>NC_143579.1:16399248-16737653 GCF_048544385.1 Mastigoproctus giganteus | reverse complement strand
ATTCTAGAACTCAGCTTGAGCAAATTGCCTCCCCTGCCTTAACGACCCTCCAAAATTGGGCAAACAACCACAAGTTAGTCATCTCTGGGGAAAAAACGACGACTATCCTCCTCAAAGGATCCTTGGACACAAGAAGACCACCCCAAATTAAAATCTCTGGGCAGACATTGCAACTCAAAACAGAACTAAAATATCTAGGAGTAACCTTCGACTCCCGATTAACATTCTTACCTCATCTTAATTACCTCTCAAATAAAATACGTCGTTATACTGCCATGATCGTAAGAATTAGCAGAGCAGACTCGGGTTTGAAGAGGAGGACTCTCATGCTACTTTATAAAACCATCTTCTTACCAGCTGTGTGCTATGGTGCAGCCATATGGTTCCCTCGTGCCATCATTGCACGTAATAAAGCAAAGCTACATACAATTCAACGCAATATCCTACTCACTGTGACTAGAGCATGCCGCACAGTCAGTAATCCTGCCCTGCAGGTCTTAGCAGGCACTCTTCCTCTGGACCTGGAGGTTATTCGTCGCGGCCTTGCATACCGCATAAAGAGAGGAATTCCCACCACCATTCTGGATATAACACTCGATCTAGCTAACGATCCAAAAAAAGAAATGAAACAGATTTACTCTAAGCTCTTCCAGCATTGGCAAAGATCTTGGGAGCAAACAACCAAAGGTGAAACAACTAAAAGATTTCTTCCACAAGTTATGATAACTGCACCAAAACCTCCTCCATGGTACTCACCAGGCCTTCACGTCTCCTTCTTTCTCACTGGTCATGGATCGTTTCGGGCCAAGCTGCATGCCCTGGGTCTCACTGATTCTCCTCTCTGCACATGCGGTGACAATGAAGACTGGATTCACCTCATGTATAATTGCCCTCTTTATGATTTACCCAGAAGTCTCCTAAACACCAAAACTGGAAATATACCCAGTGGGCAGGAACACCTCTACATAATTGACGAAACCAACTACAAAGCCTTCATTACTTTTGCCCAGACTGTATTTGAAATGCGTCAAATTCACCTACAGCAAACTGTTCAACGCACCCCCATCTTATAATGAACACAAAACTCAATTCACAGAACATATCCTGAATGGAATCACAGAAAACACAAACAGAATATTGATCTTTGTCATGACCTAACAGGAATCTCTCGACGTTCACAAAGGTAGCTATCTGACAAACCCACGAACCCAAAAAGGACTTTTCTACAATAGCCCCAAGAACTCCAAGCAATCCTTGAGCTTCATGAATCCGTGTTCCTCCTCTCATCCCCTAAGAGAAGATTATCCAAGTCCCAGTGTGGGACACTGCTCATTGCCTACAAGTCACCCTTGGATGAAGAAGATTAAATCGCTTGACACTGGGCCCCTTGCCCATTGTGGGACCCACTCACTTGCTGGCACCTCTTCTCTTCAAGGTGTATGACAATATCTGATTTTCCTACTTGTGCAGGAACTCATATAAATACTCCTCTGGGAGTGGGACTGGCATTTGACTTTTCAAATGCAGGATCATGCTATTAGGCAATCTGAATTTGTGGGTCACTTGACCTCACAACCTTTTCTCTTCTTCCTGAGGCAGGGTGGGCTCCCCCCTGGGGGGAGCCCACCCTACCTCACCCTCTCTCTTCTGCTTACCTTCTTTCTTCTCAATCTCTCACCCCTTCTCCTATTTCAAAAAAAAAAAAAAATTTTTTTTCATTTATTTATTAATTAATTTTTTATTTATTTATTTTTTTTATTTTAATTTTTTTTTATTTATTTATTATTTATTTTTTTATTTTATTTTTTATATATTTTTTTTTATTTATTTTATTTTTTTATTTATTTATTTATTTATTTTTTTTTTGTATTTTATTTATTTATTTATTTATTTATTTTTTATTTATTAATTTTTTTATATTATTTATTAATTATTTATTTATTTATTTATTTATTTATTTTATTTTATTTTTTTTTATGTATTTTATATTATTTATTAATTATTTATTTATTATTATTTTTTTTATTTTATTTTTATTTATTTATTTATTTTTTTTATTTATTTTATATTATTTATTAATTATTTATTTATTATTATTTTTTTTATTTTATTTTTATTTATTTATTTATTTTATTTTATTTATTTTTTTTTTTTTCGGCCCTCCCTGGGAAGCTCAGGCTAACCCCAGGGTCGGCCAGCCAGAGTTCTCTTTCCACATACCTGGTCCGGCTCCCAGTGCCAGTGACGGTAACTAGCAGTCTGTGGTGTTCCACAGACCCTAGGCTAAGCGGCCAGATGAACAACATAACCCGCACTAAGCAAACATGAACACACACTAACATATGATATCTGGCCTTGACAGTACTGTCTTACTTCACAAGAGATTCAAATGCGGAGTTGTGCGAAAGCACTGGTGCCGCTTGTCAAAAAACACTATGTCACTATGTCACACTATCAAGGTTATCCATAGTTCAGAATCCTGACCTAAAGCCAAGTTGCTCTTTCAGTATGAAACTATCAAAACATACGTCTCAAATAGGAAAGTAGTAGTTAACGCACCATATCAGAGTGTTACTAGAACAGTTCTCCGGGGCTGTCCACAGTGCTCGGTGTTGGGTCCCCTGCTTTGGAACTTTGTCATGGATGGTTTCTTCAACAAGGACCTGGAGAGGTAAATGCCCAAGCTTATGCCGATGATCTCATCATCACTGTGGCTGCTGACAGCAGAGCATACTTCGAGGCCATGGTAAACCAAGCCCTCCATACTCTCCAAGAATGGGCCTCAGATAACAATCTCCATCTATCCCCAACTAAAACCAATTCTCCCCTTCTGAAAGGCAAGCTGGATATCAGAAAACCCCCGCTGATCAGATTCAATGGAACAATCGTCAAGTTTACAACAGAATTAATCCCTGTTAGTTATGTCACAAAATGCTCATTCCCTCATCTGAAATACCTCAGGAAAAAGGTAGGAAATTAGGCAGCCCTGGTTGCCAGGGTCTCACATCGTGACTGGGGACTCAACCGGGAGACCTTTTCTTTATTCTTCAAAACTGCTTTCACACGGATAATAACATATCCGTCTGGAATCGGATATACCAAAGCTAACACTGCCACCAAGAGAAGGACACTGAATGCCATCCAACGCTCCATACTTCTCGTCACCTCCCGTGCCTGCCCCACAGTGAGCACTCACGCCCTCCAGGTTCTGGCTGGTGCCTTACCTTTCGACCTCGAGGTCATTAGAACTTGTCTACTGTATCACCTTTCTAAGAGAAACCCACAAGCCTTCCTCAACTTTACAATTATTCCAGCAAATGGCAAGACAGCTGAAAAACATCGCGCCCGTGCCCATCTGCAGCAGGAGTGGCAAACCAAGTAAGTGTAAGTGTATTTGGGGTCAAGCGGCACCAGGGGTTTCTCCCATCTCCACGTAGTTTACGTTATGGTGTGTTACGGTATGCTGTAAATGCCAGAGATTTAAAAGTGTGTGGGTCTTGGATCGGTTAGTGTCGTGTACCGTTGTTCTTCTGGTCGTTTAGCTGCTGAACCTCAGTTGGGGCCCAACGATGTCCCACTTACGCTTAGTGGAGGCGGACCATAAACCTGCCAGATTATATATAATCTGCCAGGTCCTGCTACATAGTTTCCTGAGATTTCGGTGGCTAGAGCCTTAAAAAAAAAAAAAAAAACTCCGTAAGAATGAGCGCGGGAATTAAAAAAGCCAAATGAGGTTTATGCGGTTTAATTTGGAAGAAATTAAGTTTTTGTAGTTTGTGTGGGGTATACGTTGGCGTATTAGGAAAAGTCGGGGGGTGGAAGACTGAATTATGGGGACGATAGAAAAGGAGACCCCATGATGTTCAGTCTCGCAGGTCCATGTCCCACCAGGAGAAGGATAAGGGTTGGCAGGGGGGAGGGAAGGAGACCGGACTGCTTCCTCCCCCTCCCGCCGAGGAAAAGGGAGAAAAAGGTATCAGGAAAGGGAACCCGGTATATATCGCCATCCAACAATGTTGGATGAAGTCCAAAAGAGGGGGGATAACTCGCAAGTTCATTCCAGCCGTAAAAACAACGTATCCAAAATCGCCTTCGTGGTTCTCCCTGGGATTCTATTGCACTTACTTATTAACTGGACACGGCACGGTGCCATATGCAGCAAGCTAACAACACTGGGAACAGCCAATAATCCATTTTGTGCATGTGGTTCACAGGAGAGCTGGGACCACCTGATGTATGACTGCCGACTCTATGAGGACCTCCGGGGTGTATTCATCACTGAGCTACAGTTTACCCCTAAAAACAAACAAAAAAATCAAATTAATACGTATATTAGGGTTACCCGTAAACGACTACATTAACAAGTATTCGTGTCTGTAAATTGCATGTGTTCTCTGGTCGATTTGCCTGTTTTACTGGACAAAAAAATCCAGTTTCTGGAGGAAAAACATTGCTATCTACGCCTGAGACCATTAACTCATCCAGGGAGTGAATGTCCCTAAAGACAGAGAGCATCACATCCTAGAGAGAGACATCACCTATAAAGCATTCACCAAATATGCCCAAAATCTCTTCACAAGGAGACTGACCCTGCTGCAACCACCAAACCCACCTGAATAGACAGCAACCTGCTGCCATCAATACTACAGTGCAACAAACCCAAGCAGCAACCGCTTGTTGCCTGGATGGAGGCATCTGACCACAGTAGGTTAGGATGATGCCCTCACGAAAATCTGAGCAAACCAGATTATGACATACCCATCGCTGGATGTGATTCAGAATCGGAGGCGACGGCCACAGAACGCAACGAAGTCTGGAGTGAATTCCACTTCCCCAACAAGTCATCATGAAACGTGACTAACTGAAACACGACTACTGAATGCCCAACAGACTCGGCCAGTAAACTCCACTTCCAGGACAAGAGTGATGAAAACGTGACAAACACTGGACCTGACTCCCACTTGCAAAGGCTACACTCAAGACAGCATGGACAGGACCTGAGTCTCGTGAATGACAACTACCTGATTGGACCTCTATGGAAGCTAGACGGGTACCACCGGACCTGACAGTGCAGCTCTGGCACCCCTCCTTTCCTCTGGTGGGGCCTGGGCAGACCCCACTGACCACTGGGGTCATCTTCTCTATCTTCCCTATTCTTCTGTCTTTTCCTTCTATTTTCAGTCTCCCTCCTCCACTCCAGAGTACACCCCACACATCAAAATTGAATCAAGCAAATTTGAACCTCGCACAACAACTTTTGGCTACCAATTCTAGTGTTTACCCCATTTTTATTTTATTTAATTATTTTTTATTTTATTTTATTTTTATTCTTATTATCATTATTTTTTAAAGGTCCTAGGTGGCAGGACCTGCCAGAGTAAATAATATCTAAACTATTGGGTACCTGGTCTGTCTCCACGGAGTGTGGCCGACGTTGGGTCCCATTAGGGACCGAGCGGCTAAATGACCAGAGGAACAACGGTACACGACACTACACATATGAAAAATCCATACACTTTTAAACCTCTGGCATTGACAATGTTCTATTACACACCCACAATGTATACTACGCGAAGATGGGGTAACCCCTCGTGCCGTTTGACCCTAAACACATTCTACACTATAAATCGCCTTCAGGAATTGGCAGTAGAGAGCATGTTGTCACTGTTGGTAAAGAGTCCAATATGGGTATCTGGTCCGATTTGGCATCATTCATGGGACAAACGTTCCGTCCGAGATAGGTTAATGACCAGGGCAGTCTTCAAACGAGTGGTGGCTGCCAGTCGATTTCGATGGCAGAATACATTCCAATTCTCAGATCTCTTACATAGTGTAGGCTATGTATTCTTCATCTGTGTCAATTTTCATGGGGATGTAGGGAATTCTCGTCATAAGAGAGCGCCTAAGGTCATCGTAAATGTCACAGTGGTAGAGGAGATGCTTCCAGGTCTCTGGGAAGCCACAACGGCAGTTTGGGTCTTCCACAATCCTAAACCCAAGCAATTTAGCTTTGAAAGACCCATGCCCTGCAAGAAGTAAGGTGGCATGGAGCCCTGGGGAGAACCATATGTAAAGTGTAAAGTGTGTTTAGGGTCAAGCGGCACCAGGGGTTTCCCCCATCTCCGCGTAGTTTACATTGTGGGTGACCCAGTTGACTGGAAAAGCCAGAGATTTAAAAGTGTATGGACTTTGTATATATTTGATGCCTTGTACCGTTGTTCATCTGGTCATTTAGCCGCCAGACCCCTACTAAGGCCCGACGTTGTCCCTCTTTAGCCCCATGGAGGCAGACCAGGTACTCACTAGTATATAGTTCACTCTGGCAGGTCCTGCCACCTAATTTCCTAAGATTTCAGTGGCTAGGACCTTAAAAAAAAAAAAAAAAAATCGCGTACGCGTCGCGGGGAGCACTAGAAGTCCAAAATGTTGGGCAAAATTATTATAGATTGGTGATTTTAGATTGTGTGGGGCGTGTTCACGTTGATATTATTATTATTATTATTATTATTAGCCATATGGTGCAAGGAAGCCTGAGGCTTATGCTGCACCAGGCAAAAAAAAAAAAAATTCTGAATTACCCAAAGAGAGAGAGGTAGAAGGGAATCACCAAGAAAGAGAAGAATGGTGATATCCAGCTCAGGACCCTGGGTGTGCCAAGCCCATACTCACCAGATGTGAGCCCCTGGGGATAGAGCGGGGTGAAGGCTGAAGACTGGGGGCAAATAGACAGAAATATGCAGCCGAAAGGGAAGGCAACTCCAGTTTACAGTGGGGCATGCCCATGTCCCACCAGAGGGAAGAAATAGGGTGGCAGGGTCGGGAGGGGACAGTGTACTGTCCCCTCCCCACCTGCCAGGAAGAGGTGAGACAGTGAGCCAGACAAGAGAGCTGGCTCAGGTTGCCAATGTGGCCTATGTGCATGGGTGGGAGCAAACCAGACTGCAGGGTCAGGTTCGCACCATCCAGAAAAACTTGAGGCCCAGCAGAGACGATCCAATGTTGGCTTGGCTGAACAGGTTGTGCAAAATGTCACAGTTGGGAGTCATTCATGGGACTGTTGTCCCGTCCGGTAGTCAATGTTCTGGGAAGTGGAGTTTTCTCACTTCTCATAAGAGTTCCAGTTTTGTCTTGCATGAAGGATCAAGCAGTCAAACCTGACATCTGGTTGGGGGGTCTCTGAGAAGCTTTGTTTGACACATCTATTCGAAGTTTGCAGGCAGAGGAATGGTCAAGCGTCTAGCATACAGGTTCTGGGCAAACTTGGTGAACGCTATATATGAGGCTTCATCTTCCAGTAAGTAGTGTTCCCGGTTTTTGGGATTGAGGCGTACTTGGATGATTAATTCAACACGAAGAGCTTCATAAAATTCGCAGTCATACATCTGGTGTCCCCAGGTCTCCACAGAGCCACATGCACACATTGGGTTGTTTTCGAGTCCGAGAAGGTGTAATTTGTGGCGGATCGCCCCATGTCCTGTTAGGAGATACGTGCTGTACAATCCAGGGCAAAGCCATACCGGATACTGTGGGTATATTTGTTGTAGATCGGGGAGGAACCTCCGCGTGACTTCCCCTTTTGTGGAGGTCGTCCAGCGCTGCTGCCATATCAATCGCAAATAGATCTGGAGTCTTTTCTTCTCCACTGTCCGATTTGCAGTTGGGTCTGTGGTGTGATCCTGGAAGGTAGTTGGATTTCCGCGTCTAAGCTGTTGTAACATGCCTAGGCGAATCACTTCAAGATCAAGAGGGAAGGTCCCAGTGAGTACTTGCAGCGCATGAGTAGATACAGTGCGGCATGCTCTGGTGAGGGTTAATAAAATCGGTCGGTGAATGATGTTGAGTAGCCGACGATTTACCGCCGTAGAGGCCTTATGGTGCCAGACGCCAGAAGCATATGCAATTGCAGGGATAATGGCTGCTTTGTAAAGTATTGCAAGGGTTCTTCTTTTCAGCCCCCAGTCGCGGCGGGTAATCCTGGCAAGCATGGCAGCATAGTTTTTCATTTTCTTCTGGATGTATTTTAAGTGGGGTGTAAATGATAAATTTCGGTCCAGGATCACTCCTAGGTACTTGAGTTCTGTGGCCAACTTGATCGTTCTGTTGTAGATTTTTATCTGCGGTGGTCTGGTAGGAGTTAGATATCCCTTTAGTAGGATAGATTGGGTTTTGGTGGCAGAGATATTAAGGTGATGAGTTTCGGTCCACTCTCTTAGTGTAGAAAGTGCTGAGTTGGCAAGCGTTTCCAGTTGTGCTCTTGAATCAGCAGAGAGGATTAGGGAGAGGTCATCTGCGTATGCGAGCGCTTGCACACCCCCCAGTTCCAGGGAGAGGAACTCATCCAGCACGTAGTTCCAAAGGAGGGGACCCAGTACAGAGCCCTGAGGGTAGCCCCTGTGTACCTGACGTTCAACCTTGCAGTAGGCAGCCTCCACTAGGACCTTCCTATTGTTCAGGTAGCTCTGAATGCATCCATATAGGTTTGATGGCAGGTTGGCAGCTCTTAGTCTTGCGAGGATGCTCTGCCACCAGAGGACGTCGAACACCCCTGCAAAGTCCACAGAGATGAGAAGAAGGTACTTTCGTTGGCAGTTTGACGCGGCATTCATGATATATTCCAGTGCATCCAGAGTGGATTTCCCCGTTTTGAATCCGAATTGTTTGTCTGTTGTTAAATTTGCTGCGGTGTAATGTACTTCAAGCCTCTATCTAAGAAGTTGTTCCAGGACTTTGCTGAGTACAGACAGGAGGGATATAGGTCGGTAGGACTCCGGTATATGTTGCTGCTTTGATGGGTTTTTTATGATTAATTTTATGCTGGCTACCTTCCAGTCCGAGGGGAACCAGCCTTGACGAAGACAGTGGTTATATAAGTCTAACAGGAAGTTCGGGACATACTCGGCCACCTTTTTTACCAGTTCTGGTTCAAGCATGTCCAGTCCTGGGGTTCTTTTGTTTTTTATTTTTTGTATGGCAGTTTGTAAATCTTGCAGGGTGAATGGTTGTTCCACTCGGGTCGATTGGTAGGTTTTGTTGGCGTGGCACAGCTGATGCTGTTGAGGTGTGTTGTCCTCTTCGATGGGTTTGAAGGTGGCATTGAGAATGTTGTTGACGGTGTCGTGCCAGTTTTTTGTCATGGTGGAGGGCGTGACCTCTCCCCTTGGTAACTTGTTTGTGGTTATTCTATATATGATGCTCCATGGGTCTGTATTGCCGACTGTAGAAACCAGATGCTCCCAGGACAGTTTCTTCCGCTGCCTGATCAACGCAGTGTAGTTATTCCTGGCTTCCCTGTATTGTTGTCTGAGGGGTTCAACCTCAGGAGGAGGCCAGGATCGTCTGGCTCTTTGGAAGGCACGTCTTTTCCTGTTCATATCTCTCCTAAGTAGGTCAAGTTCCTGCGACCACCACGGCACAGCGCCTGGCCGGGGGCCCTTCTCCCAATTGATTGGTCCGCTGCTTGAAGGATGGCATTAGTGACAGCACGCTGGTGTTGATCGGGGGTTTGGTTGTGGAGGTTATTGGAAGACAGGTTCTCTGTGTTCCTAATTATGGCTTCTTTAAAGTTGTTCCAGTTGGCCTTATCAACGGCATATCTGTTGAGTTTGTAGCTGTTTGTTGGAGCCCGGTGAAGCGATCTGTGCATCGTGAAGGTGATAGCCCTATGGTCTGAGGAGGTCCAGTCTTCCTGTACCTTCCAATCATTTAGGTGCCCAGCAAGGGATCTGGTAGCCATTGTTGCATCTATTGCACCACCCAGAGAGTGGAACTAAATGTGGGGAGCTTGTTTGGTCTTTTCCTGTTCATATCTCTCCTAAGTAGGTCAAGGACAACGATTTAGGACAACGAAGCTGCTGTTAGCCAGGAATTCCTCCATATATTGGCCATTCCTAGTTCCTCGACGTTCAGGAGTCTCACTATGCCACAATGGAGATCGACAGTTTAGGTCCGCAGATACGAGGATCCTAGAACCCACAAGTTCTGTTTGTACTTGATTTAGGTATTGGATGGCTGGTTGGATGTCTGCTCCTGGGCGGCAGTACAGAGAGATGATATATAGCTCTCCCAGTGGACATAGTGTTTTTTGACATGCGGCACTGGTGCTTTCGCACAACTCCGCATTTGAATCTCTTGTGAAGTAAGACAGTACAGTACTGTCAAGGCCAGATATCATATGTTAGTGTATGTTCATGTTTGCTTAGTGTAGGTTATTTTGTTCATCTGGCCGCTTAGCCTAGGGTCTGTGGAACACCACAGACTGCTAGTTACCGTCACTGGCACTGGGAGCTGGACCAGGTATGTGGAAAGAGAACTCTGGCTGGCCGACCCTGGGGTTAGACTGAGCTTCCCAGGGAGGGCCGAAAAAAAAAAAAAATAAAATAATCATAATAATAAAATAAAAAATAAAATAAAAAATAAAATAAAAAAATATATAAATAAATAAATAATATAAAATAAAATAAAATAAATAAATAAATAAAAAAATTAATAATAAAAATAAATAAATACAAATAATTAAAAAAAATAATAATATAAAATAAAATAAATAAATAAATAAAAAAGAAAATAAATAAATAATTAAAAAAATAAATAATAAATAATATAAAATAAATAAATAAATAAATAAAGAAATTAATAATAAAAAAATAATAATAAATAAATAAAAAATATATATATATAAAAATAAATAAATAAATAATTTTTTTTTTTTTTTTTTTTGGAAATAGGAGAAGGAGTGAGAGATTGAGGAGAAGAAGTAAGCAGAAGAAAGAGGGTGAGGTAGGGTGGGCTCCCCCCAGGGGGGAGCCCACCCTACCTCAGGAAGAAGAGAAAAGGTTGTGAGGTCAAGTGACCCACAAAGTCAGATTGCCTAATAGCATGATCCTGCATTTGATAAGTCAAATGCCAGTCCCCCTCCCAGAGGAGTATTTATATGAGTTCCTGCACAAGTAGGAAAATCAGATATTGTCATACACCTTGAAGAGAAGAGGTGCCAGCAAGTGAGTGGGTCCCATAAAGGGCAAGGGGCCCAGTGTCAAGCGATTTAATCTTCTTCATCCAAGGGTGACTTGTAGGCAATGAGCAGTGTCCCACACTGGGACTTGGATAATCTTCTCTTAGGGGATGAGAGGAGGCACATGGATTCATGAAGCTCAAGGATTGCTTGGAGTTCTTGTGTCTATTGTAGAAAAGTCCTTTTTGGGTCCGTGGGTTTGTCAGATAGCTTCCATTGTGAACGTCGAGAGATTCCTGTTAGGTCATGACAAAGATCAATATCCTGTTTGTGTTTTCTTTGATTCTATTCAGGATATGTTCTGTGAATTGAGTTTTGGGTTCATTATAAGATGGGGGTGCGTTGAACAGTTTGCTGTAGGTGAATTTGACGCATTTCAAATACAGTCTGGGCAAAAGTAATGAAGGCTTTGTAGTTGGTTTCGTCAATTATGTAGAGGTGTTCCTGCCCACTGTGTATATTTCCAGTTTTGGTAATTAGGAGACTTCTGGGTAAATCATAAAGAGGGCAATTATACATGAGGTGAATCCAGTCTTCATTGTCACCGCATGTGCTGAGAGGAGAATCGGTGAGACCCAGGGCATGCAGCTTGGCCCGAAACGATCCATGACCAGTGAGGAAGAACGAGACGTGAAGGCCTGGTGAGTACCACGGAGGAGGTTTTGGTGCAGTTATCATAACTTGTGGAAGAAATCTTTTAGTTGTTTCACCTTTGGTTGTTTGCTCCCAAGATCTTTGCCAATGCTGGAAGAGCTTAGAGTAAATCTGTTTCATTTCGCTTTTTGGATCGTTAGCTAGATCGAGTGTTATATCCAGAATGGTGGTGGGAATTCCTCTCTTTATGCGGTACGCAAGACCGCGACGAATAACCTCCAGGTCCAGAGGAAGAGTGCCTGCTAAGACCTGCAGGGCAGGATTACTGACTGTGCGGCATGCTCTAGTCACAGTGAGTAGGATATTGCGTTGAATTGTATGTAGCTTTGCTTTATTACGTGCAATGATGGCACGAGGGAACCATATGGCTGCACCATAGCACACAGCTGGTAAGAAGATGGTTTTATAAAGTAGCATGAGAGTCCTCCTCTTCAAACCCGAGTCTGCTCTGCTAATTCTTACGATCATGGCAGTATAACGACGTATTTTATTGGAGAGGTAATTAAGATGAGGTAAGAATGTTAATCGGGAGTCGAAGGTTACTCCTAGATATTTTAGTTCTGTTTTGAGTTGCAATGACTGCCCAGAGATTTTAATTTGGGGTGGTCTTCTTGTGTCCAAGGATCCTTTGAGGAGGATAGTCTTCGTTTTTTCCCCAGAGATGACTAACTTGTGGTTGTTTGCCCAATTTTGGAGGGTCGTTAAGGCAGGGGAGGCAATTTGCTCAAGCTGAGTTCTAGAATCAGCTTTGATAAGGAGGATGAGGTCATCTGCATAGGCCATGCAGTCTACAGGACCCAAATCCATAAGAAGAAATTCATCTAGTATCAAGTTCCAGAAGTAGGGCCCAAGAACCGAGCCCTGTGGACACCCTCTAACAACTGGTCGGGAGGTTTTCTGAAAATTTGTTTGAACAGTTACTGAGCGGTTGAAGAGGTAGTTCTGGAGACAGCGGTAGAGGTTGAGTGGAATATTGATTTGACGTAATCTCCTGACAATGCTGGGCCACCAGATGGAATCGAAGGCACCAGCAAAGTCAATGGAGATAGCCAGTAGATATTTTTCTGTGGTTGAGTTTGCTGTGTTGAGGAGATTGTTTATAGCATCTTCAGTGGAGCATCCTGGCTTAAAGCCATACTGCTTTGGAGAGTCTAAGTTGGCTGTCTGGTAGTAGGTGGATAATCTGGATTGAAGCAGCCGCTCCATTACCTTTCCCAAGACCGGGAGAAGAGCAATGGGGCGGTAAGATTTGGATAGAGTGGGATCTTTATCTGGACCTTTTAGGATGAGTCGAAGCACTGCCTGTTTCCAAGAATCAGGGAAAATTCCTTTCGCAAGGCATTTGTTGAACAGTGCTAATAGGTGGTTTGGGAGATGTGTTGCTGCTTTCTTGATGACCTCAACCTCCATATTATCATGACCAGGGCATTTATTCATTTTTGTTCTGTCAAGTGCTTTGTTCATTTCCTCAGAGGTGAAAGGAGGTTCTATTTTATTGTTGGAGAAGGCCTGGTTGTCTTGTTTAATTTGCTTTTGTTCATCATTGAGGGGACTCTCGTCAGTCTGAAGTAGGGCATTCAGAATATTAGTCATGGATTCAGCCCATGTGTGTGTGTGGGATTGCCATCAGGAATCAGGGTTGCATTTAACATCTCTCCCCTGGGCAGCTTGTTCATAACAATGCAATAAACGACCCCCCCAAGGATCTGCGTTACCAGTGGTTGTCACAAGGTTCTGCCAAGACACTTTCTTTTTCTGCCGAATGAGGCTTGTGTAGTCGTTACGATATCTTCTATATGCTTTCCAGGTGATCGCCTGCCTGGTGACAAAACGGCCAGAAACAACTAAACAACATAACGTTACACACATTTCTGGCCTGTTACAGTGCTCTGTAACCATCACAGTGTACAAAGACGGAGATGAACTTTCGTTCAGGTGCCGTCCTACATAAAATACTATACATGTCTACATATGCTTCCCGTAGAGCCTGGACCTCAGCAGGAGGCCAGGAGTGCCTCGCTCTCTGGAAGGCTTTTCGGGCAGTGTGGACTTGCCGCCTTAGGTTTTCTAGTTCCCTGCACCACCAAGGGACAGCTTTTAGGTGCTTCTGACGTTTTTTCATAGTTCTCTCACATGCTTGTTGGAGTGTGCTTGTTAGGAGGGAGAGGTGCTCCTGTGGATCAAGATGGTTTAGTTGGGATGTATCCGTTTGTAGCTTTGATTTTATATTGTCCTTGAAGGCATTCCAGTCAGCTGTTTTGGTGGAGTATCTGATGATATCGTGGTAGATGGGAGGAGTACTATCAAGTTGTCTAGATAGATGGAAGGAGATGGCCCTGTGGTCTGAGGTGGTCCAGGCCTCATGAACCATCCATGATGAGAACTTTTGTGCTATGGATCGTGTGGCGAGCGTAACGTCAATGTTGCTTTCCCACAGGGTATTGCTGAAGGTAGAAAGGTGATGTGGTTTGTTAAGGACTTCAAATGGAGAAGACGAAAGGAAATCTTCTAATTGCTGTCCATTCTGCGAAACTATGTGGCCATCCACACGGCTATGCCTCAAGCGAGATCTACAATTGGCATCCATCGTTACTAAGATTTTGCTAGAATGTAAGAGAGTTATGACTGACTGGAGATATTCAATATATGGTGCGATATCAGTTCGTGGTCGGCAGTACAATGAGACTACGTGCAGAGAGCCCTGTTGGCAGATAATGTGTGCACAAACACCAAAGGGGGTGCATAAGGAGTCGATCTTTGTGACTGTAATTGTAGTATTCCTAATAATGATGGCTGCCCATGGAGTATCTGTGGTTGTCTCAATGATCCTATAAGCGCGAGGGTAGCCCTGTACCCGTCCCTTGTGGGTGTAGGGCTCTTAAACACAGAGGATATCAATTTCTTCTTCATCCATTTTCATTCTAATTTGTTCGACCACATTTCTGGCTCTTTGGGCATTCAGTTGGAGAATTTCGAGGACGTTGGTGGAATGGCGATTATGGTGTACAGCCATAGTCGGTTTTGTTATGGATGGTTCTCAATACCCTTAAATAGATTGGACATTTGACATCCCGGACGGAGTGATTGGGATCCATTTTTGCTGCTTTGCAGTTGGCGCAGTTTGGGGGCTCGATGTTCGTTTGGACAATTGTTGTAGGTGTATTCGCGTTCAGCACAGTGGCCACAGGTGAAATCTTGTCGGGCACAGACATGGGATGTGTGTCCAAATCGGAGACATTTAAAGCACTTGATGGTAGGTATGTGCTCCTTGAACCAGCCAGAGCTCTAGCCAATAAATGTTCGTTGTTGTTGGGATAATATTTGCCATATCTTCGGGGAGAGTTCGACTACCCAGTTGCAACAAGTACCCGATCTGGATTTGGTGGAGTACTTGACTTTAGGTTCACTTTGAATTTCATGTCTAGTGATATGATCAGCAAGGTTCCTGTCATACATTTCCTCAAGGAGGTCATCTTTGGAAATTCCTTTTTCGACATCGAAGATTACAATAGATGGGCCTTTTAGTTTGGGTATCTCAGCGCTAAGACCCAGTTCATTTATCTGTGGGATTTGAATAATATTTTCTGCATCTTTTTTGGAAGCAGTCTCAATGATGATTCCAGAATTACGGATTTTTCTGAGGCCTTTAATTTTTATGGTTTTCATTTGTGGTTTCAAGTTGGTAGTAACAACCTCCTTGACAGCCTCGCTTGAAGTAAAGCAACCCTCTTGGGTTGCACGAAGGATGACTAGGTTTTGTTCTCTATTCTGTCTAGTGTTGGGAGGGGCAAATAGCTTATCTGCCATTGGTTGGGTCCTCAGCGCATCTGAATAGGACCGGGGGCGCTGTGGCATTTCACTTGGTTCCCGGTTCTTGGTCTGGTGATAATCATTAACTGTGATATTCGGTTCACTGTCCATAAGGTGGCAGTCAGTGTGATTGGGAGGATGGGCATTAATTTTTGGCCGCTGTAGGGAGAAGTGCTGGTCGTGTCTGGCGGTTTGATTGTGCTGTCAGATCTGGGAGGAAAGAGTTCTGAGTGCTATGGCTGGACTGTTGAGGGCCTTTGTCAAAGTATAATTTGTTTCCCTCAGTTGTTCATTGATTGCAATTAGTTGTTCATTCTCTAGTATTAGGTCATGTAACATTTTCTTGAGGGTACCCCAGCAGCCTGTAACTTTTTGGGCAGCTGGCTTGGTTACTCTACTTCCTTCAAAGGGAAGGCAGCATTCCATCATGGACCTGAGGATCATAATTTTCTCCAAGTGAGAGCAATCCTTATCTAGTGAGGACTGCATGGAGTTCAGTTCTTCTTCTAGGTTCTCCCAGAGAGCAGCTGAAGGAGAACAGGTTTTAGTGGATTTCTTGACTTTTTTTGGGTTTTAGCCGTTTTCACTCAGCTGGAGGGTTGGAGTTATTCCTATTGGTGCCCACATTCGCGATCTCCTCATCAATAATAATATTGCTATTATTTGGATCCCGTTGCAAGGAAAATCAGTGCCTAACTTAGCTGGTTGTTTGTTGAGCTGAGTTTGGGTAGGTGTTTTCAAGTAGTTCCTCGTTGCTTGAGGTGTGCCGTGCTCTGCATGAAGGGCGCAATAGCACAACTACGGGAGTACTGTTTCCCGTTTGAGATTCGATTTTTGACATATTTTATTTAATTTTATTGTTATTATTACTATTTTTTATTTATTATCATTTATTTATTATTATTCACCTATTATTATTTATCCATGTATTATAATTATTACTCATTTATTTATTATTATTAATTTTTATTATTATTTTTTTTTTTTGAAGTTGTTCAAAACAGCTAGAATTTATAGCCAATTAGCAGGAAGCTTCTTAATGCCAACTTGAAAAACGTAGGTTCGCTAAGTGAAACAATATGGTGGCGAACAAAGGAAACTGGCGATAAACATGGTAAAAGGTAAAATAAACTGCTAGGATCTAAAATAAAGACGTTGTATGTGAGGTGACCAGTTTAAAAGTTTCCAGGGAGAACTCCGTTCCCAGTCAGTTTCACAGTTTGCAGGTTTCACTGCCTCAGAGACACTATCGCTACGGCGACCACGTGGGTTTCCAGAGGGAAGATACAACGATATATTCACTCGCTTGTAAAATGGCCTTCACACATCAAATAAAATGATAAAATTTTACCTGCAGGTAGAGGAAGCGATGCTGCGTCCACTGAAATGGTTGTGACAGTCCAGGGAATTGACAATCCAAAGTAGAATCCGTATTTTATGGGAACATATATATATATATGCCCCACAGGTCTAAATCTAAATACATCAAAATTATTGCCCGATCTATTTGGCCCTAGAACAAGTTATCAGCGAACAACCCTACGCTCTGTTAAAATTACAACCGTTGCTTAAGAAACAGCGATCATTTCATTCTCAAATCTGGTCCTAGCCACTGAAATCCCAGGAAAGTAGGTGGCAGGACCCGCCAGAGTACTCTAGAATCAGTGGTGCACCCGGTCAGCCTCCCCGCGGCACGGTGTGGTAACGTTGGGTCCCACTAGGGGCTCGGCGGCTAATAGACCGGAGGAACGAAGGGCACAACACAATATACAGCACATGACCCCCACATACTTCAAATCTCTGCCCCGATACAATGTAAACCCGCGGAGATGGGAGAAATCCCAGGAGCCGTTAGACACTAACATACCTTACACTTTACTTGATTGGACCTCTGTGTAGGCTAGACGATTACCACCGGACCTGACAGTGCAGTTCTGCTGCAATGCGCCCTATTTGCGATCTAACTTGCTCCCTGTCTGGATTTACTTTATACCATCCTACCTGTTGGGGAGACGGTTCTCCATCTCCTCCCCTTCCTGCAACCCCTCCTTTGCTCTGGTAGGGCCCGGGTAGGCCCCACTGACTACCTGGGTCGTCTTCTCTATCATCCCCATTCTTCTGTCATTTTCCCCAGTCTTCAGTCTCCCTCTCTATCTATACACCACAGTACGCTCCACACGTCAAAATTGAACTTCGCACAATAACTTTTGGCTACCAAATTCTAGCGTTTTCCTCCCTTTTTTTTTTATTAAATTATTTTTTTATTTTATTTAATTACTTTTTATTGTAATTTATATTTTTAATTATTATTTATTGTTATGATTTTATTATTCGCCGTTTTCACTCAGCTGGAAGGTAGGTGGAAGGACCTGGCAGAGTAAATAATATCTAAACTACTGGGTACCTGGTCTGCCTCCATGGGGCAGAGTGTGGACAAAGTTGGGTCCCATTAGGGGCCCAGCGGCTAAATGACCAGAGGAACAACGGTACACGACACCACACATATACAAAATACATACACTTTTAAACCTCTGGCATTGACAGTTCTATTTCACACCCACAATGTATAGTACGCAGAGATAGGGGAAACCCCTGCTGCCGTTTGACACTAAACACCCTCTACACTCTACCTAAACATCACCAGTAATGCAGTGGTGCCGTCACCGTCCTCTCCACAAGGGGTGGAAAAGGCTCGGGCTCGAATCCCGTCGATGATGCGAACTTGAATGGGCTTTTTCAACCCTGTGGCTGAGTTAGTTGGTCTCAGGCATAGATAGCAAGGTTTTCTCCCCCAGAAACTGGGATTTTTCGTCCAGTAAAACAGACAAATCGACCATAGAACATACGCAATTAACAGACATAAGATACACAGCACATCAAATGAATATGCTGTACCCACTAATTTTCACAGTGCTATCTCTAACCGTTTTGAGACT
Source organism: Mastigoproctus giganteus (assembly GCF_048544385.1). NCBI lineage: Eukaryota > Metazoa > Arthropoda > Arachnida > Uropygi > Thelyphonidae > Mastigoproctus > Mastigoproctus giganteus. The sequence goes on along the minus strand of NC_143579.1, from coordinate 16,719,242 downwards.
AGGGGCTCCTGAATAGGAAAACTTATTTTATGACCACCCAGTACATTGTATTCCCATTATTCAAATGTCTGAGTAAACCATGTCTCTACTATTCCTACATTTGCTGACTTAACCATACTACAAATAAATCAAATTAGCTTCTAGCATTTGTGTGCATGCACGTTTTTACTTTTGTTTCCTTTGCATAGATCCTGTATTTACTAATTCCGTGACCCACAGCAGGGACTGAAATTCCTAACACCTTGCTTTCCCCAATATAAGCAAGCTAGATTCATCTATCTTCACCTTGGCCTGCAGCACTAGTTTGTTTCCCCTCCCTCAAGCTAATTTTCCAACCCACCTATCCCTACCTCAATAGCATCAGAAAACATTCCTGCACCCCTTCTATTTAAGTGTATCCCATCCTTTTAAAACCAGTCGCTCCTGTTAACAAACACAGACCACACTTGGAAAAAGTCTACCCCATTTCTTGCACATTTTCTCCAGGACCGAATTGATTGACAAAGCTCTTAACATATACTCCCTCTTATCGTTTTTGCAGGATTTTAGGAGCGTAAAAACCATGTTGCTCCATAGGCAGTCTCTTAAATTGCATGTTCTGAGGTAGATTTTCTGTTTTTCTTGACAAAAACTCATTCCTGGGAGCAAAAAAGACAAAAAATTGCTATCATTAATAGAACTGAGGTGTTTTCGACGTGGTGTGGAGAGGATGGTGATCCTACCAATTATGCTACCCACACTCCATAGGCCCTCCTATCGGGTCTGACAGAATTGCAAACACTTCCAAATTCAATCGTAACTTGCAACTTGTTCCAAACTTTGCTGAGTACCATGCGTACAATATTACCTTTTGTAATATTGTACACATGGCACCCTTAAAAAAAGTTGATATCTGCTGTATAATGTCCTCAGCTTTTGCTTCTCACAGACATCCCAGTCTTAGTCCAAGATCTTTTTTTTTTTTTTTTTTTTTTTTTAGCTGATGCTGTATAAGCTTGCTTTCTTGCATTGTCAGTCATTGGGCACTAATGGCAATTACATGGGTACAACTGTTGCTACTTTTCCCCTCATTCTGTTAGTGGGCCATCCAGTCTGCAGCTCACTAATTCTCCCATTCGGACCTGCCTTCTTGCTTATTTCCTAATGCTCTTTTCTTAAGAAAAACTTTTCTTTTTAAACTTTCTCTGCTATGAAGCTCATGCAACCGTGGCAGAAACTAGCAAGCCTGGCTGACCTAATGGTGTGTACAGGGTCTCACAGCCAAAATCAAGTTAAGCAGCCACCAGTGGTTATGGGGAACCACTGGTGGCTGCTTAACCTAACCCTATGTATATCCCTTTATTCATATCAGTAACTTAACATTACCAATTGTGCCAATTTGCACAATAATCTCTTTGGTACAACACTATTGGCTTTTCTGAAATCAAAGTATATGAAGCCAAATTATTTTTTGCTCTTAATGCATCATATTATTCAATCAAATTGGATACAGTATCATCCCTTTATTTTCTCTGGCTCACAATTCAACCTAACAGTTCTGTAAATTACTCATGCCATCCTCTGTAAATTAGGGATACATTTCCACATCTCACATGAATCCAAGGGTGATCTCAATTATATCTAAAGGTTTGATTTCCTCTTCATCCATATGGATTACGGTTCAATAGCGAGGTATAACAATTATTCAAGTTAATGAACTGAAGTACAAACTCCATCAACCCTTTTCAGCAAGTCTTAAAACAGCACAAAGTGCTACATGTCTATATATATTTTTTTAATGAAAACCCCAAACACAAGATATTATAACCTATAGTACTTGGGTTGGAAGTTAAGACATTTGACTTGAACTTCTGTAGACTATAATTTTCAAGAAATATGTACGAAAGAAGGTTGTTCCAGAATACGGAGGTTGAATGAATAAACGATGAAAAGTTGGTTCTGAGTTTGAAGTTGGACAGTAAATGGATGTTGGCGGCACAGGTTCGGACTGTTTTCAAAGCGAGTGGGAATAATAGAAGCCAATTCAGAAGTGCTTATGGAAGTATCTGTAGAAAACGCATGCAGAAGAAACAGTACGTCTATAAGACAGCAAGGGGAGAAACTGTTAGTCATTACTTAACCTAACTGCCCTCTTCTAAATGGAATCAAAGCCTGAGAGGTTTTGGGGCACTGCCCCAGATGTGGGAACAATATTCCATGGTAGGGCAGATTTGCTATTTGTACAGATGTTTGGAAGAAAAGTAATGCCAAGAGCAAAAGAGAAAAACAAGCTTTTTTAGATGCAGAGGAAGCAATATTCGTAATATGCTTGTGCCAAGAGATTAGAAGTCAGGGTAATCCCCAAAAGAAATATCAACTTGCCTAGAAATCGGAGTGTCACCAAAGATAAGCATAGGAGCAGAAGAATCATCTACCATCACTGAAGGTAGATGGCAGAGCCATCTACCATCACCTTCAGTGAGCAATCAGAGAGAAAACTGGATAACCAATTACAAAAAACAATTGGCAAATCATATGGTTTGCCTTTGAGATGTCAAGAGCAACTGCTTGTGTTTCACTGAACTTTTCCATTGAAAATGTCCAAAAATAGGTAACATAAGCCAGAATATCACCAGTGGATTGGCACTGACAATCCATACTGGCGATCGTTGATCGGATGTAAGGTTTCTAGGTAGTTTAAGAATTGGCAGTTAATTCATTTCTCCATTACTTTAGAAAGAGTAGAAGTAATTGCAATGCAATGATAATTGGATGGGAGGGATTTGTCACCCTTTTTAGGAACTGGTTGGATATGAACAAATTTCGAAGCAGAAGGAAAACACTTTTGGAATAAGAAAGTGAAAAAAGGCAGCCATGAACAGGAGTAAGTTCGGAGCACAGGTTTTGATAACAAGTGGAGAAATACCATCAGGACCTGAAGCTTTCTTAGCATCAAGATTCGTCAAAATCCTTCTGATATCCTTTTGACGGAAGAACACAGGAGGTATTCAGTGGAGTGTGTTGGGAGGTGTTTTACCAAGATCATCAGTACATGGGATGCTAACAGGTGAGCTTTATCCACAGCTGCAGTGACAACAGCACCATCTGGTGTTGACAGAGGTGGGAGCAAAGATGGGCAAAAGTTGAGGCCAATAGCTTTGGCAAGAGACCAGGATGCTCGGCTACCATTAGGACATGAACAAAGTTTTCTACTCTTAACTTGTTCAAAATCTATTTTGGACTGATTAATAACTGCTTTACAGTTGTTGCAAGCAATGAAACTAAAGAATTGGAAACAAGCCAATTACAATATGCAACATTCTTATCTTGAACAGTCTTAGCACATTTATTGGAAAACCAAGGTTTAGACAAAGGACAAGAATAATTTCACTGCCACAATCTGAGCAAACGTTGACATCAGAAGTTTTGAAACAGTAATCACACCAAGGAAAAGAAATTTCGCAGGTCATTGCATTTTGTATTCTTGTAATGCCAAACAATACAAGGTTGGGAATAGGCACAGATGAACTAATGAGGCATATGGCAGAGAAGAAAAATGCATGGGATACATACAAATTAACACGTGACACGGACGCCTATGATAGATACAAGTTGATCTGTAACCAAGTTACAAAGGAGGTTAGGCAGGCGAAGGCAGATTACAAGAGATCCTTGGCAAGGGATGCGAAGAAAAACAGCAAAGAGTTCTTTACCTATGTAAACTCTAGAAGGAAGGGGATGAATCAGATTGGTCCACTTGAGATCGATGGGTCAACTGTTGATGACCCTGCTCGGGTAGCTAACAAACTAAATGAATATTTTGCATCGACATTCACACATGAGGAGTTATTCAGCGAGGGGAATGCCAGAGGTGTATTCAACTCTAGCAGTAAGCTAGAGAATCTTGTAATAACTGAGAGCAAAGTGGAGGAGAAATTGTTGAAGATAAACACAAGAAAGGCACCTGGGGTGGATGGGATCTATCCAGTTATATTAAAGGAGGCAGCAAAGGAGGTAAGCAAACCCTTAGCCATAATTATGAGAGCTTCGTTGGACTCAGGGGAGGTACCCATTGACTGGAGATGTGCAAATGTGACCCCAATTCACAAAGGGGGATCAAAGGCTGACACAAGTAATTATAGACCTGTGAGTTTAACTTCTGTTCCCGGAAAATTAATGGAGGCACTGGTGAAAGAAGCACTGCAGGATCATCTAGACAAGACTTCAGTTATAGCTAGGACACAGCATGGTTTTGTTAAGGGGAAGTCTTGCCTGACCAATTTGATTGGATACTATGATGCAGTCACAAAAGAACTGGATGCAGGGAATAACTTTGATATTATATACTTGGATCTTAGAAAGGCTTTTGATACTGTTGCACATGGAAGACTGCTGCACAAATTGGAGCAGTGTGGCATTGGAGGCAAGTTGCTGCTATGGATAAAGGGGTGGTTGAGGGGGAGAAGACAGAGAGTGGTAATCAATGGACACTGCTCATCGTGGACTAATGTTATTAGTGGAGTCCCTCAGGGTTCAGTATTGGGGCCTTTATTGTTTTCTGTATTTATAAATGATATTGATGATGGTATATCAGGCTTAATGTCCAAGTTTGCAGACGATACGAAGGTTGGCAGGGTTGTCAAGGACACTACTGACACTATGCTGCTGCAACAGGATTTGGAAAAGTTGAGCAGATGGGCTTCGAGGTGGCAAATGAAGTTTAACATTGACAAATGTAAAGTACTACATATGGGAAACAGCAACCCCAGAGCAACGTATCAACTCTGTGGTACTACACTGACAGTGGTAGAGAATGAAAGGGACCTGGGGGTGGTGGTGCAGGCAGATATGAAGTTCTCTGAGCAGTGCAGACGAGCTGCAAGAGTAGCTCATGGTGTATTGTCAATGATATATAGGAATTTTTCTAGCAGGGATAAGGAGGTGATTATTCCCTTGTATAAGGCAATGGTCAGGCCACACCTAGAGTACTGTATACAGGCCTGGAGGCCTCATTTCAGGAAGGATGTAGAGCTGCTGGAACGAGTACAGAGAAGGGCAACTAGATTGGTGAATGGGACAAAGGGGTTCTCTTACGAAGAAAGGCTTAAGTTTTGCAAATTACAGTGTCTGGAAACTAGGCACCAGCGGGGTGATCTGATAGAGGTGTACAAAGCCTTGAATGGTTTGAGCATGCTCAATGCTGATGGGATTCTTCCTCTAGCTCAGAAAAATCACCTGAGAGGGCATAAATTCAAATTGAGGAAAGACAGATGTAGGATAGATGTGCGGAAATTTGCCTTTAGCCAGCGGGTGGTTGGTGGGTGGAACAGACTTCCATCCCTTGTCGTGGAAGTTGATAGCCTAAATAAGTTTAAGGCTCAGCTGGACAGGTATTTCGAACGAACAGAGGGGTGAAGTGGAAGTGGTTATTTTTATTTATTTATGTTACTTTTTTTTTTTTTTTTTTGGCTGATGCTGCATAAGCTTGCTTTCTTGCATCAAATGCCTCTACTAATGCTAATGCTAGGCAAGAGATAAAGGCTCCATTGGAGAAGAGATAATCACCAAGTTGTGATCTGAGGTGCCTAAAGGACCACTCACTTCAACATGTACTTAAAAGGGTTGTTTGTGAGAAAAAGATCAAGCATGTTGGCTGTATGGTTAGGATTGTCTGGTATTCTTCATAAATACCTATGAAGTGTATACCAAACATTTACAGAATTGCCATATGGCAAAATAACTACATGTAGTACCTTAGATGACCCTGAAGTAATGATTACAAAGAATTAGGATGTTGTATAATTGGTGTTAAAGTGCATTGTAATTTTCATAGCAGATTAAGATGGCCAACATTAAGGAACATTTTTATCAAATTTGGGAAACAGCTTTGTTGACTGTCAAGTCAGACTGGAAAGTGCATCAATGAGGGTAGACAGACAACATACAATATGACATTCTAGGCCTATGCATGTATCATATGCTACATGCTAACTGAAAATTTAATGAGTCATTGCTTACAATCCTATATATAATATTGTTTAGGGTTAGCATAACCCACTTATTGCAACTTTTTTTTGAGAGACAATGCTACATTAGTGCATATTTATAAATCCCTATAGTAATTAAACAGTTAACGTTTTTAAATACAATTGTGGTCATTCTACTGTCTCCAAGTTTGTGGTGAATAGAACAGACGATGGTTTTTTTAAATTATTAACCAAGCTAACAAATAAATTGAATTTATAACACAAACTCCCACTTTATGGAATTTTGATAGGATCATGAGTAGACCAATTTTTGTATTAGATTTTTTTTTTTTGCTACCATTAATTTGTTTCATCTACTACTCTTCATTACCTATCTAAATTTATCTTTACCCACAAGTTCTGTACTGGTTTTAATGCAAGGTAACTGACAGGTTTAGCACAAAAAATAAACTTCAGAAACTACTGCATTAATTTCTTTAATGGTGTAGTTTGAAGTGAAGGGTATTTCAATTAAAATGCATTGGGGTCTAAATATTGCTTGATTTTAGGTTTAGGCTATTTTTAACCTGGAGTCTTCTATATGACAACTTTTTGAATTTGATCTTAAAATTTGACTAAATATAAATATTTGACTAAATATTAAGAAATATAATTAGAAACCAAACTTTAGATTGATTTCTAATTAAAAACTTTTCTTCATCAGCTGATTTCTCAATGGGAAAGTTGTTCCCAGTGCAGATGTCAACTGCATTTGTATCCACCCATGCATACAGAAGATGAATATCACAACCATTAATTTTTTTTCCTTCAGATTTTATTTGAAGGAAAAAAAAATTAATGGTTGTAATATTCATCTTCTGTATGCATGGGTGGATACAAATGCAGTTGTGACATCTGCACTACAACTGTTGGATTTGTTTTAGATAAAATCTGTTTGTTTTTGAAATACAGAGATGGCAACATTTTTAGACTAGATGGATAATGGGGAAAAACTTTCCCACTGATGGGAGAGAAAAAACCCATTGATGCTACAAAATTTTAAATGCAAATATTTATTCCAATTTTAATCTCAATTTTTGATGTGTGAAAGACAATAAGCATGCAGACAAGGTGTCCTAAACCTAGAAGTAGGAGAATAGACTTCCCCACACCTTTTATTGAAACAAGGTATATGCAGAAATGTATGTACACCCAAAATTTTAAATTTGGTTCCTTAAAATAGTTTTTAATAAATGAGAATGGAAGGAATTGATACTTTCATATTTACACCTTTTTAAAATTTGGGCAGAATTAAGTTATTGCACTGAGAATGTAAAATAAAACAAAGTAACATTAAAATGTTAGTACAATCAATTAATAAAGAGTTAACCATTAACTGCAAACAGAATAAAAAAAAATTAGAAAGGAGAGAGAAAAAAAAGAAAAAAAAGCTGGTCACTTATTTCACAACTGTTTGCTACAATTTTAAGCTCAACTACTCCTTGGTTGAAATAGTACTTGTTCAAGCCAGGAAATCTGAGTTGTTTTATGGCCATTCCTGTATTCATCTGTTGTGAAGTCTATATTGTGCCTTACTGAATTTTAAAAAACTTCTCCCCAACAGTACTGCAAATATCAACACCAATCTTGCCCTTTTCTGCAAAATATTTCAACTATTAAGATTGATAGTACCATTAAATATATGAATGCAACATACTCAATAAAAATACATTCCAATATGTTGAGTTTGACAGCAAGACATTCTTTTCATGTGTATAATGCCAAACATTCACAAAAGCTTTCACTGAAACAATACATTGACTCCATACTTCTACACTGCAGAATTCTATGGTCCATATCACACATTGTTTCTGCTTATGGAAAGTAGTGCTCTTTGGCATAACTATTGCACAAGTCAAATTGCAGTAATCAGTTACACTACTCAAACTCATCCCTTCACAAAACATCATTGCCTAACCAATTTTAGGTATGAGTTCCTTTGCTAAAAACTGAAATGACATACAGTCCTGAAAAATAGCCTCCCTGGTAACCATTGAGATCTCTCTGCAACATACCCATACTTAAATTTTTCAGCAGTTTAATTAAAGGACTACAGCTTAACTTCAACCAGTTTTTCAAATATGGCAACCACCATGAAGATATGTAACTTGTATATTTTCCCTTTATAGGTTACTGAAAAGTTAACATGACTTTAAGAAGCAATTAAGACTCAATATGGCTCAAAACACTTTATACTAGTGTACTGCAATAGTACAAAGGCACACCAACTGTAATAAGAGACAGGGGCATTAGGAGCTAATATGAACACTAGTATTAAGTGCATGATTACACAGATGCAAGAGTTAAAAAAAAAAGTCAATTCTGACATAAGATAAATTTATAAGAACATTCTAATGTTAATAAATGTTTTTCAGATTATTAAATGAATTTAATAATCCACTAAAATGTAGTAGTAATGTCTCAATTCTTGAATTGAGTGCCAAAATAGTGTAGCCACCTAATCCCCCCCCCCCTATCCCATCAGGTCTGGTCAATTACTGTTGATGGATTATCAACACTTTTCTGAAGTGGTTAACTACTGGGAGTTTATACAAAGCAAAGCTACATGCAAATTTATTTCTTTACTATCCACTTTTAATCAGAAAATTATTTTGAATGTTAATAGGAATATTAACTCTGAAAAGATGTTGGGTATTAAATTCTATATCCAATGATATGTTTAAGTGTTCAGTTTTAATCAAACTGTTGCTTGACCCTCAATTTTAGCCAAGATGTGGCATCTGCTTGATATCCTTGTTTTAATTATAATACATTAAGCTTTAATGAATTAAAAAATAATGATCCACAAATTATTTGTTAAACCCAATTAAAAACCTCTCAGGCTTCTAGATTCCATTCAAAAGAGGAAGTTGGGTTAATTAATGATTCATCTAACAAGTCTCTCCACTGTCTTCAAGTGGAGAGACTGTTAGAGATGAGTCATTGGCATGGGAAAGGTAGCAAGTGCCAAAAATGAAACTTTTCAGGGGAAGCAAAAACAAATGTGATCACTTTGTTATTGACTTTATTACAACAAATACTTGCAAATTTAAACTTATGGACTATAACTACTTTCTCTGTGCTACTGGCATTGGCATTTACTACCTTTTCCATTCACAAAATGAAAAGCCAAATTTTTTGAGACTTACTACCTTTCCCATGTCAATGCCTCAATTAACATTATCTCTGCTGCATGCTTTTTTATAGATATTTCCATGGGCACTGTTCTTCTGAATTATATTCTATAATTCCCAGTCTTCCAAATCAGTCTGAACACACACCACTACCAATCAACATTCTTTAACAAGTTTTATTGTCCAACTCCACTCCAAAACGTTTCTTCCTCATTTATTCATAAAACTTTTGTTTTCTGGAACAATCTCCCTTCATACATATTTCCTGAAAATTACAATCTAATGTCAATAATTATCTTCTTTCCCCTCAACCTTCAACCCGTGCATGGAACTAAGTACTATAGGTTATAATAGTTCTTGTGCTTGAGGCTCTCTCAAAAAAAAAAAAAAAGGAAATACACAAACACCAATAAAGTTTACCATATTTTAGAATTTAAGGTTACTGATCCTTCAGACCAGAACTCTGATGCTTGCATTACATCTACAAGATGTGACATTGAACATTGTATTTTTGTCAGCTGTGTGATCAGCTGGCGAAATATGGTAATCTAGAGCAATATCTGAAATTCCCATCACTGGTGTCTCGCAGAAGACATGAAGGAATGGAAGAAAGATATTTGCTCACCTGGTCTGTTAAACATTAGAAAATTAAATCTCTTAATTCATAGCATATCAAAATGCAAAGCAGAAAATACCATATAACTAGTTAGAGAATATTGGTGGGCAAAAGGTACACAGGAGGATTTGATTTCATTTACAAATTAAAAAATAGCAAATTAAATGGTGCCTGTCAGCTGCCATTAGCATTAGCTGAGGCATATGATGCAAGAAAGCAAGATTATACAGCATCAGCAAAAAAAAAATTCCCTTCCCATTTCACCCATCCAGTCACTCCAAATGTTTGTTTAGTTCAACCTTAAATTTATTTAAGGTATCAACTTCCACAACAGATGGAAGTCTCTTCCAGTAATCAACTATCCACTGGCTAAAGACAAACTTCCACACATCTTTTCTACAACTATCTTTCCTCAATTTGAATCTATGCCCCTCAGGTTCTTAATCCGAGCAAGCAGACCATCAGTATTGGGACTGCTCAAACCATTCAAGGCCTTATACACCTTGATCAGATCACCCCGCAGGCACCTAGTCTCCAGCTGCTGCAACTTGCAGAACTTAAGCCTTTCTTTGTAAGCACACCCCTTTGTTTGTCTCACCAATCTTGTTGCCCTTCTCTATACTCATTCTAGCAACTCTAGAACGAGTACTTCCTAAAATGAGACTTCCAGACCTGTATACAGTACTCGTAATAACAAATAATGGACTGAAACTTGCTTGAGAAGGAAAGAAGGGGTGTCTGGAGGGGACACTGGATGCATCAGAAGTCATGTAGGCCAGTTGTAACATTAATACCAAGAATGAGACAATTTTATGATTTGATATATAGGTGCACAGTGACTTTGTTCTCTATACTTTAACAGCTTTATGGGGTGTTAAGTACTTAAGGATTTAAGATTTATGAATTTTTATTGAAACTAGAAAATTTAGTGTCCCATAACACTTTCATAGGCATTACCAAAGAATCAGAGCCCATTCTTAATGAGGCTATCCAGAGACCAAATAGCGTAAAGAACAGTTCCTAAAAAAAAAAAAAAAAAAAAATTCTCTACAACTGCTCAGGTCACACAGTATATAAAATGTTTGTTGCTGTATGTTTAATGGCCTAACTTCATTTGCTTTTCATCAGCATTCAAGTTTGCCAAAAAACAATATAACAGTAAAAACTATATTCCTGCTATGTTACTGTTTTGGCACCTTCATGCTTTACTTAATGTGAAGCTCTGGTCAAACAGGATCCTTTAATTGAAGTTAACATGAAAGCCTCAACACATTCAACTGATATGTTTTAAACTACCCTGTACCATTATAATGGTTGTGCCAACTGCCATCTTGATTCTTGCACTTTTAGCAAAATCAGAATTTTTCAGACTGGCTACCTGATGCCTTCCATTGATGTAGTAGTGGCATGTGATGAAGAAAGCTTATGCAGCATCAGCCAAAAAAAAAAAGAAATTAATGCACATTAATGCAACTCAAGGATCAAGTTTTATATCTTCAATATTAATCCTATTGCAGGCATGATGAAAATCAAGCCAAAAACAGATTTCCAATTTGAATTTTAGCTTTCCTCATGTATGCTGTTTTCTTAATTGATACTTTTTTTTGACTTTATGGAAGTTTTTGCCGGCTGGTGCAAACTTAAAATTTTGGAAACTTATGTTGCATCCCATAAGAATGAATGGAAGTATTGTGTGGAAGTATTGTGAAAGCATTGCAATGTGATGCCAATAACTTTTTTCTGTAATTTGTTCCAAGACCTTGGAAGTTGAAAATTTGCTATATAACTAACTAAGTTATTCATATCTCTAAAAGCTCATTTTTATAATGGAGTGCTAGCTACCCTTTCACTGTTATCATATGTTCTATTATAAAAATCAATTTTGAATGACTTTGTTGATATTTTCTAAAGAATTTTTGGAGGTCACGACCATAAAACAATTGGCACTTTCTGGTTTATTGGGCTTTTTTGTTAGTGCAATCTATTATAAATGGATAGCAAGCTATCTTATTGCAGTTGTGATAATCTTGATAATTGTAATTGTGTGGGTTTTTATGTTAAGGTGAAATGAGTTCACCTTTACTTCAATCATATAAAAAACAAACTTTCAGAATCATTTCTTCATTCCTATTTACTTAGTAGAATGGTGAAGGGATCAACAGAAAGTGCAAGTGCTGGCAGTGCTAGGGAACTAAACAAAATTGATTTAGAAATGAAGATAATTAAGTATAAAGCAGGGCAAAGTTTGTCATCTATTGCATGGAATTAGGTCTTGCTGCTTCAACAGTGAATACTATATTAAACAGTGCATGTATAAAAGAACACTTTAAAGGATCAACACATTTAAGATCAACAGTGATCACAAAACAGCATTCAGGTGCTATACTAAAGATGGAAAAGCTATTAATAATATGGATGAAAAATCAGATTCAGAAACAAGTGCCCCTGAGTCTAATGGTCATTCAAGCAAAAGCAAGAAGTATTTATGAAAATATTAAGGATAAGTACAAACTCCAAGCTACATTCGTGGCAAGCAATGGGTGGTTTAATAGGTTCAAGCTTTGCCCTGGTTTCCCAATGTATGCAGTGAAGAAGCCAGTGCCAATTCTGCAGCAGCAGAGAAATTGTGATGTGCTGGAAAAAACCCCTTTAAATTTCCACAGCGGTGGCATACTTATCAGCTGGAAATGTTGATTCTGGCAATGGTGCTCAAAAGGTAAAACTTGCTGACGTTATGTCCTCTCTTTTTTTGCAATTTTGTAATACACTATTGTAATTTTTCCTATGCACAAGATAAAAATTAGAATAAATAATTCTATTTACACGTGCAAACATTTTTTTGCTTCAATCAAATTCAGCAAGCATAGTCAAGTGCTGCATAAGCACTTTAGGGAAATTCCGACTTACGTAGAGTTCTGCAGAATGCAACCTTTACGTAAGTCAGGGAGTGCCTGTACTACTAAAACTGTTTATTGAAAAAAAAAAAAAAACTCAATTTGCACAAACTAAAGAGGACCAACTTAATGACTTGTTTCACCAAAATTTTACATTTTTGGGTGCAAGGTATTGCACACATTTTACTAAAAGACAAGTTACAAATGATTATGAAAAACAGAAAATGTAAGAGTGAGAGAGCAAGTGCATTCATTCTTACATTTTTTTGACTGCTTTAAAGTGCTGGTTATTTGTAAACATGTAAATAATTAGAAGATTAAGTGTATGAGGTAAAGATCGTAGTTTTCCTGGATATGTCAGTTTACACACCAAATTTATAATTACTTAACACCTGTTAACTAAAATGTACTATTATTTTGCCTCAAATGATAACTACATGCTGAAAACTCAGTAAAGATTATGCCCAAAAAAAAAAATCTTCTGGAAGACTACGTTAGTGGAGTCTGATAAGCAAAAAAAAAAAAAAAAATTGCAAATTAAAGCTATTAGTGAAAAAGGAAGCAGGTTAAAGCTATTAGTGAAAAATGAAATCAGAAAAAAAAAAAAGTGCCCACCTCATTTCCCATTCCCACAAGAAGTTGGTCTAAGCTTACTTTATATTTATATGCAATAATGAAATTTTCTTTCAAGTGTAAAAACTGTGCCACTTCTATTCATGTACTGAATGGCATATTAAACCATTCTCATTACACTACAGCTGAATCAGATTTATTCAAAGGGTGTAAACAATTTGTGGAGGTCATTTTTAGAACACAAGACAGAAGTTACCAATAAAAGTCAGATATCCTATAGTCTCTTGTATGGAATATTTAATTCAACCACAAAATTTACAGGATGAAAATAAGTGTAGGAGTGAATAAGCCATGGATGTGTGAACTATAACAGAATGTAAACAATTGCAACAATGAAAGTTTTTCACATAGGATATTCAATAAGATTTCTTTCCCATTTTCTTAGTGCTACTGGTAGTACTTCATGAGTTACACTGACTATTAAACCTATAAGACTCACTGTCTCATGATTTTCAAAAGGTAAGCAGATAATTTAAGAGCTGTCTTTGCAGTGCATATACTTGATCAGGTCAACCACACGGCAACTGTAGCCAAATTCATTGTCATACCTAAGAGTCAAAGGAGGGAAAAAAATCAAAAAAGTTAATTAATGTAATGTATATGCAATTTAAATTTTTTTTAAATAAATACTTAAAGCCACACAAATCCTATTACAAATTTGTTATTGCAAATATTACTATTAAAGGGTTAATACTAATATTAAAGGGTTAATACTAAAAAAGGTATTATATGGAACAAGGCAAATCCTTTCGCAAGTTGTACTATTCATGCATCTCTTCTCTAGAAGAAGAAAGTACATTCTATTTTGTTCTTAGATGCATGTTTTAACCCAGACAGCTTGTTTATTTGGTTTTTAGGAGCATTAGCAACTAAGGCCACATTGCTCCAGGATTGAGGTGGTCATTCCCTGACCTTTCCGCATCCTCCGTATTTGGTGGTGACTGGCTCGAACCCTGGTCTAATCAAGAAGCGTGTGCTGTGCACTGCTGCTCCTTCCCACCTGGCTACGGAGGGGCCTTCCCAGACAGCACATTTCAACATTTCTTAATTGTTAAGTAGGCAATAGGTGCAGGAAATGACAATCCAGTTGTAACTTGAACAAAATAGATGCCAAAAATATTCAAGTAATTTGAAATCCTAATAAATTTAGAGCATAAGGCTTCAAAAGTATGCTCTAAATTTATTAGAGTATTGCAAACATTTTGAAAATATTAAAATATATACAAACTTAAGGATAAAATTTAAAAACATTGCTTTTAACATAATGATTCAGGAGGTTCAAATTCAAGTTACTCTATTCAACTTCTGTAAAGGTTTTTTTACATAAGTGAGACAGTTAATTACAGACCATCTTCAAATGTTGATTTCTTGGGAAGTTCCTTGTTACAAACTACTTAATTCAGTGTGCCAGTTCACATGGAACTTCATTACATATTGTTTCTATAAACATTCATGGGCCAATTTTCATGATGGCAGGAAATTTTAGAATACCTTATGAAGGAATTATTACTCTCCCTGAAACTGTTCTACTTGATTGAAGCAGTCATTTAAATTTCTCCATCTGATGGAATTTCAACCAAGCTCTCCCACACAAGGTGGGAAGTGATAAAAACCATTACACTATCACAGAGGGAAGTCAAAATACATTGCGATAGCTTTGCAAAAGAAACTTGCTTAATACTTGGTTGCACCACCTTGAGCATTTGATGGTACTGGATCCAGGTGCTGAACAGCCATGTTCCACAACATCCCAGATATGTTCAAATGAGCTGAGATAAGGAGAGAGTTTGGTGGACACAGGACTGAGAACTTGCTTTGACACTTCACTGAAGTAGTCCACCATCTTGTTGAAAGATGGTTTGGTGAGCTGAGTGGACTGCCACAGGTGCAAAGTCAAATAATGGACTTTAGTTTTCAATAAGTCACTGATCAAGAGGTACCAGGGGCATTCCATCCAAACATGTCATGGACTCTTATGCTGCCCCCACTGGGCTGTATTTTTTTTTACTTTAAAGGCCCTGCTTTTAATTCCTTGTTTGTCGTTTTGCAGGCAGTCAGATGCAACGTTCAAAAATCTGCAGAAATTTCTTCCTTCCAAATACAATCTTGAAAAATTCAATTCTGTCCATCCATTCTTCAGACTGATATTTCAGTCACACTTTGATAAAAAATTGCTGCAGTTCATTTTGTGAATGTGAAACCCACTCACCATGTGGAACAGTTGGAAACTTATTTGTAAGAGTTCCAATTTTCTTTTAGAAAGGTCTAATTTCAGTTTCCTAACTTCATCACCAGCAACCTTTACTAGATCTTGATAGCAAATCAAAATACTTCTCTAATACAGAGAAACTTACTTTGTGACTTCAAAGTAACTTACTTTGAAGTCACGTGGGGGGGGAAGGCCACCTGCTGTTATCAAATGAATATAAACATCAGTAAATGCAGACCTAGTTTTTCAGATTGTTTATATGAAACATATGGATGGCAGTACAGCAGGAAAACAAATGCCAATAGTTTGATTGAATTTTCGATTTTTTCTATCGAAGTCCAATTCTATTGGACTTCGATGGAAAAAAATAACATACACTGCCTGCTTAATAACTACAAAATAAGTTTTTTTCGGATTTACATGAAGTTAAAACAGACATCAGCATAGTGAAGAGACTCACTGGGAAAACAAATTTCATAATCTGAAACACATTCACAGTGCCACAACATCCAATTGAAAGATGACTTAAAAGTACTACCTGCACTTAACGGATAATTAAGTAATATAAACATCAATGAACACCGATTTAGCTTTTCAGATTGTCTATATGAAATGTAAATAGATGATAGTACAATAATTGCATCAGCACAGCAGAGAAAACAATCCATAATTGGAAATGCTGATGGGTATGCAAGACATAACAATGAACTGGAATTTATGATGTTGGTGGATGCAACATGAAGATGACAAAGGGTTAATACTAAAATTGAAAAAACCTATTCCTATATGGCCAAATTAACATTTGGAATATTACAGCTAAGTTCTTAATATTGTTCTGATGAATGACCATTTAACGATCAGTGCTACAAAGCACATTTAATGTGCTTTGTAGCACTCATCAGGATATATTTTTAAAACTTCAGAGTGAAAAAAAATGTCTTATGCAATTACATAAAAAAGGGTATATTCACTACAAACAAGAAATAAAGCATAGGTTACACAACTACAGCAAGTCTACAGCAAGAATAGGATATTCACAAGTAGAACATCTGTTTGGTGGCATACTAAACTCTTAAACATTAATGTCAAATAAAAAAAATAAATTCTTATTATTACATACCATGAAATTAATTTCACAAAAGTTTTAGTCAAAGAAATTCCAGCTTTGGCATCAAAAATGCTACTGTGTGAATCACCAAGGAAGTCAGAAGAAACAACCTAGAAAAAGAAATAATGTGAACTTTATAATCAATATAGCACTTTGTACACAAAGTTTCTATTTGCTATTTTCAGCAAAATGGCCATGGAATATGCAAAAAATAAAATGTTACATACAACTATGGTAGAACTTAGATTGTCAATCAACCTATTTACAGTCAGTCTCCGTTAATCATCATAAACCCCACTACACCATAATGTATTGATATTGGCACCATGTCACTCAGTCTCACTAATATAGTGAGTTGTGAACTGAGTTCACAGCTCACTATATTCAGTTGTACTTTAACCTCTTGTTTCATATTTTAATAATTTTTATTTATTAAACTCATTGAAATGACAGAAACTTAGCAAGCAGTGTTGTGATTATCACAAAAAATTGAAATAATCAGTAGTCTAAGAAAAGGTGAGTGCTACAAGTATAGCATCCGTTTATGGAATAGGAAGAATAATAAATGACAGAGTGATGCAGACAAAATTGAAAACTGCGTGTTGAAAATGGAAACCATTGATAGTAAGGTAAGGTGTATTTAGTGTCAGATGGCACCAGGGGTTCCCCATTTCCACATAGTTTTTGTGGTACCAGTTTGCTGGAAATGCCAGAGATTTAAAAGTGTATGGATATTGTATATGTGTAGTGTCATGTACCGTTGTTCATCTGGTCATTTAGCCACTGGACCCCTGCTGAGGCCTAAAGCTGTCCCACCTTCGCCCCATGGAGGCAAACCAGGAACCCAGTAATTTTAGTTTTACTCTGGCAGGTCTTGCCACCTAATATCCTGAGATTTCAGTGGCTAGGACCTAAAAAAAGTGCACACTCTTATATGCAAGTACACACAGACCGATCCATATAAACACGATACACGTATCCTTTTTATCGTCTGTTTTGATGATAGTTACGTGAGGGTATCCCTTGTGTAACTATATGGACGAACGGTAATTTGGACATAATTAAGTTGGTGTGTGGGGCATTCACTGGCATAAAGATAGTGGATGGGAGACTGAAGGTAGGGGGTTAAGGTAGATATATGGGGATGATAGTGTAGGCAACCCCAGAAGTCAGTGAGGCCAGCCCATGCCTCACCAGGAGAAAGTAGGGGATGCCAGCTCCGTGTCCAGTTAAGAGGTAAGTTACCTGTAGACCTGGGGAGAACCAGTTTGGTGAGGTTGGGTAGTTTTGTTCAATATTGATGGTAATGTTAAGTCTTAAAACAATGAAGCTTGCTAAAAATGAACAATTAGACACTGCAATGTTTCAATGGTTTGTTCAAAAACATTGCCAAGGAATTCAATTGTTAGGACCTATAATAATCAAAAAAGCCATTGAAATCAATGAACTAGGCAGAGATCCTTCATTCAAGGCTAGCATCAGAAGGTAAGACAAATTTAAGTTTTGCCATGTTGTCAACAGTTATCGATCCAGGGTGAGAAGCCAAGTGCAGATAACTCAGCAGTTTCTGTTTATTGTTAAAAACTACAGAAGGAAATAGCTGATTTAAGTTTGGTTAAAGACCAAATATACAACTGCGATGAGACTGGCCTTAACTGGAAGGCACTGTAGCCGAGTGGTCAGGAGCGGGAGTGCAGTAGCACATGCTCCTTGAGTAGACTGGGGTTCAAGCCCCTGACTGCTGAATACGGTCGATATGCCAACCTGCAATGGACCAGCGTGGCAGATTATGGTCCATTTCCCTCGGCATGAGTTGTTGAGGAGGCTTCCATCCTGCAGTGGGTTGATAATGATAGTGGATTTACTTTTTTTTACGTTTACCTCAAAAGACACTAGCCTCAGTGAATGAACATATGACACCAGGATATAAGATGTAAAAAGATTATATCACTATAATGGTATTGTTAATGCCAGAAGTAGTCAAAAACTGCCTTTGTTTGTTACAGGAAACAAAAAAGGCCTAGATCATTTTAAAATATTAATTTAAATGCTTTGCCAGTTAAATATTTCTTACAAATCAACACATGGATGGATGAGCCAAAATATATTTGTACCATGTGTAACCCTTTTGATGTCAAAAGGGTTACCACAATATGCAATGCTACTGATGGACAATGTGCCTAATCATCCCATATATGCATGGGATTTAAAAAGCAATGATGGCAAAATATCATGCCACTTTCTGTCAGCAGGCACTACATCACTCATTCAACTGATGGACCAAGGCATGATTGAGAGTATGAAACATCATTATCGCAAAATACTCATTTAAAAACATGTTTCAACAGAAAATAAATTAGATGTGATAAGAGTTTTGGAAAAGCTACACTATAAAAGACAATTTAATGTCGTGATGCCTGGAATGATGTTCCAATTCAAACAATACAAAGAGGCTGGAATAGGTTGTGACCAGAAATATTCAACTGATACAGAAACCATTCCAAAAGAAAGTGAAATTTTGCAGTTACATTCAAGCATTCCTGGTTTTAAATATATTTCAATGGAGGAAGTAAATGACTGGCTGGATATGGACATTCGATGCAAAATTTTAGACGAAATTGTGATGACAATTTAAAACAATTCTAAAACTGAATCAAAAGCTGCTGCTGCTGCTGCTCATAGAACAACAAACATAATTAGCCACTGTGAAGCTAAAACTGTTGTCAAAGTGCATTGAGTAGTTTGGAAAAAAAAAAAAAAAAAAAAAAAATATATATGTAATATTGTTTTCTTTTAATATTTTTTTTGACATTACTAGACCAGTGTAAGTCAAAATATTAAAAACAGATGTTGTATGTAGATATCTGTATTATGATTTTTGATGACCTGGTAAAAAATAAAGTTTAATTAAAAATTTTATTAGGTTATGTATTATGTAATAACATAAAAACAAGTTAGATGGCACAGTCTATTGCATGTATAAATGTTTTCAATGTGCATATTCTATTATCCAAAATTGTCTCGGTCCTGTATCCTGACGGATAATTGAAGTTCTACTGTATATATACAGAGTGATGACTGAAGGTGGTCACTGAACTATGACCACCTACCTAATACTTCGTAAGTCGTCCTTTTGCCCTCAGTACAGCAGCTATCTGACATGACATTGATTCAACAAGATGTCTGAAGCATTCGTGAGGTATGGCCAATCAAGCTGCGTGCAATGCAGCTATGGAGGTGACTGATGTATCCAGATGCCTGATATGCCTTTCCATAGTGTCCCACAAGTGCTCCATGGGATTGATATTGGGGGAGTTCAGAGACCAATTGATATGCTGGAAGTCAGAACTGTATTCCTCAAACCATTCCTGCACAACAAGTGCCCAGTGGCTCGGCACATTGTCATCTTGAAAGACACCACCATTTGGGAAAAAGGTAACATAGTGGGATGTACACAGTCAACGATAGCAGAGACTACTGATACGTTGTTCCACATGCACCAGTTAAGTTCCTACCAGTGAAACATGCCCCACACCATAGAACTGCCTCCACTTTTGATACCATGCATGATGAATCAAGAGCCTCCTGCTGTTGATGCCAAATCTGTACACAACCATCCACAGTGTTGAGTAAATAACATTACTCCCTTGACCAGCACACCTTCCAGTCTTTAACATTAACTTGCATGCTCTTTGCACCAGGCAAGTCTTACACTGATGAACCTTTGTTAGGAGAGGATGCTGTTGGGGTTGTCTGCTGGTATAGCCCATATGTGCAATGCATGATCACAGCAGATATTGCTCTGGGTTGGCCCACATTGTATTGGTTAGTCAACTCTTCAACAGTGCTGCACCTGTTGAAGTCATCTGACACAGCACTCACCTCTAACATCAACCTTTTGCTGACCTTTGCAGTTTTGTGGTTGGGTCATTGTTTGACCATTTTGATGCCAGTCCTGGTACACTAGCTACAATGGCTATTGAACACCACCAGTTCAGCCGTTTGGGAAACCAAGGCACCAGCTCGTTGAGCTCCCACAATCTGTCCTTTATGAAAGTCTGATAAATCCTTCCTTTTACCCATCAAGCTTGGAATTTTACTACCTACTGAACTACCAATACCTTATCTATGCTACATAGTTTAACTGCACACTCTTACCTCACATGGTCAACATATTGCATTCACTTTTCATAAGGGTGGTCATAATTCAGAGAACACTGGGCATAAAACATTTTCAGAACATTAGATGTGACTAATTTGAGCACATACACGAAAAAAAGGTTGCTGAAAGAGCAGTGCTAGAAGAGAAATGTTGCTTTTTGCATGGATTACAAGTAGCAAACATTCTTAAATATGGATACTATCCAGAAGGTATACACAATTATATATAAAGAAGAGCACATGCTTCAAGTAGTACAAATATTATGGTGGGGAAGGACTCTGCAGTCCTTGTAAGAGAAATTAATATTTCAGCTATCTTGGATCCCTTTCCACAGAGAGGGAGAGAACCAGGATAGCAGAAAAAGCAAACAAATTTTTTTTATTATGATACAAAAACAAGCACATTTTTTGCATCATTGGCAGTCAATATATTGACTGTCAATGTTTTGTCCACCAATAGTGGACAAAAAAGTGATGCACTTTTTTGTCCACCACTGTATTAAGGAGGCAGCAAAGGAAGTAAGCAGACACTCAGCTATGATTAAGATGGCATCCTTGGACTCAGGAGGCTCGATGGATTGGACATGTATCCCCAATTCACAAAGGGGGGGGGGAAATCGAAATGCAACACTAGTAATTACAGACTTGGTAGTCTAACTTTTCCAGGGAAAATAATGGAGTCATTGGTTAAGGAAATGATGCACAATCATCTAGGTGCTGCAGTTATAGTTCACACAGGGCATGGGTTTGTTAAGAGGAAGTCTTGTCTGACCAATTTGATTGGATACTATGTGGTCACAAAGGACTTGGATCAGAAAAATAATTTTGATATCATATAATTGGATTTTAGGAAAGCTTTTGATACTGTTCCACATGGAAGCCTACTGTGCAAGTTGGAGCAGTATGGCATTAAGGGCAAGTTGCTGCTATGGATAAAGGGATGGTTGAGGACAGAATGGTAATCATTGGACACTGCTCTTTGTGGAATAATGTTATTAGTGGAGTCGCCCAGGTTTTGGTGCTGGGCCCATTGTATATCAGTCTGCCCTTCAGACATGGAAACAAGAAGAAAGTCTAGGGAATAAGGGGGATGTGGCAGAACCTCTGCACCTATAGCAGTAATCACTGCATGCACAATATTAGCCATATGGGACCTGGCATTGTCTTGGAGAAATCATTTCACACTAGAAAGTTCAGCCACACCAGAATACAGCTTACCAAGACACTCATTACCATATGCTTCATTCATCTTTCTGTTTATGATGCATTTAAACCCAGTCTGACAATAATGAATCATGATGTGGGGCTAAAAAACAACAAGCTCAACATGTACTGGCATGCATGCACAGAGTCTGCTCACACAGTTAACAAAAATCTTGCACCAGTCTGAATTAAACAATCACCCCTTTTGTGTGTAAATAAAAATATAAATTTCCCTCTTGGGGGGGGGGATATGATATGTCAAGGTTGTAGTGTACTACATTGTTTAAAAGGCATTTTTACTTTAAAGTTGCCTTAGAATGTAGATGAAAATATGCATATTAGAACTGGGACCACACTTGCAAAACTAAATATGAAGATTTTGGAGACACTTCACAAATATTTTGTCCTGTTAGTCCAACTGCTGATGAAAGCAAAGTTGGGGGGGGGGGAGCTCATTGATAGTTCATATACATCAATTTATGCCTGTTAATTAGCCAGTCTCCAGTAGTTGATTTCATGTCATCTAGGCTGAAAAACCCTGGAATAAATCCAGGATAACTTCCTCTGCCTGAGATCAGAAGATCATAGCACCAAATGATCCCTTCAGAAATTCCTCCTGTCATCAATGGGAATGAAGACAAACCTAGTTCATTTAGTGCACAGTTGTACCCAATAGTAAGTTCATTCAGTCTAAATTGTGTAAACTGATTACAGTATAAATTTAAAAAATTGATTTAATAACAGTAAAAAATTCTTACTTCATCTTCAGTATAACCCAAAATTCCCTTCCAGTTATCACTTTCTGAAGCAGCTTTCACAGCAGCTTTTATGTCATCATATGATGCTTCCTTTGAAAGGCGGCAAGTCAAGTCAACAACCGATACATCAGCAGTTGGTACACGGAAGGCCATTCCTGTTAGTTTTCTATAAAAATAATATTGAAAGTAAGGTTGTGTGTTATAAAGAGTTTTCTCTTAAGTGATTATTTCTATAATAAAGCTGTTCTATTCATGACTGTTTAATTGCATCCAATTATAGTTACTTCCTAATCATGTAGTGACCAGGTATAAACAATCAGGTCTAAGAGACCTGACCAATGGTGGTAATGCTTAAACCAAAAACTTACCCATTTAAATCTGGAATAACTTTCCCTACTGCCTTTGCAGCACCAGTTGAGGCAGGAATAATATTCTGGGCTGCTCCACGACCATCACGCCACATCTATTTATACATAAATAGTAAAAAAAAAACAGCATTTAAACAACAAATTTATAATTAACAATTTCTTGTTCAGTACTGATTAAATGCACAGTAATTCTATAAAAAATGGTTTGAGGTCCATCACTGCTTCCATTTCCTAGTATTTCTTTTTTTTTTCTGGACCTAAGTCATTTGCTATTTCTCAAAGAATGCAGATTATGCTAACAAATTATGCAGAACACTACACACTGAAAAAAAATTAATAACTGGTAACATGTTTCTCTGGATGATTATAAAAAGATTACAGTAGATAAAACTGCAAGTTTTTGGGCTGTACTGGAACATTTCTTTTTTTTTTTACAGAAAAAAAATTTCTTCCAAAAACCTCATCTCTGTTTCTGCTATGAAATGAGATGGAGATACAAATAACTTGACTGAAGTTGTTTCTACCTGTTTAAGACAGAAAACCAAATAGAGAAGTCTGCTCACATCCATAATAACCACTGATTATCAGGGAGGGCAATACTGATAATGCATAGCTAGATATAACCATGAAGCTTTCTACTATTAAAAAAAAAATAAAAAATAATATATTACTGTAAGTAGCACAATACAAATTAACAAGTTTAGGTATAACTATTGAAATTTGAGATGGCTGGAGAGATTTTGTCAATTAATCAAGTTAAGTGACACTATTGTGCTATGTATAGTCTGAGGAATTTCTCAGAATAAAATTATGGGTCAGACACCATCAAATGTAAATTTGATGGCCTAACTAGCCAACTTATTTTCCTTTACCCCTGAGTGGTATGGCATTTAATAGAAGTTTATATCCATGTGGTCCGAGTGCAACACTTTACTGATTATTAATCAAACTATGTACCTGGAGCATGTAATGAACTAAGTCTGTATACAAACTTCAGTGATACTGCTTTACATATATACGTGACCAACATAACAAAACTATAGGTATTTTTTGATGGAAAAATATATACAGAAAAATTAGTTCCTGGAAAATAAAAATGTAACCAACGCTATGCAAACTTGCATATATATTACAGAAAATACTCATAGGACAAACATTACTTGCACAGAATATAAGATTTTAAGGAACAGAATGAAAAATATTCAACACTGCTATTTGGAACCGTTTTTTAATTTCTCCTTGGTTATTATCAAAATGGTAATAATGCTATAGCTTTTCTAAAAGCCTTAAATGAGAACAAAGAATGAAAAAAATCCTTGCTCAAATTTTAGAGCTTGTCATTTTTTACTATAATATTTTCAAGCCTTGAAAGTACAGATGACAATAAAGAGATGGAATGCCTTATTAAGCATAAATAAATAATTGTTACAGGGAAGAAACAAGCAATCATGAACTTCAAACCCTTAGAAGGGCTGTGCAAGAAGTTACCAATTCTGTAATTCAAACAATGACCCTTGATAAATTCACCCACCAACTGCAAGCTGAAATTCAAAAATAATTCAGAAATTGTTGCCCACCAAGAAGTCAGTCAGATTTTAGTGTACCTGTGTACTGCTTATCTTGAATGAGAACAACAATGGACAGATTGTGTTATGGTCTAACAAAGGGCATTTGTATTTTTATGGTGCTGCTAATAACTATTGTGGGCTGTTTTACATTTGCTTTCAGTAACCAAATTACTGTTTGTTAAATGGGCACTATATCCAAGATGTTAGAGATATGCAGATATGTCAGAAACTGCTGTCATTCCAGACTTGAGTGACAAGGCACATTTGCATATTCATTGGATTATGTACTGCATTCAGAGAATATTTGAATCCTGCTAATATTTACGGTTGTAAATTTTTATCTAAAAGGCTGCATATATACAGACATGAACAAGATTATGCATAATTAAGAGGGACAATCCAAATAGCAAAATTACTTTCCTCCAATGCTTAATTTCAGTCTTCTAATTGCAACTGTTACTGAATTAGAGGATTGCCATTTTAGCACTATTTACTTCTTCTTCTTTGGTCCTTAGCTGGCAGCTGGGGGAGGCGGTTGGCCACGCAACCAGTATGCTGCTGTAGGTGCCGCAGGGTTTCGGACTTGCTCTGTGATGTTCTTCCATACCTTACGATCCATGGCTTCAGTCCTGGCCTGGTTAAGGTCGAGACGTCGGCTCTTCAAGTCATCTTCCACTTGCTTGGCCCACGTTTTCCTAGGCGCGGTCCGTTGGATGCTCCATTGGGTGGGTTGTTGTCTCCAAAGGAGTGTGGATGGTATTCTGTTCGTGCCCATTCTACATACGTGGCCAAACCATCTGAGCCTTCGCTTCTGGATTTGGTCGGCAATGGTTGGTTGCTGTTGGCATCTGGCACGGATGGTATCATTAGTGATGCGGTCGCGAAGAGAGATGCCCAAGATCTGCCGCAGGCATCGCATTTGGAATACCTCAAGTTTGTTCAAATCTAACTTGAGACAAATCCATGTTTCCGATCCGTAAAGAAGAATGGGCAGGATCAAAGTCCGGAAGAGTCGGATTTTAGTCTTTGTGGAAATGTTGGTCCTCTTCCACAGACACCATTTGAGCGAGGCGAACGCAGTGGCCGCCTGTCCAATTCTGCTGTGGAATTCCATGGTGGATGCAACTTTCTTCTCCTGGACCAGCGACCCAAGATATTTAAAGTCCTGCACTTGCTCGATCTGGACGCCTTCGAGATAGATGGTGGCTTGCGACCCATCTGTTGTCAGGGCCTTTGTCTTACCAGCATTGATCTTCAAACCGTATGGCCGGGCAATGTCGTAGAGGATGTCCGTGGCTTCAGCGTCATTACCGGCAAGGATAGCACTATCATCAGCAAACATCAGGTCAGTCACAGTGATCCTTGTCATATTGTATGCCCTGTCTGTTTCTGAATGCTTGCCTCATAATGGCGTCAACCACGATGTTGAAAAGCAACGGGGAGGCTACATCCCCTTGGCAGACTCCAGTTTGGATGGTAAATTCCTCTGATAAATCGTTCTGGATGCGCACCTGGCTGGTTAAACCGTTGTATGCAGTTTGGAGGAGTGTGATGACTTTTCGAGGTACATGTTCAACCTCTAGTAGTTTCCATAAGGCAGGCCGGTGGACACAGTCGAAAGCAGACTTAAAGTCAATGAAAACAATGACAGTTCGCTGTCCACACCGGATCCTCTCCTCCATCAGCTGACGAATGGCAAAGATTTGATCACAGCGTCCTCGCCCGGGTCTAAATCCTGCCTGTTCTTCTCGACTGGTTTGCTCGTGATGTTTTTGCAGTCTTGACTGGATGATCTTCATAAAGACCTTTCCGATGATGGAAAGGAGGCTGATGCCACGGTAGTTCTTGCAGTCCCGGTTATCACCTTTCTTGTGGATCGGTACGATAATGGCTTTCCTCCATGTTAACGGAATTTGTTCAGTGCACCAGATGGTTTTGAGGAGTGAGTGTAGTCGGCGAAGCAGTACATCTCCCCCGGCTTTGATCGCTTCTGTGGTGACTTGGTCCACTCCTGGTGCCCTGCCATGCTTCAGGGATTGTATGGCTGCTTTCACTTCTTCTACTGTAGGCTCAACATCGACCATGGAGACCTCAGGGGGGTCGATCGAGAATGCTGTTGCTGGCGGTCCCTGAGGTGGGTCGTGATTATACAAAGCTTTGAAGAATTCACTCCACCGTTGCAGGCGTTCGGATGGTGATCGCACGAAGGTCCCATCAGCATTCTTGATGCTGTCACTAGTCAATTTGGTCTTTCCACTCAGACATCTGAGGGTGCGGTAGAGAGTGCGGTACTCGTTTTTGGATGCCGCCACTTCAAGATCGTCTGCCACTTGGTTCCAGTATGCTTCTCTTTCTGCTGTCATTCTTTGTCGGACTTCTCGGTTTAGCTGCCGGTACCGTTCAAAGTCGACCAACTTTGCCTGTTTCCGTTTGTCCACGAGGTCGAGGCACTCGTCTGATATCCATGGTTGCGTTCGACGTCGGGCAGGTGGACATAGGGGCTTGGCACATTCCAGGATGGCATCAGAGATCTGCTTTTCTTCTTCATTTATATCCTCGGGCACGGCCAGCATCTTGAAGCGGTTGGATAGGGCGATCTGATATGCTTGTTTGTTGGCAGCATTCATTAGCTGCCTCCAGTCCAGCTTGGCTGACCGAGATGATCTTTTTGCATGCCGTAATTTGAGCTGCACCTTAGCCCGGATGAGGTAGTGATCAGATCCACAATCAGGTCCCCTCATGGCACGAACGTCCATGAGTGATGAGCGAAATCTGGCATTGATCAAAATGTAGTCCAGGATTGCTGAGTCCTTGCCAGATGGATTTCGCCATGTAAGTTGATGTTTTTGAGGGTGCTGGAAATGGCTGTTTCCAATGATCAGGTTGTTAGATGCGGCAAAGGACAACAAACGTAAGCCGTTGTCATTGATCTTCCCATGGCCAAACTTGCCCATTGTTGTTTCCCAACCAGATCTGTCCACGCCAATATGGGCATTAAAGTCCCCTGTGAGGATGATCACTTCTGTCTGCGGAATTGAATCCAGCGTATGTTGGAGCTGGTTGTAGAAGTCATTCTTGGTCGGGTCCAGGCTAGTCTCAGTTGGCGCATAGGCGGAGATAATATGGGTCTTGATGGTGCCCTTGACAGTAAGGACTGCCAGGCGGTCCGATATTGGTTGGAAAGCGATCACACTACTGGTGGCCTGAGCATCGACCATAAAGCCCACTCCTGCTTCTCGTTTCTCACCACCAGAATAGAATAGCATAACCGCTTCATTAGGTGCTGGTGGTTGGATGATCATCGTTCCAGACCCGGTGAGCCTTAATTCGGATAATGCCGCAATTGATATCTTGCACCTAAGTAGTTCTTGGGCAATGATTTCCTTTTGTCCAACGTGGTGCCCCGTTCGAACATTCCATTCACCAATGTTAATTGTCCTTTTTGGCATAGAAAGCTTATTGCTGTGGCCAGTGATCCACTTCACACCAGCACCCTGGGTCCCCAGTGCTGGCGCATCGGCTACCCCGGATGCGGTAACATTGTTGTAAGAGCTTGTTCTGAATTTCATGCGGTTTCTTGCCTAGTTTCCCCGGTTTCCCGGTTCTGGTCATTTCGGCAGGATGACCACCCTCCTCCTTTCGCAGCCGGGCTTGGGACCGTCCATGGCACTATTTACTGCCGCTAATCAGATTTAATAGCTGTAAATGCAGCTATTATTAGAGCTTTTCTTGTACAGGGGGGGGGGGTGTCTTTGCAAGGAGACCTTGCAGAGAGAGAGAGAGAAATTTCCATGAGTTTGAGAGTACTGGTAAACTATTTTTTTTTTGCACTCTTACAAGTCTGCTTTCCCAGAACAATCTTGAGGATTCCACATCAATTGCCATCCTCATACTACCTTTTCAATGTTGCCATTTCCAGCCAATTTTTTTTTGCATTTTTTATTCTTCATAAACATTTGGTTATAATAAGCATGATTTTTATATATTAATTTGTTTACGAGTGTTTCGAAATAAGGGCCAAATTAACCAATCTCTCTCCCCATAAACTTTACTGTAAAACAGAATATTTATCTATTAACTAAACTACATGCAACTTAACATTATAACAATTTCAGTTTAACATTTTCTAAAGAAATTCAAAATCCTACCTTTGCACTTGGTCCATCCACAGTCTTCTGAGTAGCAGTGGTAGCATGAACTGTAGTCTGAAATAGAAATAAGTGTTTTTAAATGCGGTTCCATATTAAGAAATAAAGGAAAAGACAGTGAGAAAGAAAAAAAAAGTTACCATTAATCCTTCAATAATGCCAAAGTTGTCATGGATTACTTTAGCTAAAGGTGCCAGGCAATTGGTTGTGCATGATGCATTACTCACAATTGTCATAGATGGATTGTATCCATCATGATTCACTCCCATAACAAACATGGGAGCATCTGCAGATGGAGCAGATATGATTACTTTTTTTGCTCCACCTTCCAAGTGTGGCTAAAAAGAAAAAAGAAAAAAAAAACATTACCATTTAGCTTGTTATAAAATATAAAATTTAAAACTAGTCACATGCACAGGAAATAAAATACTAAGTTTAGTAATTTTGGCCCTGAAAAGTGCAGTCTTTGTCAGAGTATTTTAAGTTTTCTTATGAAGAGAACTTAAAAGAAATTTAATAATCTAAACTATTATTCAACAAACCAAGAAAGTTTCCATATAGAAAAGTACATTAAATTTCAAAACTGTTCTTTCACTTCATGCATGAAAACAGTCTCTCAACACATTTTAAACTTTTGAGCATACCAATGTTTTTATGTACTCAAACAAAAACCAAAAAAAAAAAACCATGGAACACACGTGGCCTTTGAATAACTGGAAAAGATGTGGTTAAATCTAGTGACTTTGGCACACTCAATAGGATCCATAACACTGGTCCACTTTAATCACAACTTTTCTTCATGGGTACACCACAATAATTCACCCTTTATTCAACAAAATGTTAAAGCCGCTTTACAAGTGCCTTAATGAATTGTCCCACATTGAAAAGGAATTTTTCAAAGTCCTGATTAAATCAAATGAACAAACAATCAAGGCTCCAACAAAAGATGCTGCAATGTACTGCTGAATAATTAAGCATTTTATTGTGGTGTGTAAGTGTAGACAATTTGTACCAATCTACTTTTCATATTTTTTCATTTATAATTCAAATGAGGACATAACATGAGATCCACCCTGTGTGAAAAATAAATTCCCCAATTTTAGAGAAAATTCTCAACATTAATAAAAAGCTGGGCTCAGAAACTCCTCAATTGAAAAAGAAATGGTCCAATAATTTCACAAGTTGTTTAATTGTAAATAATTTGCTTACAGTTTGGTTCAAACAACATTTGAGAGCAAATGCTTAGGGTGTTTCAAAAATGGTCAATAATTTAAAGGTAAAAAGTACAAACTAAAATAAGCAAGAAGTCCCACGAACAGTTTGAGATAATGCACACTTTTTGTTAAGATTTTCCACTGACTATGGGAGCACTAATTGAACAAAAATCTGCAAATCCTTTGCTAAGGGTGGTTTCATTAAACATAAAATAAATTTTTAATCTGTTTCAACACCAAAAGATTTTACAGATGTTACAAAAAAGGTATTCAAAATGTCCTGGCATCCGTATGCAGCTTTGTAGTCTTCTCTGCATTGAGTTGCAAATCCTCTCAGGCATTCCTGGGTCATTTCTGATTTGCAGAAAGGCTCCTTCAACCTGATGCTGTAATTTCTTAACTGTGTTAATGTCAGAAGTGTACACCAAGCTTTTTACATGACCACAGATACAAAAATCTGTAGGATTTAAGTCTGGTGACCTGGGAAGTCACATTGCAGGCCCACCTCTACCTATTCACTGTTGACCATACCTTCTAGTTAGATGCAGAGTCACAACTCTAGTAAAATGTGCTAATGCACCATCATGCATAAATCACATATTCTGGCATTGCTGAAGTGGAACATTATCATCAAGGTCTGGAAGAACATTATGCAGGAATTGAAGATACAGCTCTCCTGTTAGCCTGTTTGGCAGAAAGTGTGGCCCAATTACTGTTTGCTAGTAGTCCTGGCCAGACATTCAATGAGAAATGGTTGATGTCATGACTCATGAATTGCATTAGGATTTTCAGACCAAACGTGACAGTTAAGAAACTTAAAATACCATCACTAGTAAACCCGGCTTGGTCAGCGAACAAGATGTTTAAATATTGGGGGTTCAGGACACTGTTGTTGCATCCACTGGCAGAAGTTCAGTCTGTTCGAGAATTAGGAGGGAGTGATTTTCTTTTACCCCGACAAATAATCTGTTGTTTCGCGGAAGTGCATTATCCACATTTTTCTGTAAATTTTCTGTTTACATGGTCACAGTACCTGAATATCCGAATGACACACTTCGAACGATTGAAAAAAAAAAAAAAAAAAAAACACAACAATTAGTGACAATATCAACAAGAGAAGGAAAATGAGGACGAAGGTATTAAACCTTCTAAACATGAAATGTTGGCATTTGGTGAAAATTTAGTTAGAAAATTTTCAATTAGGTTACAGTTAAATGGAAGATGCAATTCATCGATTTTGGGGATACCTATTGATAAGGTTTTAGAAGAATCGAAGCATTTGATGAAGGCTCTGAGTACGATACCAATTTCATCAAGTGAAAGTGAACAAGGATTTTCACAAATGAATCCGATCGTCAGCATCAGCCCAACAAGAGCTTCGTTGATGAAAAAAAATTTTTTCACTAGTATTTCTTAAAATCTCACCTCTGACATGCTTCGATTCAGCAAAAGTCAATTCATGGCTGCTTCAGAAACTTCATTCAGCAACACACACAAACAGTAAGGAAAAGTTAGCATAGTCAGGAAAACTAAGAAAATTGGGATATTCTACAAAACTTTATTATGAAATTATTTTTACTTATTATTTTTTATACTTGAATAATAAGTTTATGCTTAATTTGTTGTTCTTATTCCAAAAACATTACTACTAAAGTAAATCAGGAAAAAATAAAAAAAGTGAGTACTTTTCATATCCTTTTAAAATTTTCCTGGTAGCAAAGAATGAGTACAGGCACCTATTTTTTTTTTACAAAAAAAAAAAATACACCACTACACACAACTCAAGTTGTTGATAATCTGCATTTAGTAAAGCCATGGAATTGGGAGCATTATGCTGGAAGATCCCTTTGAAGAATTTCCAATTAAGTTTGGTCTTTAATTGCTCATGAAATTTCAGCAACAAGGAAGGATACTCACCCAAGATTGAGTTATCCCTTTGAAAGTAATCAATGAATATCATGGCCAGTCTATCATCCCTTAAAAAAAAAAAAAAAAAACACAACAAAAAAAAATTTATTATCTTGGTAGTTTGGCAAGGAGATGCCACCCCACGAACTGTTTAGTTTCTGGATCATAACATGAATCAAAGCAAATTTTGCTAGAGTAGTCTCTTCAAGTTTACCCTCTAAATTGAAGTCTGGATACTAATTTTATTGAAATGATTTTTCACGGTCAATTCTTTGACAAATATATGGATGCATTCATAGGATACATGTCTTTGGTGTACATTGTAATAATGTTGGCCCACTTATGGACCAATAGGGGCAGAATATAAACACCTATGGGTTCAGGTTTAACTATTCTGGATATTAATAAAGTCTAGCAAAGTACTTTTGAATAAAGATAAAAACCAACAATTCCACAATAAGGTTTGCATATATTTTAATTAGTTATCCATTGAAAAAAGGCTTCAGAGCATAAATTCTAGTTCAACAGAACTAGAAACAAAAACATACCTGAGCTTTTTCAATAGTTGTAAATACACCTGTAGACTCAACAACATAATCAGCACCAACTTTGCCCCATGGAATACTTTGAGGTTTCATCCTATATAAAGATTAATTCATAACTAATATGAAGCAAATTCATATTAAAGTTTCAGTTTAAGAATAATGCATAATGAAATGGTTATATAGCAATGGTAGCCAGAATTTACATTAGTCATGTTTTATTTTAATTCATTGAAAATTAAAGTGTAGGGAGATGTGCTCCCTACATTTTAATATTAAGTATTTCTATATAATAAGTTGCAACTACCGTGCAGTTGCAATTTATTATATAGAAATATTTAAAATTTGTACTACACTGACTAAAATAACTTTCAAAAAATAATTTAATCTAATAGAATCTTTGACATAAATGGCTAATTTATTTAATTAGGTATTTCCCCATAAATAATTATTTTTTAAAATTTGCAGACTTTAACAGATACTTAGTCATAAGACTAAGTATCTGTTAAAGTCTGCAAATTAGCATAGACAGAATTATGCTTTTTTTTAAATGCTTTATTAAAATGATTCTTAAATGAAGTGTACCTTTTTCACAGCCTAGAGGGAGAATTTAATATTTTTTGGCAAGAGTTTATTTGAAAAGGTCAGTTCAAGAAGCAACTGTTTTTGAAACAAGATTTAAAAACAAATGTTTTTGAATTACTTCTTGCAAAAAAAAAAAAAAAGTATAGACCAACCATATGACTGAATGGAATCCTGTAACTTATTGATAAGTGATCAATATCTAATTTCAGACATTAGTATTAGTTCTGTTTAAATGAAATTTAAATGAGAACTAATACTAGTGTCTGAAATTAGATATTTTGTACCACTCTTTGTATTAGTTCTCATCAGTAATCATCATCAGAACTAATACAAGGAGTGGTACGAAAGTAATGCCTCATCTTTTTCCTCAGAAAATTTAATTCAGACAATTATACCTTTTACATCAATTAATCCTCAATCTTTAAAAACTATTTTTCTACAAAGTCACTATCATTTTCTATGCACTTCTACCATCTGAGCCAGATGCTGTATCCCAATCCTGTAGAAGCTTTTACTCTTGCTCTGGAGGATTTCACTAACACTGTGCTCAAGTTGGTCTTCATCTGCAAAAATGGGTTCCACAGAGTGCATCCTTCAGTGGGTCAAAGAGGTGATAGCTGGAAGGTGCAAGATCCAGGCTATGAGAGGGGCAAAGGGCAGTGCACCCGTTTTGCATCTTCTTTACACTTGTGTTAGCATTTTTGGACCCCCTGGGCACAAACTTCATAGCCTAGTTCCTTTATGATGGTTATCACAGCAGGTTTCCCTATACCTACTGCATTACAGAATTATTATTATTATCTGTTTATTTCCATAAGGAACCACCCCGGGACGGCAAAGTGCCAGGAGGGTGCTAAGTACATATCAGGGTACGAGATACTACGTGCAATTGGTTACATATACTGTACACGTAGTCTCGTCCCAAAATATTTTGTACACATTTTATGTTTAATACATACATTATTTACACATTTATGATTGTGTACAAACATTATACAGCTCATGTTTAATACATACATTATTTACACATTTATGATTGTGTACAAACATTATACAGCTCATATATTTACAATTCATTAATAATTCCACATATAACTTACCTATTTACATAACTGTTACAGAAGGTGTATTTTTTCCAGTCAACAATTATTATTCTTAAAGTAGAAAGTTTCTCTTTTACTCTGAATTCTTTGGTACTTTGCAGCCGATTCATATTTCGGTAAATCTGTACGAATTC
Source organism: Mastigoproctus giganteus (assembly GCF_048544385.1). Classification (NCBI taxonomy): domain Eukaryota; kingdom Metazoa; phylum Arthropoda; class Arachnida; order Uropygi; family Thelyphonidae; genus Mastigoproctus; species Mastigoproctus giganteus. The sequence continues at coordinate 16,684,951 of NC_143579.1, read as the reverse complement.
TGGAAGATCTCTTTCCGGTATGTTGCATCCTCACACAGTTTTTCAGCATCTATGTGTAGTGAGTTAAATATTTTCGCTGTATTTGATGGGAAGAATCTTTGCAGGCTACTAAGATTGTTTAGGACTGGACGGAGTGGATTATTTACTTCCCCGAAACGTCTAGCATTGGCACGCGGTTTGACTAGAATGTTATCCAGGACTGGAGCATCTACTCTGCCTGTGAGCATTTGTGCGAGAGTGTGTATGTTCCTGTTAATTGTCCGCTGCATCCAGGGTACGATGTTAAGGTTTGAGTAGAAAATGGCCCTTGAGATAGTAAAGGGTGGCCAGCAACTCTGTTAAGCCATCGCAAGAACCAGTACTCAATCCCAAGGACGGACTTATGTGAATCTGGAGCTGACGACCAGATTTGCGAGGCATACATTGCAATTGGCAGGACACACATTAAAATGTACTTGGTCGCTAGATGATGATCACTAATTCCTACCAGTTCCTGTCTAGTAGCCCATAAAGCGGCGAATATTTTTGTCTTCATATGGGCGAAGTGTTGAGCAAAGGTGAGTCTGTCATCCCACTTAAGACCTAGGTCCAGGTGAGAGTGCACTTTTTCAACGCTAGACCCGTTCACAGAGATCGAGATGTCATTTTTATTCTGCTTGTAAGTTATGGTCATTTGGGCAGACTTCTGTGCATTAATACGGAGCCCGATGCAATCCAGGTAGCTCTCAAATTCTCGGATTGTGCTATTTGCCATCTGGCAAATACTTTCTGCTGATTCATGGTCTTTGGAAGTGATGAAGAATTTTACATCATCAGCATATGTTATAAAGTCATGGTACTGTGCAAGAAACGGCTCCAGGGCGGCCGCGAAAAGGGTAGCCGAAAGAACTCCCCCTTGTTGCACTCCACGCGAGATGGTAAAGTAGGATTGTAGCTTTTGGTGCTTAACGGTAAGTTTTCTATGTTCTAGCAGGCTGGTTATTATAGCTAACAAGTTTCCTCTTACATTAAAATAATTCCTTAAAATCGCAATGAGCGCTGGAGTTGAGACGTTGTCGTAGGCTGCGGAAATATCCAAAAAAATAATATCAATTTGTTTTTTCTCATTTAGTGCTCTCTGCACGCGAAAAAGGGTTTCCAGTAAGTTTGTTATTGTTGATCTCCCCGAAATGACTGAGTGCAAATGTGGTGGTCTATTGCTAAAGCAGTGTTGATTGATGGTGGGAAGCATTGCTTTTTCGAAAACCTTCTGTAGGGTGCAACTAACAGAAATTGGTCTGTAATCCTTAGCCGATTTTGGGTGTTTAATCTTTGGTATTGGGGTTACAATGTAATTTTTCCAAGCTTGCGGGAAAGCTCCTGACCTGATGATTTCCTGATAGATGTGCAGTAATAGATCTATTATAAATGGGCTACTTATTTTAAGGATGAACATTGGAAATTTGTCTGGTCCAACAGTGGCCTTATTGGGCAGATCGTTGATTGCTTTCATTATGCTCTCTTTAGTGATTTGTATAAGTAAAAAATAAGTAGATAAATATATGGCAATCTGATGTTTGTCAAGCAAAGTTTTTGCCTTCATGAATATGTACATGTGTTTCCTTCAAGAATGCATTTACCAGTAAGTGCTGCCATCTCTTATCTATGTTTTATAAGTTACTGTAGACAGTTTTATAATGGATGGCAACACAAAAATAAGATTTTAAAATCATGGGAGGGAATTGTAATCAGAAGCAATGATAACACACATCAATTTAGACAAGAGCATATTACTCTTGTGTAATGTCCATAGACAGCGTTCAGGCTAATTTGAAAGTATGCAGGCCGGGGGGGGGACCTAGAACAATTCTGCATTTCAGATTTTCAATGTTTTAGATTTCCCTACTCTCTTGGCAGAGGGAGTAAGGTAAACTACTCCCTCTGCTTGAGATTAGCTAACTGCAGCCTCAACTGAAAATATCTTCAGAAGACAGGACTCAAACCAGACCCCTCTAAACAAGTGATCATCCATGGACATTTGAAAAAAACATTCACCCTTTGATTCTGGAAGCCACTCGTTCAAATCATTCATCCATACCACTAATCAACTACGTCTTCCCCCATTCCTCACATAAACCTTTTCCCTGAACCCTTAAAGCCCATCAATGACATTAGCAAAGACCCTTGTAAAAACTTCTATTCAAATGTTACGCTGCAAAATAAATTTGCCAACTAGGGCAGGCCACCCTAATAAAAACCTCTGGTCCAAAAATCTTGTAGAGTACCTCAAGCCTAGACAAGTTAGTTGAAAAAGAATAACAAATCTCCCTTATGGCTCCTAAGCAGTCATGCAGAGAATTACATTTTGCTCCATAATTCGATTTTTTTCCCAGCACAAACCTGTACATGTCAAACCAAGTCCTTGGGTCACTGGCATTTAATATCATTAATAAATCGCATGTATAAAAAACACCTGCTACTGCACCCCATTAATCAGTGTTACTCTTGTTCTTCAGATGGGAAAGGCAGTTTGACAAAGGCCAAATTGTAATGGCCAGACAACTGGGTCAGAGCATATCCGAAACAACCTACAATGGGCACACGAGCATTAAAACTGGACCTTGAGTGATTGGAAGAAGGTAGTCTGGTCTGATGAATCATGTTTCCTGTTGCACCATGTGGACGGTTAGGTATGTGTGCATCATTTACCTGGGGAAGTGATAGTGCCTGGATGCACCATGCGACAAAAACAAGCTGGTGGCAGCAGTGTCATGTTTTGGGAGATGTTCTGCTAGGATACCCTGGGTCCAGTCATCCATGTGCCAGGGACTCTGACATCTACAATCTACCTAAAACATCATTGCTGACCAGGTACACCCTTTTGTGGCAACAGTCTTCCCCTCTGGCAGTGCCATCTTTCAGCAGGATAATGTTGGTTATTGTTATTTTGGTTTTTAGGAGCATTAGCAACTAAGGCCATATTGCTCCGGGGATATGCGGTGGTCATTCCCTGACCTTTCCCCATCCTCCGTATTTGGTGGTCACGGGCTCGAACTCCGGTCTAATCAAGAAGCGTGTGCTAAGCACTGTCGCTCCTGCCCACCTGGATAATGTTGGATCAGCAACTCCAATCTGCCACGTCTCAACCACGGACCTTACAAGAGTTAAAAGGATCTGCTGGCTACATGTTGGTACCAGATACCAGCAGGCACTTAGAAATCTTGTAGCATCCATGCCTCATCAGGCAAGAGCTGTTGTGGCTGCACGTGGAGTACCAACGTCATATTAGGTAGGTGGTCATAATGTTTTTGCTCAGTGTGTGTGTGTGTGTGTGTGTGTAAATTTTTTTTTTCCTTTTTGTAATTTGTTTCCTAATAAGCAAAACAGTCAGCTCTTGACAATTAACATCAGATGTGTAAATCAAAAATCCATCCCCTGACATTTAAGTTGATGCATTTTAATGTGATCCAGATCAACAACCCAATTTCTTCCCTTAAAACATGAATGTGTGTTCAGATAGTGACACACCATTATTATACAAAAAATCAGCAATTAGTTATACTATGTTCACCTGCAAATGGCACTACACATGCAGTAAGGAGCCAAACCCAAATAGATTTACTTTTTTTATATCTTTATTCAAAGGTTAGGGCAGTCATTTAGAGGAAAAGTAAAGTAAGGCAGAGAAGAAAAAAACCTAGTATTCTGATGCACTGGAAACAATATTTGTGATGTGCTAATTCATGAGAGAGATCAGATATCAGGATAATTTCTAAGAAATGTGATTTTCCAACTCTGCATGTCAAAAGATGAGGATAAGAGCAGTAGTTTTTTTTTTGCAAGAAAGAATACAGCACTGGTTAGTAAGTGCATTTAAGGAATTGGTGGTCATTATTCAAGAAGCTGGTCATGCAGTGGTGGGTTTCTCAAACAAGGTGAGATGTAGTGTGATATCAAAAGCATGAATAGTTGTTTTAACAGAACCTCGGAACACTAGCATTACAGAAGGTTAGAAGACATTGCCATTTACCTGCAGTGAGAATTCAAAGAAATTAATTGGATACTAGTTGAAAATCCATTAGCTGCCAACTGATGGATTTCTTGATTACTCTGAGAAAGAGTAGGGCTAAATTAAATGGAACAGTAATTGGACAGAAGAGATGTCACTTCCCCTCCTCCCCAGGAACTGACTAGATATAACCAAATTTCTAGCAGAAGAAAAAAAAAAAAATTGAGGAATAACAAAGTATAAAAAGATGCCAAAGAACAAAAGCAAAAGGTTTTGAGAATAAGTGGAGAAACGTCACAAGACTTGGAGCATTCTTAATCAAATATATTTCTGCCAGTGGAACTAATGAGTAGAATATACTGGATATGGCAGGAAGTGGCTTAGCAGGGTCGTTGATACAGAAGTTAGAAAAACAGAATGTTATTTTTGTTAGCTAAGGATTCATCTTAGTTTATCTAAACTCCTGCCTCTATTACAACCTGATGGATAGAATCCATCAAGTTGTAGTCAGTAGTTTTAGCAATAGACCAGAATGCTTAGCAACACTTAGACAAGAAACAAGCTTCTAATTTTAACTTGTTCAAAACTGAATTTTGATTAAAAACTGTTTTACAATTTTTGTGAATTAGTGTAGACAGAAAATGAAGGTGGAAATTGATAAAGCTATTGCAACCTGACAACCTTAACACATTAGGGCACAATGCAGAGTAAAGTATTTCCTCACTACAAGAGTGAGTGTAGCAAAAGTTCTTTTCACATTCAAGCTGTTTTTGATAAGCATAACCCCTCCACCTGTTCTATCTTTCCTAAATGCATTATACATACCATAGTGGAATGGGTGGAGGGTGATATAATAGGGCTAACGTTTCTGTTAGCCCTATTATATCAGCATTAATTGTCCTAATCAGGAGTTCAAATTCAGCCATTTTATTGACAATACTCCTGACATTAATGTAGACACAGTTGAGACTGAGTAATCTTCTATAGTTTACTACCCTGACACACCTTTTAAAGTTATTTAGAGCTGTATAAACCCAAGCTATATCTTACCTCTCATTTGAAACATTGCTACCCTCAAAACATCTTATCACATTGGCTCTTGCAACAAAGAATTCATGAGGTGAGTGCAAGCATTACCAATATCAGATAAATGCAGATCTAAACTACCCTTCTCCCCCTAACTAGGGGTTTCCCTGAACCTTAGAGTATCCTCATTGATGCGGGCAAAAATCCTTGCATCACCTTTGTTCAAATGAATGAATACAATCTTTACAAAATAGATTACTATCTACAAATGTGGTCCACACTGAAAAATTTCCCCCTGGCACCTTGCAGATTCCCTCTCAAGTCTTAAGTTAATCCACAAGGCTTTCAGCAGATAGTCCCTTCTATCATGTCTGGGCAGAATTGCAGACACACATTCTGACCCAACTCTTGCAGAATGTATATTTAAATAGGTACAGACAATACTAATTATTCTCTATGCAAAGTCCAGATAATTAAGTTTATTTTATTCCTATAGTTCATTTCTTGTGTCATTAAGTTAATTTCACTGTTCTAGAAGATCTTGCATTTCTGTAAAAACACAAAATTACAAATATCTACATTAGAAAGATAACCATATTTCTAAATAAAATAAAGCACTTACTCCTGAAATACATGGATTTTTTTCCCATCAACCACTAGCATTCCACCTTCCTCATGTACATCTCCTTTGTACTTTCCATGTGTTGAATCATATTTAAACATATATACCTAAAAAAAAATTAAACAAATCAAATGAAGTAACCCATTTCCTCCACTCTTAAAAAAAAAAATAAATAAAAAAAAGCAAGAAAACTGAACAATTACCATATACTTGACATCTATAAAAGGATCATTCACAGCAATCACATCCACACCCTTCATAAGAGCAGCACGTAATACTAAGCGTCCAATACGACCAAACCTACACAAAAGGAAAAAATTTTACAAGCTTTATTAAGTTGTACAAAATAAGATTTGTAGATATGGGATTAAATAACACAATATTTTATCAAATCAGATGAAAGCCATTTTCTAGACAGTGTGCACATAAAAGAAATTCATGCCATTTTAATGCATGTAACTTTTCATCTTGAATTGCTCAGCTATAGTTTGGCTAGCAGGCTACACTGCTCTTCAGTGTGATTCATTGTTCTATGGTATTTTTCTTCTTGCTTAGAGTAGAAGTTTTCTACTCTTAGCCTGTTCAAACTCTAGTTTGGACCTATTAATAACTGTTTTACAATTGTTGTGAGCTTTGGTGTAGGCAGAAAATGAAACTGAAGAATGAGAAACAAGCCAATTACAATATGCAATGTTCTTCTCTTGAACAGCCTTAGCACATTTATTGGAAAACCAAAGTTTAGATAAAGATCGAGATTTTAATGTGGAGTGTGGGATAAAGGATTCCATTCCTGCAAGAATAATTTCATTGTCATGATCTGAGCAAATGTTGACATCTGAAGCTTTGAAACAGTAATCCGACCAAGGAAAAGAAATCTTGCAGGTCATCCATTTTGCATTCTTGTAATGCCAAACAATACAAGGTTGGGAATAGCCATGAGATAAATGCTCCATTGGAGAAGAGACAATCACCAAGTTGTGATCTGAGGTGCCTAAAGGACCTCTCACTTCGACTGCATACTTAGAAGGGTTGTTTGTGAGAAAAAGATCAAGCATGTTGGCTGTATGGTTAGGACTGTCCGGTATTCTTGTAGATAAATGAACAATCTGTGCAAGGTCATTAGTAATTGCAAAAGCCTCAGCATCTCGACCAGCTGGGTTGGTGTGACTAGAAAACTGAAGCAAGCTGGAGTTGTGAACATTAAAATCACCAAGGAAATTACCTCACTGTTAGGAAACTTGGACTGGAGAAAGTCAAGTTGCAAAGAGAGGAAGTCAAAGAGCTCCAAGTGATTAGTGGAGTTGGGAGAACGGTAGACATGACAGATGAATTTGACACAATGAGGTAGAAAGATTTTAAAGCCAGAGAAGATCGAAAAGAGATTCCAAGTTACCAAGTCTCTGACAGGGAATATTGGAATAGACATATGCAGAAGTACCACCTTTCAAGCAAAATGAATCATATAGCAAATAATTCAGGCAATTGTGATGAGCAGTAGTTGAATCAACCAATAACTGGTTGATTCAACTACCCATGTACTTTTTCTGATTCTGTCAGAAAAAGTACATGGGGTTTGGCAGACTGCAAGTGGAAATTGACATTGTTGAGATTAGAATTGAGACTGTATATTTGTGAAATGAATTAGGAAGTGTTTGGGAGGTTTAGATCTTTTTGCTGATAAGCTTACTCTATTAGTTTGACAATTCATGGTGTATTCAAGGGTAAGAAAAAGTGGGACATGCTGTATGAAGTAATGAAATTTTTGGATATGCCCTACACATGGTAAGAATATACCCAGATCCTTGATATAACGTGGCCTCAACAATGCTCCCCACATAAACACTACTTGGACTCCCTCCAGTCACTATCTGGCAGAGTAGAGGTAGCAAGATTATACACTAGCTAATCCAGAAGCCTCTTAAGAGTTACCAATAGGATCGATCTGGTGTACTAACTAGCGTCCTGCCTGCAAAAACCGTTTTAGAGTAAGTTTTCAAAATGTAAGGAAGATTGGATCTCGCCATGATGTTCATCGTAACCTCAAGTCATCAATCATAATGCATGATGGAAGAGATAGGGAAGGGGTGACAGGAACTTAGCTCTGGAGACTAAACATGGGTTCCACCACTTCAAGCCTCCAATAAGCAAAGTAGCAGTATTGCACTGGCTGACGAGTCATCTACCACCTAGTACTGCCTGGTACTACAGAGGGGCGGCATTCCTCCATGTGGTGTGGGCACCACACCTCGACCCCATTAGTTCACACCTGGGTGGTCACTCACAGTGCTTATGCATGGAGGTTATATCCAGGATTACTAACAGTCCCACCATCGTGAAGGTGCAAGCAGAGGATTCGGCTGTCACAGACCGTTCGGACTTTACCGAAATTGGATCCACTTGACTTGCATATCACCTGAATATCAGTTCCCTCAGCATTTTAGACTCCCAGGTAGAAAGTACAGTTGTCTGGAATATCTGACAACCTCAAACTCTGAAGAAAGCACTCGTCTAGTCCAAGGGAATCTTTCCCAAGTCCAGTGCCTCATTACATATCCAACAGTACAATGCCAACCTTTTTAATCATAACCAATTATATACTATCTTATTGTGGAGTTTCCCCTCTTAATTTCAGTACCGTTTCAAATAAGTGGTTCAGTGAGCTCATTATAATTTAGTTTATGGCAGTCTTGATTCCTTAACATTCTTCAGAGTGGAGCTTGATCTCAACTATAAATATTTACAAGTTATCTGTTCAACTCTGCACAATTTCTACTGGGTTTTCTATGGACCTTCCACTGCAACCATAACTCATTACAAGTACCTAAACATTTATGTCAGTTAAATGAAAATTAGTGTGCATATACAATAATAATAGCAACTATTATTATTCATTGTAATTAATAATTAACCTCTAATTTCAGCCAATTAGGATTTTCTTTTCTTTCTTGTTTAGTGAATTGACATTCTTAGTTCTCTTAGCTAAAGAGCTAAGAATGGGGAGGAGTTCCTCTCATATGAGAACACGAGAAGTAATTTACATATTTCAATAAAACAATTTAATCCATCAAGTGCTTTTAATTAATATTGTTTAACTCTTTCAAATGTATATAAACTTTCACAAACAAAAACCAGATGCACATTAAGTATTAATGCTGCTATTGATCAATGTATATTACGATAAAGCAGTTATTTATTTAAAAAAATAAAATGGCTAGTAGCCTTGGTCAGCCTTTTTTTTAATTTAATGTTCAGTTATGTACTGTATCAAGAACCAGACATTATTCCCTCCTTTAATTTTTTGTCACATACCATAAGTACCAAAATCATTTTGGGATACCAAGCACTAACAATATGGATTTAAAGTTTGTTTTCCAGTATCAAAACTAACTGCAGACAGCAGCATATTGGATTAGATGGGGATCCCACCCTAAATTTGCCATGACTAATCCCTTTAACATTTTTAAATAATGTTATTAAAAAGTTTTGGTTTCATGAAATAATAGGAGAATCCAGCTCTGGTAAAATAATTGCAGATTAGCTCTTGGAGCTTTGTAGAGGTTTACTGAAAAAGCAGTTGTATCTAATAAGTTTCTTATTCTTCTGTAGAAGATGTTTATATGACAAACATCTTCTGAACACAATTTTATTAGTACAGTAAACCCCTGCTATTTGCGGTATCTGTATTCACGATCGCCGATTTAATATAAAATGAAACCTAAAAAAATGTGAATTTTAAAGTGCCGTGAATATTTTCCCCCATAAAAAAACATGGGCGTGGCTAAAATTATCTTTCCCGGTCAAAACAGCGCTCAGTGGGTGGGGGGAGAGGGGGGTGACAAAGTTGCAAGCGTGGATGTTTCTCGCTAATCTTTGTTCAGTATGTGTTATGCGCTTGTCATGGAAGGTTTCGTCGTTTGCTTTTAATTTATATTCTTATAAATTGAAGCAATTTATCAATTTATAAATTGATATGCTTACAAAAATTATAAATCTACTGTTCTGCAGTGTAAAACAGACTTTTTCGAGTGTGTTAACAGAAGAAAGTGACCTTATTGTGGACAAGTTCTTTCTAACCCGTACAAACATATGGCTATGAATAACAAGGGAAATGTGAAAATATCAAAGGTGATGACATTAGCAAATAAAATTGAGTTATTTGCTAAAATTTCTAATGGTAAAAGTGTCTCCTCAGTGGCAAAACAAAATCAATGAGTCAACGGTACGATAGATCAAAAAATCAGAAGAAAAAATCCGCCGTAGTGTCCGTGAAAACGCGCTAATTGCTTCAAAAATTTGCTCTGTGACTCGTGATGTTAAATTACAAAAAATGGAAAAATCTTTAAATCTGTGGATAGAAAACTGAACTCAAAATAAAATTCCGTTAAGTTCACTCCATTCGTGAAAATGGTAAAACTCCTTTATCAACACTTTAGCAAAACTGGTGATAGCACTGGTGGGATAAGTTTTTTGCTAGCAAAGGCGCTGGTTTGAAAGATTTGTTTGAAATTTCTAATAAATATTAGATTTAATATTAAATTTTCTTATTTTCATTTTGATGCCATATGCTGCATTTCACTATGTACTGTCTATGTACACAGTCATATTATGAAGGTACATATAATACATACATAGACAAAATTTTAGACTAGTTTTTCCTTATATATTTCATACTTTGGAACGGAACCCCTTTTATTTCTATGGGAGCCATAACTCGGTATTCGCGACATTTCTCAGGAACGTAACCCCCGCGAATAGCGGGGGTTTACTGTATAAGGTTGAATTTAATCTTACATTTAAATTCATTTTCTATTATCAATATTGGAACTACAGTTAGTATTGTAAGTAGTTAACACTGAGCATAGAAAATTAACTTTGATATTCAGAACAATAAATGTTATTAACTTGCAAGACAGAGTGTGCTTATTTGATCAGGAGTGTTATATTATACTTTTGTTGTACTTACCCATTAATTCCAACTTTTGCCATTTTAGATCTTTAGAGAATCTGAAAAAAAGTTTCAGAAAATTAAGAGTTATGCAAAGTCAGTTATGCAAATTTAATAAACAACTAGAACTGAGAAATTAAAACAAGCATTACACTAAATTTAACAGATTTTTGATTAACTTAACAGGGAAAAGTTAAGGTAGACAATAGTAGTTATATACACAAATGTTTCATCATTCAGAAAAATTGACAATCAAAATAAAAGGAGGGAAAAAGAAAGTAAAGCCCACAGCACAATGAAACTGTAAGCTTCATCTTACTAATTTTATCAAAGTCATCCAAAAAATGACTAACTGATTAAAATAAAAAAGGTAATAAATTATGAGTAGAGTCCCATATGCAGGAAGCAGTGTCTATCACAATTCATTTAAGAATTATCTCCAAACTGGACCCTTCACACTTGTATCAAACTGTGTGGATATAAGACTGGTTAATGACTAGCACAAGAGCACTGCATCAGGACATTATATAGGTTCCACAGATGGATGGTCAGCTCAGTAGCATTTACATTTTAATTCTGCAAAATTCAATGTTTTACACTTGGGAAAAAATAATTCAAATTCAGTTCAAAAACAACTGAAAATTAGTCCAAAGAGTCAAATTAAAATGGTACAGAAAGAAAAGGAATTTGATAGTTGCATCACAGGCAGATAAACTTCTGTGTAGTGTTGACTTTGGTCCTTGATTCTATCACAGTCATTCTCTCAGGTATATCAAAGCTGGGCTCATTACCTGGGAGTCTAAAACACTGATCACACCAATATCTAGGTGACACTCAAGTCAAGTGGACTGAATTTCAGCAAATTCCAGTGGTTCAACCAAATCCTCTTGCACCTTCACAATGGTGAAGGTGCAAACATGAAGAAGCCTATTAAACTTTGTCTTGATGGGATTCAAATCCAGGACTTTCCACATCTGACTATTACTCTTTCAGAAACTGGATTGCCTAGGTTAGAGATTATATCTACTATCTCTTAATCCTAAATTAAGAACTTACATTTATCCTAAATATTTGTAAATCACAGATAAATATAAAGATATTTGGCAATTTGTCAGAAATGAAATACAATCAGTAGAAGCCAATTTGGCTTTATTCAAGAGCTTACAGTGCAGACCTGCTCAAGTTTTTCATTTCTCTCAATTTATCCTGCAAATCAAGCTAGCTTTTTAAAATGTATCCCCTACAAAAATATCAATCTTTCTTTTGGATTCCACATAATCATCCTATCCATGGTACAATGGATTAATCTTTCATGTTTAGTATCATAAAATAGGCAATACATGTTTAAACATGGTTGGTAAAATGTTAAACAATGAAAATTGTAAGAACCATATAATGTGCTAGTTTTGTTTATAACATGACACCTTTTTGTTGCAGTACTGCCATGGTGACCTGTAAAATCTTAACGGCAACTGCAGAAATCAATTGCCCAAGCATGTCCCCTTTGCTGATTTTAAGCAACTTCCAGTTCAATAATGAAAGATTTAATAAATACTCTGAAGACCTTCATGGTGAAAATTTTATTAACACCAACATTATATATACAGTACTGCAATACACAAATAAGAAATCATTCTGCACCAAGTTAGCATTTAGCATTAGCAGAGGCACACGATGCAAGAAAGCAAGCTTATGCAGCTTCAGCCAAAAAAACCCGCACCCATTTCACAACTCCGTTCGTTCCAAATACTTGTCGAGCTCAGCCTTAAATTTATTTAGGTTATCAACTTCCACAAAAGATGGAAGTCTGTTCCACCAATCAACTACCCATTGGCTAAAGGCAAACTTCCACACATCTATCCTACAACTGTCTTTCCTTAATTTGAATTTAAGCTCTCTCAAGTGATTATTCTGACTAAGAGGATGAATTCCATCAGCATTGAGCATGCTCAAACCATTCAAGGATTTATACACCTCAATCAGATCACCTCACAGGTGCCTAGTCTCCAGACACAATCTGTAATCTGTAAAACTTAAGACTTTCTTTGTAAGAGCAACCCTTTGTTCCATTCACTAATCTTGTTGCCCTTCTCTGTATTCATTTGGTTTTTAGGAGCATTGGCAATTAAGGCCGTATTGCTGCAGGGATATGCAGTGGTCATTCCCTGACCTTTCTGCATCTTCTGTATTTGGTGGTCACGGGCTCGAACCCCAGTCTAATCAAGAAGTGTTTGCTACGCACTGCTGCTCCTGCCCACCTGGCTACGGAGGCACCTCTGTACTCATTCCAACAGGTCTACATCCTTGTTAAAATGAGGCTTTGAGACCTATATACAGTACTCAAGGTGTGGCCTGACCATTGCCTCATACAAGGGGATAATCACTTCCTTATTAATCGCTAGAAAAAGTCCTATATATCACTGACAAGCCACCATGAGCTACTCTTGCAGACCATCTACACTGCTCAGATGCAGTGCAGATGGACAATTATCCCCAGGTCCTTTTCATTCTCTAGCACTGTCAGTATAGTAACACTGAGTTGATACATTACTCTGGGGGTTACTGCTTCCCATATGTAGTACTTTACATTTGTCAATGTTAAACTTCATTTGCACACATCTCAGCCCATCTGCTCAACTTTTCTAGATCCTTTGCAGCAGCGTACTATCATTATTTTCATTAACATCCCTGCTGTATTGTCTGCAAACGTGGACATTAAGCCTGATATACCATCATCAATATTTATAAATACAGAAAACAACAATGGACACAACATTGAACCCTGAGGGATTCCACTAAGATCATTAGTCCACGAAGAGCAGTGTCCATTGATTACCACTGTCTTCTCCCACTCAACCATCCCTTTATCCATAGCAGCAATTTGCCTCCAATGCCACACTGCTCCAATTTGTGCAGCAGTCTTCCGTGTGCAACAGTATCAAAAGCCTTTCTAAGATCCAAATATGATACCAAAGTTATTCCCTTTGTGACCACATCATGATATCCAATCAAATTGGTCAGGCAAGACTTTCCCTTAACAAAACCATGTTGTGTCCGAGCTATAACTTAAGTCTTGTCTAGATGATCCTGCAGTACCTCTTTAACAAGTGCTTCCATTAACTTCCCTGGAACAGAAGTTAAAGTAACAGGTCTATAATTACTTGTGTCGCCCTTTGATCCTCCTTTGTGAATTGGGTCACATTTGCACATCTCCAGTCCATGGGTAACTCCCCTGAGTGCAAGGAAGCTCTGATAATTATGGCTAAGGGTTTGCTTACTTCCTTTGCTGCCTCCTTTAATACAACTGGATAAATCCCATCCACACTGGATGCTTTTTTTTATGTTTATCTTCAACAATTTCTCCACTTTCCTCTCAGTTTTTACAAAAATCATTAGCTCACTGCCAGAGTTTAATTCACCTCTGCCATTCCCCTTCCAGAATAACTCCTCATGTGTGAATGTAGATGCAAAATACTCAGTTTGCTAGCCACCTGAGCAGGATCATCAACAGTTGAACCATCAATATTCAGTGGACTAATCTGATTCATCCCTTTCCTTCTAGAGTTTACATAGGTAAAGAACTCTTTGCTGTTTTTCTTTGCATCCTTTGCCAAAGATTACTCAATCTGCATTTGCCTGCATAATCTGATTTGCAACAGACCAGCTTATATCAATCATAGGCTTCCAATGTCACCCATTAATTTATGTATCCCATGCATTTTTCTTCTCTGCCACATGTCTCATTAGTTCATCTGACATTCATTTAGGCCTAAACCTTGAACAATATTTCTTAGTTGGTATGTAAAGCCTAGTAGCTTCCAAGATTAATTCTTTGAATGTCTCCCATTTTGAATTTGCTGTTGGTAACATCATCAGGTGGCCCCACCGTATAGAATTTATATGCAATGGGCACAAAGTGGCAGGAGTGCTGTGACTTGGGGGAGCGATTCTCCAACACATCACAGCCTAAAAAAAAATGTGCAACTTATGAAATGTTTGCCGAACTCTCTGGAACAGAACATATTGCCATGGGGGATGTTTTTGTGTGTGCACGATGTAAGGAGTAAGGAAATCAGGCGACAACTCAGCGTAGTTATGGTCCTATATGAGAGCTTGAAGGACAGGGTGGATGCCCTCGAAGGATCTAAATTGAGGGGCCCATCAAGCTCTCAGCTGCCCACATCAACACCAGAGCTTGCACTTGGTCATCGCACGACACAGCGGCAACCCCCAAGGCAGAATGCACTGGTCCCACAGGAACTAGTAGTTGTTGGTGACTATTGTCAGGGACACGGGGAACATGTGTAAAAAGGATAGGTGGAACAGGACCAGGGTATGTCTGCCAGGGGCAAAGATTGATGACGTTGTAGAGCACATATATTCTTAAGAGCACAAAAGGTGATATAGTTGTACACGTTGGCACTAATGATATTAAGAGTAGGAGACCGGCAGAATTACTTAACAAATACAGGTCACTGTTGAAAAAAAGCCGGGAATTAGGGTTGAATTTGAAGGTGTCTGAAATTCCGCCCAGACACGATAGAAGGGAGTATATGATAAGAGCCTTGTTGATCAATTTGGCCCTGGAAAGATCTGTGCAAGGCTCAAAGGGTAGAATTTTTTTCAGCCTGATCTGTAGTTGTTAACAGGAGAGACTGCTTCTACAGGGATGGGATACACTTAAATAGAAAGGTTGCAAGAATATTTGCTGATGCTATTGAGGCAGTGTTAGACGGGTCGGAAAACTGCTAGCTTGGGGGGGGATACAAGGACTAATAGTTTAACAGTAGCCGCAGGCGGAGATGGTGATTCTTGCACAAGTTCTATTAGAATAAGTAGCAACCTGGAGCAAGGAGTGTTGGGGGTTTCAGGGGACAGATGGCAGTCATCATGAAATAGGTGGGTATATGGGATGTATTCAGGTAACTAGGAATAGGTGCACATATGCTTGCATGTATACCAATGCTAGAAGTATAGTAAATAAATTTGAAGTGTTGGTCAAGACATCAAAGGCAGATATTGTTGCGATAGCAGAGACGTGGTGTTACAAAGATATAAGGAATGCAGAAAACTGGAATTTGGGGAGTACAATGTGTACAGAAAGGATAGGAAGGGAGGAGGGTGTTATGCTGTTAATTAAGAAAAACAAAATCTAAAGAAGTGCACCCAGTTGATATAGATGAACAGTGCACTGTTGAGTCCGTTTGGTGTGACATAAGCGCTGCAAAAGCAAAAATAAGAGTAGGAGTGTGTCATAGGCCTAATGACTCAAATGAGTACAATGAACAATTGTACAGAGAAGTAGAGTGGGCTAGTAAATCAGAATGTCTTATAATGGGAGATTAACTTCCCAGATATTGAACTGGAACTTGTCAGTTGGTCACTCACACACTAGTTAGACTTTTGTGGATTTATTGGATGATTGTTTTCTGCAGCAGCATGTTCGAGAGGCAACCAGAAAGAGTAATACTCTTAATCTGGTTATCGGCAGTGATCATTCGTGTATTAAGAATTTACATATAAAGGAACCACTAGGTGGCAGTGATCACAGTGTACTGATGTGGGATGTACTTAAAGGTTTAATTACCATCAGGGGTAAAGGAAAGTATAGTGGTCTCAGAAAGTTTTTAAATTCTGTACAGTGGGATCAACTGACGATGTTACCAACAGTAAATTCTAAGTGTGAAGCATTCAATGAATTAATCGTGGATGCTACTAGAAGTTTCATACCTATTAAGAAATATTGTTCAAAGTTTAGGCCTAAATGGTTATCAAATGAACTAATGAGACTCGTGACAGAGAAGAAAAATACAAGGGATACATATAAATTATCTAGCGACTCAGAAGCCTATGGCAGATATAAGCTAGTCTGTAATCAGGTCACAAAGGAGGTTAGGCAGGCGAAGACAGATTATGAGAAATCCTTGGCAAAAGATGCTAAGAAACACAGCAAAGATTTCTTTATTTATATAAACTCTAAAAGGAAGGGGATGAATCTGATTGGTCCATTTGATATCGATCGTTCCACTGGTGAAGATCCTGCTAAGATAGCAAATAAACTGATGAGTATTTTTCATCTACATTCACACATTAGGAATTATTAAGGTTTGAAAATGGCAGAAGGTTATCAAATTGTAGCAGGATACGTAATGATTTTGTAATTACTGAGAGCAAAGTGGAGGAGAAATTGTTGAAGTTAAACATAAGAAAGGCACGTGGGGTGGATGGGATCTATCCAATTATATTAAAGGAGGCGGCAAAGCAACTAAGCAAACCCTTAGCCATAATTATCAGAGCATCCTTGGACTCAAGGGAGGTTCACACGGATTGCAGATGTGCAAATGTATCCCCAATTCATAAAGGGGGATCGAAGGGTGACACGAGAAATTACAGACCAGTTAGTTTAACTTCTGTTCTGGGTAAAATAATGGAGTCACTAGTTAAAGATGCATTGCAGGATCATCTAGACAAGACTGCAGAAATAATTCAGACACAGCATGGGTTTGTTAAGGGAAAGTCTTGTCTGACAAATTTGATTGGTTATTATGATGTGGTTACAAAGGAACTGGATGAAAAAAAATAATTTTGATATCATATATTTGGATTTCAGGAAAGCTTTTGACACTGTTGCACATGGAAGACTATTGTACAAATTGGAGCAGAATGGTATTAAGGGTAAGTTGCTACAATGGATAAAAGGTTGGTAAGTGGGAGAAGACAGAGGGTGGTAATCAATGGGTGCTGCTCTTCGTGGACTAATGTTATTAGTGGAGTCACACGGTTCGATGATGGGTCCACTGTTTTGTATATTTATCAATGATATTGATGAAGGTATATCAGGCTTAATGTCGAAGTTTGCAGATGATACAAAGGTTGGCAGGGTTGTTAATGACAGTAATGGCAGTGTGCTACTGCAACAGGATCTAGATAATTTGGGCAGATGGGCTAAGAAGTGGCAACTGAAGTTTAACCTTGACAAATGCGAAGTACTGCATATGGGTAGAAGTAACCCGAGAGAAAAGTACCAACTGTGTGGTACTACACTTAAGGTGGTAGAAAATGAAAAATACCGGGAGTAATTGTGCAGTCAGATATGAAGTTTTCTGAGCAATGCAGACAGGCTGCCAGGGCAAGTCATGGAGTTTGTCAATGATATATGAGAATTTTGCTAGCAGGGAAAATGAGGTGATTGTCCCTCTGTATAAGGCAATGGTCAGGCCACACCTTGAGTACTACGTACAGGTCTTTAAGCCTCATTTTAGGAAGGATGTAGATTTGCCTGAGGATGTACAGAGAATAGCAACAAGATTGGTGAGGGGAATGAAGGGATCCTCTTACCAAGACATGCTTAAGTTCTGCAAATTGCAGTGGCTGGAGACTAGGCACCTGCACGGTTATCTGATTGAGGTGTATAAGGCCTTGAATGGGTTGAGCACGCTGAATTCTGATGGGATCCTTCCACTTGTTCAGATTACAAACCTAAGTGTGCATAAATTCAAATTAAGAAAGAACAGATGTAGAATAGATGTGCGGAAATTTGCCTTTAGCCAGCGGGTGGTTAATTGCTGGAACAAAACTTCCATCTGTTGTTGTGGAAGTTGATAGATTGAATAAATTTAAGGAGGTACTGGACAGGCATTTGGAGTGAATGGTGCGATTTTTTTTGGCTGATGCTGCATAAGCTCGTACACTTGCTTTCTTGCATCACATGCTACTACTATTGTTTCAGACCACCGTAGTTGCCTTTACGAAAGCAAAAACCCTTCCCTTTACCCATGATGGTAGTTACCTCTGAGTAAATCCCACTTCAGCATACTGTGATCATTTTTAGCATTTTAGCATTTAGCATTAGTAGAGGCATTTGATGCAAGAAAGCAAGCTTATGCAGCATCAGCCAAAAAAAAAAAAGAAAGTAACATAAATCAAAATAACCACTTCCACTTCACCCCTCTATCGTTCAAAATACCTGTCCAACTAATAGAAAGCACCCCTGCAGGTTTGTCGCACTGGTAGTGAATCACCCTGTATAAGTACTGTCCAGTTATTAAATCAGCAAAAGCAATGCTTACCGATTAAAACACTTTTAAGTTGCGCGAACCGGAAAAATATTCTGTCTGAACAGCTAACGTAGGATAATTGATGAAGAGGATTCCCGAATGAGGAAGTTGTTTACAAAATAACCGGACAAACACACCACCGTTTATTGCTCTGTTTGATTATATCCTTATAAGAATTAGTTTTGAATGCCGTTGTGATATTTTTCCAAAGCTATTTCTGGAGGTCACGACCATAAAACAATAAAAACAATTTGCACTTTTCTGTTAGTGCAATCTGATTATAAACGGGTAATAAACTGAATCTTATTGCATTTTCAATAATACCGACAGCTGGAAACGTGGTATTTTACGTTATTATGGTGAAATGTGTTTCTCCTTCAATGAAATCTTCAATCATGCAAAAAAAACCCCAAAATAAATTTTCAAAATCTGCTCTTCATTCCTATTTTTGAAGCTTCGTAAAAAAATTAATAAAATAACGCGCAGGTAGCGAAACCCTCTGCGCAATATAAAATTTTGGTAGTATACCTGACCGCGCAAATCGAGGGATGACTGCATATGGGAAACAGTAACCCCAGAGCAACGTATCAACGCTGTGGTACTACACTGACAGTTTTAGAGAATGAAAGGGACCTGGGGGTGGTTGTGCAGGCAGATATGAAGTTTTCTGAGCAGTGCAGATGGGCTGCAAGAGTGGCTCATGGTGTATTGTCGATGATATATAGGAATTTTTCTAGCAGGGATAAGGAGATGATTATTCCCTTGTATAAGGCAATGGTCAGGCCACACCTAGAGTACTGTATACAGGTCTGGAGGCCTCATTTCAAGAAGGATGTAGAGATGCTGGAACAAGTACAGAGAAGGGCAACAAGATTAGTGAATGGAACAAAGGGGTGCTCTTACGAAGAAAGGCTAAGTTTTGCAAATTACAATGTCTGGGGACTAGGCACCAGCGAGGTGATCTGATAGAGGTGTATAAAGCCTTGAATGGGTTGAGCATGCTCAATGCTGAGGAAAGACAGATGTAGGATAGACGTGAGGAAATTTGCCTTTAGCCAGCGGGTGGTTGGTTGGTGGAACAGACTTCCATCCCTTGTCGTGGAAGTTGATAGCCTAAATAAGTTTAAGGCTCAGCTGGACAGGTATTTCGAACGAACAGAGGGGTGAAGTGGAAGTGGTTATTTTTTATTTATTTATTATTATTATTATTTTTTTTTTTTTTGGCTGATGCTGCATAAGCTTGCTTTCTTGCATCAAATGCCTCTACTAATGCTAATGCTAATGCTAACTGAGCCTTAAACTTACTTAGGCTATCAACTTCCAGGACAAGGGATGGAAGTCTGTTCCACCTACCAACCACCCGCAGGCTAAAGGCAAATTTCCGCACATCTATCCTACATCTGTCTTTCCTCAATTTGAATTTATGCCCTTTCAGGTGATTATTCTGAGCAAGAGGAAGAATCCCATCAGCATTGAGCATGCTCAAACCATTCAAGGCTTTGTACACCTCTATCAGATCACCTCGCTGGTGCCTAGTTTCCAGACACTGTAATTCGCAAAACTTAAGCCTTTCTTCGTAAGAGCACCCCTTTGTCCCATTCACCAATCTAGTTGCCCTTCTCTGTACTTGTTCCAGCAGCCCTACATCCTTCTTGAAATGAGGCCTCCAGGCCTGTATACAGTACTCTAGGTGTGGCCTGAGCATTGCTTTATACAAGGGAATAATCACCTCCTTATCCCTGCTAGAAAAATTCCTATATATCATTGACAATACACCATGAGCTACTCTTGCAGCCCGTCTGCACTGCTCAGAGAACTTCATATCTGCCTGCACAACCACCCCCAGGTCCCTTTCATTCTCTACCACTGTCAGTGTAGTACCACAGAGTTGATACGTTGCTCTGGGGTTGCTGTTTCCCATATGTAGTACTTTACATTTGTCAATGTTAAACTTCATTTGCCACCTCGAAGCCCATCTGCTCAACCTTTCCAAATCCTGTTGCAGTAGCATAGTGTCAGTAGTGTCTTTGGCAACCCTGCCAACCTTCATATCGTCTGCAAACTTGGACATTAAGCCTGATATACCATTATCAATATCATTTATAAATACAATAAAGGACCCAATACTGAACCCTGAGGGACTCCACTAATAACATTAGTCCACGATGAGCAGTGTCCATTGATTACCACTCTGTCTTCTCCCCCTCAACCACCCCTTTATCCATAGCAGCAATTTGCCTCCAATGCCACACTGCTCCAATTTGTGCAGCAGTCTTCCATGTGCAACAGTATCAAAAGCCTTTCTAAGATCCAAGTATATAATATCAAAGTTATTCCCTGCATCCAGTTCTTTTGTGACTGCATCATAGTATCCAATCAAATTGGTCAGGCAAGACTTCCCCTTAACAAAACTATGCTGTGTCCTAGCTATAACTGAAGTCTTGTCTAGATGATCCTGCAGTGCTTCTTTAACCAGTGCCTTCATTAATTTTCCAGGAACAGAAGTTAAACTCACAGGTCTATAATTACTTGTGTCAGCCTTTGATCCCCTTTGTGAATTGGGGTCACATTTGCACATCTCCAGTCCGTGGGTACCTCCCCTGAGTCCAAGGAAGCTCTCATAATTATGGCTAAGGGTTTGCTTACTTCCTTTGCTGCCTCCTTTAATATAACTGGATAGATCCCATCCACCCCAGGTGCCTTTCTTGTGTTTATCTTCAACAATTTCTCCTCCACTTTGCTCTCAGTTATTACAAGATTCTCTTGTAATAACTGAATACACCTAATAGTTGAATACACCTCTGGCATTCCCCTTCCAGAATAACTCCTCATGTGTGAATGTAGATGCAAAATACTCATTTAGTTTGTTAGCTACCTGAGCAGGGTCATCAACAGTTGACCCATCGATCTCAAGTGGACCAATCTGATTCATCCCCTTCCTTCTAGAGTTTACATAAGTAAAGAACTCTTTGCTGTTTTTCTTCGCATCCCTTGCCAAGGATCTCTCTTAATCTGCCTTCGCCTGCCTAACCTCCTTTGTAACTTGGTTACAGATCAACTTGTATCTATCATAGGCGTCTGTGTCACGTGTTAATTTGTATGTATCCCATGCATTTTTCTTCTCTGCCATATGCCTCATTAGTTCATCTGACATCCATTTAGGCCTAAACCTTGAACAATATTTCTTAGTTGGTATGTAAAGCCTAGTAGCTTCCAAGATAAGTTCTTTGAATGCTTCCCATTTTGAATTTGCTGTTGGCAATATCATCAGTTTTTTTTTTTTTATGAAAACCCCAAACACGAAAGGTATCAAAACCTATAGTACTTAGTACCGTGCATGGGTTGAAGGAGAAGTATGGGGGGTGGGGGATTCCGGAAACTTTGCTCTAGAGACTAAACATGGGTTTCACCACTTCAAGCCTCCAATAAGCAAAGTGGTGGTATTTCACCGGTTGATGAAAGTCATCTACCACCTACTGTATAGAATTTAAATACTGTCTCAGTCCATTGTAGTCGCCTTTACGAAAGCAATACCCCTTCCCTTTACCCCTAATGGTAGTTACCTCTTTGAGTAACTCCCACTTCAGCACACTGTGATCACTGCCACCTAGTGGTTCATTTATCTGCAGATTCTTAATGCATGAAGAATCACTACTGATAATCAAATCAACAGTATTACTTCCTCTAGTTGCCTCCCGAACATGCTGATGTAGAAAACAATCATCCAATAAATCCACAAAAGCCTTGCTAGTGTGTGAGTGACTAGCCCCCAAATTCCATTCAATATCTGGGAAATTCAAATCTCCCATTATAAGACTCTCTGATTTACTGGCCCACTATTTCTCCCAACAGTTTCTTATTATACTCATCAGAGTCATTAGGCCTATAGCACACTCCTACTCAATTTTGATCTCCCAATGCTTATGTCACACCAAACTGACTCGACACTGCACTGTCCAGCGATGTCGACTGGCTTCACTTCCTTGGATTTTATGTGTTTTTTAACTAATAGCATAACCCCTCCTCCCTTCCTATCCTTTCTGTAGACATTGTACTCTCCAAATTCCAGTTCTGCATTCCTTATATCTGTGTGAGACCACGTCTCTGAAATCCCCACAATATCTGCCTTTGATGTTTTGAGCAATACCTCAAATCCATCAAATTTATTTGCTAAACTCCAAGCATTGGTGTACACGCAAGTATAATGCACCTGTTCTTTTTCTTAGCTACCCTAACACAACCCATGTGTTTACTTGTACCCCAATGATTCCCAGCAGTCTCTGAAATATCCTGCATCTTATTTTCCAGGCTGCGGCTCATTCCAATAGAAGCAGTGCAAGAATCACTTTCACCTCTGCCAGTGGCTACTGTTAATCTATTAGTCCTTGTATCCCCCCAATCTAGCAGTTTTCCGACCCGCCTAACACTGCCTCAATAGCATCAGCAAACATTCTTGCACCCTTTCTATTTAAGTGTATCCCATCCCTGTAGAAGCAGTCTCTCCTGTTAACAAGTACAGACCAGGCTGAAAAAAAAATTTTACCCCTTGAGCCCTGCACAATCTTTCCAGGTCCGAATTGATTGACAGGGCTCTCATCATATACTCCCTCCTATTGTGTCTGGGCAGAATTGCAGACACTTTCAATTTCAACCCTAATTCACGGCTTTTTTTCATCAGTGACGTGTACTTGTCAAGTAATTCCGCCCATCTCCTACTCACTGCCACATACTGGTTCCTTTATCTGCAGATTCTTAATGCATGAAGAATCACTACTGATAATCAGATCAAGGGTATTAGTTGTCTCCTGAACATGCTGATGTAGAAAACAATCATCCAATAAATCCACAAAAGCCTTGCTAGTGTGCGAGTGACCAACCCACAAATTCCAGTCAATATCTGGGAAATTAAAATCCCCCATTATAAGACTGATTTACTGGCCCACTATTTCCCTGTACAGTTTCTTATTATACTCATCGAAGTCATTAGGCCTATAACACACTCCTACTCTCAATTTTGATCTTCCAATGTGTTGTCACACCAAACTGACTTGATACTGCACTGTCCAACAGTGCAGCGATACTGCACTGTCCAACAGTGCAGTGATACTGCACTGTCCAAGGCTGCACTTCCTTGGATTTGTGTTTCTTAACTAATAGCATAACCCCTCTTCCCTTCCTGTACACATTGTACTCCTCAAATTCCAGTTCTGAATTCCTTATATCTGTGTGACACTTCATCTCTGATATCACAACAAAATCTGCCTTTGATGTTTTGACCAACATCCACGTTCAGTATAATTAGTAAAATAATGTAAAGCAGCAGCTTTTACAGCAACAGCAAAAAAAATAAAAATTCTCCAATTTATTGACTCCTGACACCATAAATATGTAAAGTTTAACATTGACAAATGTAAAGTACTATATATGGGAAACAGAGCAACCCCAGGGCAACGTATTAACTCTGTGGTACTACACTGACAGTGGTAGAGAATGAAAGGGACCTGGGGGTGGTTGTGCGGGCATATATGAAGTTTTCTGAGCAGTGCAGATGGGCTGCAAGAGTAGCTCATGGCGTATTGTCGATGATATATAGGAATTTTTGTAGCAGGGATAAGGAGGTGATTATTCCCTTGTATAAGGCAATGGTCAGGCCACACCTAGAGTACTGTATACAGGTCTGAGGCCTCATTTTAAGAAGGATATAGAGATGCTGGAACGAGTACAGAGAAGGGCAACAAGATTGGTGAATGGAACAAAGGGGTGCTCTTACGAAGAAAGAGCTTAAGTTTTGCAAATTACAGTGTCTGGAGACTAGGCACCAGCGAGGTGATCTGATAGAGGTTTGAATGGTTTGAGCATGCTCAATACTGATGGATTCTTCCTCTTGCTCAGAATAATCACATGAGGGCATAAATTCAAATTGAGTCAAGACAGATGTAAGATAGACGTGAGGAAATTTGCCCTTAGGGTGGTTGGGTGGTGGAACAGACTTCCATCCCTTGTCGTGGAAGTTGATAGCCTAAATAAGTTTAAGGCTCAGCTGGACAGGTATTTCAAACGAACAGAAGGGTGAAGTGGAAGTGGTTATTTTTTATTTATTTTTTTTTTTGGCTGATGCTGCATAAGCTTGCTTTCTTGCATCAAATGCCTCTACTAATACTAATGCTAGATAGAAACCAATTCCAATGATCACCCTCTGTTTTAAAAGAAATTTCTATAAATCTATTCTTAAATGTTCTAAGTTTATGCTCATTACATGTCAACTGAGAAAGAATACAGATAGGTTATCAGAATTTTGTTTACTGAACCCTTAAACACCTCAATTAACAGAGTTGGTTGAGTTTTTATTGGCGCATCAGCAACTAAGGCTATAATGCTCCCTCAATTAACAGATGTGCTTATCTAGTTTCCAGACATTGCAGTTCGTAGAACTATAGTCTTCCTTGCTAAGAAAACTCTTTGGTGATGCAAGCTAATCTTGCTCTTCTCATCACCCTTTTCCAGTCATACCTAAAATGACATCTCTAAACCTATATATATGCTTAAACATTGCTTTATACAATGAGATAAAAACCCCTTTGTCCCTGGCTGGACAATTAACTGTATATAATTGACAGAAAGAAAAAAAAAAAAAAGCTGTTCTAAAAATCTGTACTCGCAGGTCTTTTTCATTGTTAATTAAGATTTGGGCTACCCAAGTGATATTTTAAATAGTAATAAACATTTACCCAAATACAATACCTTACATTTGTCAATGTTATACCTCAATTGCTATTTTTCAGCCCATCGACATTTCACAAACGATTAAACATGTAGAGAAGGGTAATTAGTGGCCAAACCCACACACATCCAAATAAGGACGCTATTAAATACCCCATGCAAAGAATAGCATTTAAAACTACTTAAAAACGAAAATCAAGCTAAAATGGGAAGATCGAACCCGTAATTACGTGTATTAAATAATTCAATCTACGATCAAAAATTTGAACTCATTTCCTGGAAACCAGTTCCGCAAGATTCTTACGTAATCTCTCCATTTGGCAATATCATTAAAATCAAGATATACAATTTACTCTAGATGTATATATATCCGTTAATATTACACACTTTATATTAGGTAATCTTGCACCTACAGAACAATGTTTTCGAAAAAGCGACAAACTGCTGTTAATAACTCGAAAGCAACGAATTCGCTGCTCATAGCAACGAATAACGAGAATGGAATGTAATAACTAGCACAATTAGAATTTTTTTTAAAAATGCATTTTTATCTTTCATTTTCCTTCCCTTAGTTAAGAAAACCTTTAATATGAAATAAATATGTGATATACCGTTACTCTCTGCTTGAATTTTTAAATATACTCACAATAATAGAACGCGCTCCCTTTAAATCCCAAAGAGTCACTATTCACCTTTACAAGGTCAAAATGGGCGACCGGCTTGTCCTCAAGCACCCTTATATATATGTATGTAACCTCCAACCCAGATGCTTTAGTCCGTGACGCAACTTTCCTTGGCTTCTTTTAATCACGAATTATTCGTGCTTTAACCTCCTTGAGACATCAGAGAAGGTCAGAGCGGTAATTGTAGCATTCTTCGAGAGTGTTACAATTTGTGTCGTCGGTAGTGGGGTTAAACTCAACTTTTTTTTTTTTCTCATTGGATGCTCGGGTGCATCTTCATGTGTTGGTTGAATCCAGTTAATATAGTTTTCATTTAAAGTGAAAGAAATTTAAGTTGGGTGAAATGGCTTCATCTACCCAAAAAGATGCCCCTCGGACTATGCCGAAGTATATCCGTTTTTTATTTGGAGGGCTAGCAGGGTATGTAATGCAAATATATGGAAAACACACCATTCCTCGAATTTCCCTTTGATTGTATCTTCAAGTGGTATTGATCTCCCATAGGTTATATAATTAGTCTTTGGTATGTGTTTATCCATTTTCACGTCTAAAAAAGTAACTAACTTTTTTAGAAGGATCCTGGAGGACCAGTTAATGACGGCTTCATGTTTGACACTGTGGTTTCCCCTTGTCTGACTTTGAGTTGGGCTGATCAGTTTGTCATTTTCCATTTGTGTGATAGAAAAATACCCGTTTTTAAGGTAGTTTGAAAATATATTTAAAAAACCATTGTTATATGTAATTGGTTTTGTATGCATATCAAAATATAAATGTCCTGAATAAGTGGTAACCCAATACGGCGCTGGTATTTTAGATTTTGATCCACAGAAGTTACACCGTTTGTGCCCTTGAGTGGAGGAAGTATATATATATATATATATATATAGGTGTGCATATATATATATATATATATATATATATATAGGTGTGCATATATATATATATATATATATAGGTGTGCATATATATATATATATATATATATATATAGGTGTGCATATATATATATATATAGGTGTGCATATATATATATATATATATATAGGTGTGCATATATATATATATATATATAGGTGTGCATATATATATATATATATATATATATAGGTGTGCATATATATATATATATATATAGGTGTGCATATATATATATATATATATAGGTGTGCATATATATATATATATAGGTGTGCATATATATATATATATATATAGGTGTGCATATATATATATATATATATAGGTGTGCATATATATATATATAGGTGTGCATATATATATATATAGGTGTGCATATATATATATATATATATATAGGTGTGCATATATATATATATATATAGGTGTGCATATATATATATATATATATATATATATATATATATATATATATATATATATATATATATATATAGGTGTGCATATATATATATATATATAGGTGTGCATATATATATATATATATATATATAGGTGTGCATATATATATATATATAGGTGTGCATATATATATATATATAGGTGTGCATATATATATATATATATATATAGGTGTGCATATATATATATATATAGGTGTGCATATATATATATATATAGGTGTGCATATATATATATATATAGGTGTGCATATATATATATATATATATATAGGTGTGCATATATATATATATATATATATAGGTGTGCATATATATATATATAGGTGTGCATATATATATATATATATATAGGTGTGCATATATATATATATATATATAGGTGTGCATATATATATATATATATATATAGGTGTGCATATATATATATAGGTGTGCACACACACATAACAAACTTCAGTTCTTAAAATTGCAGGATTTTGAAACCAGGCACCCGTGACTGTGCAGAAATTTGCTTTCAGCCAGACAGTGATTACTGTAAGTGGGTAGGTTCAATAAATTTAAACATGACTCAGACAAATTATTAGAGGGAATGGGCAGATGAGGTGGGTAGTATTGTGTTTTTTTTTTTTGCTGATGCTATATAAGCTTGCTTCCTTGCATCAACTTTCATTTTCTTATTATTTGTTTCTTTATATGTTAGCATTTATCAAAATTTGTAGACCAGCAACATATTAATCTTATCAGTCTAACACTGCACAAAAAGAATTCATTGTCAACCAACAAGCTCTTTTTTTCTGCTACTAGTAAAATTCCTTTAAATCATAGATAAAGCATGATGTGCTGTTTTGAGAGGGCTGATTTCCTGTTGAGTTGTATAATTATTGCTGCCTTTTTTATTATCATCTACCCTAAGTTTGTTGTTTCTCGAGTAATAAGGCAATCTTCACCAAATGGAGAAGCTTACAGTGAAACTTGATTGTTCTTTTTTTGTCCAGCTAAATAACAGTGGACAACAAATATTAAGCTTTTTGATATTTCTTTCCTGAAATATGAAATATCACATGGATTTTGATGAGTGGAATCCATATTTGAAGTCAGATATTGCTGATACCTATAGATTTAATGAGGAATGTAGCTTATTTAAATTTTAACAAGTAGCAGAAAGCAAGCTTATGTAGCATTAGTCAAAAAAAAAAAAAAAATACACAGTTCACCCATCTATACCCCCTAAAAATTTGAGGGTACAGATGAGCTGAATAAATTCTTCCTTGAATTTATTCAACCCATCCACTTCCACAACAGATGGAAGCCTGTCCAACAATTAAACACAGTTGGTTGAAGACAAACTTCTGCACATCTATCCTGCAACCATCCTTCCTCAACTTCAATATGAGTGTGTAGTCTTAGCAAGTGGAAGAATGCTATTAACATTCAGCTTACTCAATCCATTCAAGACTTTAAACACCTCATTCAGATCTCCCTGCAGGTGCCTAGTCTCGAGTCATTGCAATTTACAGAACTGAAGCCTTCCTTGGTAAGAGCATCCCTTTGTTCTGCTCGCTTATCTTATTGCCCTTCTCTGTACTTGTTCCAGCAGCTTTACATCCTTCCTAAGATGAGGCCTCCACACCTTTAGGCAGTACTCAAAACATGGCTTGACCATTGCTTTATACAATGGGATGATGACCTCCTTATTTTTTTTTTTATGAAAACCCCAAACACGAAAGGTATCAAAACCTATAGTACTTAGTACCGTGCAAGGGTTGAAGGAGAAATATGGGGGAAGGTGGATGCCGGAAACTTTGCTCTAGAGACTAAACATGGGTTTCACCACTTCAAGCCTCCAATAAGCGAAGTGGTGGTATTTCACCGGTTGATGAAAGTCATCTTCTACTAGCAACATTCCTGTATATCATTGACAAAACCCCATGAGCTGTACTGGTAGCCTGACTTCATTGCTCAGAGAACTTCATATCAGACTGCAAAATTACCCCCAGGTTTGTTTCATTTTTCATTAGCCTGAGAAGTACCATACAGTTGGTATATTACTCTGGGGTTACTGTAACCCAGCGGTTCCCAACCTTTTTTGATTCGCAAACCCATTTCAGCATAATATTTTTTTATTGCAAACCCCTTTCAATGTAATATTTTTAATGCGAACCACTAAGCCTATATTCTCTGAAATCATATAATATTTCTGAATTTTTATTATAAAATATTTCCAGTACCACATTTTTATAAGCGATATTGTGTAATAATAAAAATTATTAAGTTGTAGCCCAGTGGTCAGGAGCGAAAGTGCATAGCATGCGTTCCTTGAGTGGACCAAGGTTCGAGCCCGTGACTACTAAATACAATAAATATTTGTATTGCTGATTTATTGTAAACTCTACTGACTTGGTTGTCGTGCCGGAGTATAAACAGAAATTTATACTTTGTAAAGCAGTTATTAATCAGTCCATACCAGATTTCTAACAAGCTAAGAGTAAAACACTTGCTTCTTGTCCAAATCATAGCAGAGCATTCTGGTCTCTTGTCAAAGCTGTTTGCAGCAATTTTTGCCCATCTCTGTTCCCACCTTTGTCAAAACCAGATGGTTCTGTTGCCACATCAGCCAAAGATAAAGCTGACCTACTAGAATCTTGTTTTTCTTTCAACTAATGTATTGATGAGCTTGATAAATCACCTCAAACCATTCCCAGTACAATGTATTCAATGTCTCCTCTGATCTTTCGTCAGAAGGATTTTGATGAATCTGATGCTAAGTAAGCAGGTCCTGATGGTATTTCTTCACTTGTTCTCAAAATCTGTGCCTCTGAACTTACTCCAGTTTTGTGTTGTCTTTTCACTTTCTTACTCCAAAGGTGTTTTTCCTTCTGCTTAGAAATTTGCTCATATCCAGCCAGTTCCTAAAAAGGGGTGACAAATCCCTTCCATCCAGTTATCATCCCATTGCGATTACTTCTATTCTTTCCAAAGTAATGGAGAAATCAATTAACTGCCAACTCTTAAACTACTTGGAAATCTTTCATCTGATCAACGATCACCAGTATGAATTCAGTCAGTGTCGATCCACTGGTGATATTCTGGCTTATATTACCCATCTATGGACAAATTCAGTGGAAAAGTTTGGTGAAGCTCAAACCATTTCTCTCGACATTTCAACGGCTTTCAGTTGTGTTTGGCATAAATGTCTTCTAAATAATCTTCCATCCTATGGTTTGCCAGCTGGTCTTTGAAATTGAGTATCCAGTTTTCTCTCTGACTGCTCACTGAGGATGATGGCTATCTGTCTTCTAACTTTTCCAGTAACCCTGGTATTCCACAAGGTTCAGTTCCACTATTTTTCTATTGTATTTTAATGACCTTCTTCCATTGGCCGAAAATCCCATCCATAATTTTTCTGACGTTAGCACATTGCATTCCACCTTCCAGTTTGAGAAACCTTGCCTTGCTCAAACAGCTTTGAGTATCCAGTATTCTCGAGTATCCACTGCAAAATCCTTAAATGCTGATCTCCAGGTAATTCTCCAGTGGGGCAAAGACAACTTAATTTCAATCTTTCTAAAACTCAGTCCTGTCTTATATCTCGCAAAAAACGATTCTTCTCCTATGCTTATCTTTGTTGAAGATTTCTATGCAAGAACTTGCGTTTTACCCTGACTTCTAATCTCTATTGGCATAAAGCACATTACAAATACTGTTTCCTCTGCATCTAAAAAACTGAGTTTTCTCTTTTGCTCTCGGTGTTACTTTTCTTCCAAAGAGTTGACTCTGTAGAAATTGTAAATCTGGCCTACCATGGAATATTGTTCCCACATCTGGGGTGCCCCCCCCCAAACCTTTCTCAGGCTTCTAGATTTCATTCAAAAGAGGGCAGTTAGGTTTATTAATGTCTCATCTCTAATAGTCTCTCCCTTATTTGTCTCATAGACTGTTTCTGTTGCATGCATTTTCTATAGATACTTACACGGGCACTGTTCTTCTGAATTGGCTTCTATAATTCCCACTCTCTCTCTTTCAGAGCAGTCCGAACATATGCCACAACCAGTCAACATCCTTTTACTGTCCAAGTTCAAACTCACTGAATCAACTTTTCTTCATTTATTCATTCAACTTCTGTTCTCTGGAACAACCTTCCTTCATACTTATTTTCTGAAAATTACGATCTACAGAAGTTCAAGTCTAATGGCAACAAGTATCTTCTTTTATCTTTTAAACATTCAAACCATGCACATTACTAAGTACAGTACTAGAGGTTCTAAAATAAAAAAAAGCGCCTATACATAATGATCCTTGAGAATGAAAAAAAAAACAGTATGGAAAACATTTATTCAACATGATATACTGTAAGATAGTAAGGAATTGTGGGAGATTGGTTTCTTTCTTTGCCAATTCTTTACTTTTTATTTAATTTTATTTTACTTTATTGTGTATTATTAGTTATTTTGTAGTTTAGAGTAATATACCTATGTAAATCTAAGCAGCTGCCATTACAGAATTTTTAGTACGAATCCCCTGGAACACTTTCGCGAACCACTGGTTGTAACCCATATGCAGAATTTTGCATTTGTAAATGTTTAACTTCAATTGCCATTTCTCAGTCCATCTGCCTAACTTTTCTAGATCCTGTTGCAGTAGCATACTGTCATTAACCATCCTGCAAAACTTTGTACCATCTGCAAACTTATACATTAAGCCTGATATGCCTTCATCAGTATCATTGATAAATTAGGAAAACAACAATGGGCCCAGCACTCCACTGATAACTACTATCTTCTTGAGCAATATGGCCTTAGTTGCTGATGCTCCTAAGACCCTACAACAACAACAATCTATCTTAATATTAGCCAAGACATACGATGCAAGATAGCAAGTTTACACAGCCAAAACAAAAACTTGCCATTTCACCCATCCATTCACTCCAAAAGTTTGTCCAGTCCATCCTTGAATTTATTTAAACTATCAGCTTCCACAACAACTGATGGAAGTTTGTTCCAGCAATCAACCATCTGCTGGCTAAAGGCAAATTTCTGCACATCTGTTCTGAAACTGGCTTTCCTCAATTTGAATTTATCCCCCCCATCAGGTGGATAATGTGAGCAAGACGAAAAATCTCATAAGTATTGACCTTGCTTAAACCATTCAAAGCCTTATACACCTCAATCAGATCACCTCGCAGGTGCCTAGTCTCCAGATGCTGCAATTTGCAGAACTTAAGCCCCTAAGCAACCCTTTGTTCCCCTCAAACTTCTTCAATTTAACCATCCCTTTATCCGTGGTAGTAACTTCCCCTTAATGCCATATTGCTGCAATTTGTACAACAGTCTTTTATGTGCAACAGTATCAAAAGCCTTATTGAAATCCAAGTATATGATGCCAAGTTTAATTTTTGCATCCAGTAACTGCATCATAGAAACCTATCAGTTTTTTTAGACAAGACCACCTGTTAACAAATCCTTGCTGTAATTTCAGTATAATTGCATGCCCATACTTCTTTAACCAGTGATTCCATTATTTTCCCTGGAACAAATGTTAAGCTAACAAGTCTGTAATTACTTGCATTGTCTTTTGATCCCCTTTATGAATCGCAGATACATTCACACATCTCCAGTCCACAGACCTCACCTGAATTCAAGGATGCTCTCATAATTATGGCTAATGGTTTCTTGGCTCCTCTGCTGCCTTCAGTAATATAAATGGATAGATTCCAGATGCCCTTTTTATGCCCATCTTCAACAATTTCTCCTCCACTTTCCTTTCGGTTATCACAAAGCCATTTAGTTTCTCATAAGAGTTTGATAAACTACTAGCATCGACTTCTCTAAAGAATTCCTCATGTGTGAATGTAGATGCAAAATACTTATTTAATTTGTCTGCAATCTGAGCAGGCTCATCACCCCGTGGCCCAATGTGATTCAACTGCTCCCCTCTACTGTTAATATAAGCATAGAAGTCTTTGCTGTTTTTCTTTGCCAGAGACGTCTCATAATCTGCCTTAGCTTGTCTAACCTCCTTTGTGATTTGATAACAGACTACTTTATATCTAGCATAGTCTTCTGTATCACTTGATGCATCCTGTGCACTTTTCTTCTCTGTCACGTGTCTCAGTAGTTTATCTGACATCCATTTAGGTCTAATCCTTGAACATTATTTCTTCGTTAGTATGAAAGGCTTGTAGCTTCTTTGATTCGGGGATTACTTCCCCGAATATTTTCCATTTAGAATTTGCTGTTGATATCATCAGTTGGTCCCACTGCATGTAATTTTAAAACTATCTGAGACCACTGTAGTCACCCTTACGAAAGCAAAAGCCTTTCCCTAGACAAAAGTTATTTCTTTAATTAATTTCCACATTAGTCCACTGTGATCGCTGCCACCCAGTGGGTATTTTATCTGCAGGTTCTTAATGCATGAATGACTGCTGATAACCAGACAAGTATTGCTTCTTCTTGCTGCCTCGCTAACATTCTGCTGTTGAGAACAGTCATCAAAGAAATCCACAAAGTCTTGCTAGTGTGAGAGTGACCAACTCACAAATTCCAGTCAACATCTAGAAAGTTAAAATCCCCCATTATGATACATTTTGATTTGCTGGCCCACTATTTCTCTGTATAGCAGTTTGGTATATACATCATAGTTTTTAGGCCTATAACACACTCCTACTCTCAATTTTGTTTTCCCAGTGCTTATATCACATGAAACTAACTCAATATTGCACTTGTTTCACCCATGTCAACTGGGTGCACTGCCTTAGATTTAATATGCATCTTAAATAAGAGCATAACCCCTCCACTTCTCCTGTCCATCCTTCCTGTATACATTGTACTCCTCATATTCAAATTCAGGATAATTTATGCCTGAGTGACACAGTGTCTCCTCTAGTTCTACGTCTGCATTTTATAACTTAATCAGTACATCAAATTTATTTATAATATTGCTAGCATTAGTGTACATGGAAGTAGGACCATGTTGAGCCATTTTAGTACCAGAGGCAAGAATGAAAAATTGTGTTTTCCCCTAAAATATTAAAAACAAAAAATTTAATTAAAAAAAATATGACTTGGTTAAAATAAAAGGATGACAAAAAAATAATAATAAAATAAAAACTGTTTAAAGTGATTTTTATTTTCATTAGTAGTGTTTATTATAAATATATAACAGATTTATTTATGCTCCCTAAATCCAGCTCATTAGTGACCCTTTTAAAATAGCTAACCAGATTTGTTAAACATGATTTTTCCTTTACAAAACATGCTGCATATCCTTCAGAATTCCATTTCTATCTAAATGATTATGAATTCCACTCTTAATTGCTGCCTCCATGATTTTCCCTACTACTGAAGTTAGACTGACCAGTTGGTAGTTTCCCACTGTACTCTTAGACCCCCCCCTTTATGTATTGGCACTTTTGTAATCCAACGAAATCTCTTCTGAGTCGAGTGCTGCTCTCATAATTAACATCAATAGTTCAATGCCACTCACTTGCTGCCTTCCTTAAAATTATAGGGTGTATGCCATCAACTCGAGAAGCTCGAAAGTTTTTTCATTAAATAATCATGTTAAATTTCAATATCATTAATTACATATTTTTCAACTTCACTCCC
Organism: Mastigoproctus giganteus; assembly: GCF_048544385.1. Taxonomy (NCBI): domain Eukaryota; kingdom Metazoa; phylum Arthropoda; class Arachnida; order Uropygi; family Thelyphonidae; genus Mastigoproctus; species Mastigoproctus giganteus. Next base: position 16,649,921 of record NC_143579.1, on the reverse strand, counting down.
ATTATTTCCCATTGACATAAAGGATTTTTCTTCTGTAAATATCGATGCAAAGTAACTGTTGAATTCATCAGATGGGGTAATACTATCCCACATCCATTGCATAATGGTGCCATGTGGTTTATCCTTCTTCTTTGTCTTTATATATATATATATGAAAAATTTCTTATTTCCACTTTTGCTCTCTTTGCTAGCATAACCCCAGGGGCTCACATCTGGCGAGTATGGGCTTGGCACACTTAGGGTCCTGAGCTGGATATCATTATTCTTCTCTTTCTTGGTGATTCCCTTCTACTTCTGACTCTCTCTCTCTCTCTCACACACACACACACACACACACACACAGGGTAACTTGGAAATTTTTTTTGGCTGATGCAGCATAAACCTCAGGCTTCCTTGTACTATATGTCTAGTAATAATAATAATAATTTCTCATAATCTGCCTTTACCAGCCTAACCTTTTCTGTGGCACTATTACAGATCAATTTGTAGCTGTTATAGGCTTCAGTACTTTTTATTGCTCTAACTTTTCCATGCCATCTTTTTCTTCTCAAGTAATCTGGCAACTTCATTATTCATCCAACTTGGAATCCTCCTCTTGGAGTTTTTTTTACTGGTATATATGCATTCAAGGCCTCTGTGATTAATGTTTTAAAGGTATACCATAATTCAATTGTATTCGCTCTCTGTGAGATATCTACCCAGTTAACAGATGCTGCGTAGTACCTTAAGCCATTGTAATATCCTAAAATTACAACCCATTTCTTTGCCTTTAACTGCTACCTCTCTCTCTCTCTCTCTCTTCATTGTCCACTGTAGAACTCCATGATCACTTCCTGTTCCTATTATGTCATCTATTTCATGGGTGATGATCAGGTCTAGAATATTCTTTTCCCTGACATGTTGATACAAATAAGTCATCTAGTTGATTTAAAAATTTTGTCCACCATGTTCATATTGTACAGGTAAAGGCCAATCTGTGTAGTGGTGTATTTGTGCCATAGTGTAATGGTAGGTTGTGTTGAATGACTGGCCACTGAGGCTAGCTCACTGTATGAAGTTGCCGTAAGCTGGCTTCCATCTCTGTCATGTGGAACCAGGCCAGGGATTTACTACATAGCACATGTAATCTTGTACCCATATATCCAGCATACAGATCTTCCACTACACTCTTGCGGCCCCTACCAAAAAAAGATGTGGAAGAAAGGATAGTGTAAAGCATTGATTGTCAAGTGGCACCAGGGGAACCCCCCCCCAACTCCACAATTTTATACTCTGCATTGCGGTACAAACTTTGTAAAGGCCAAAGATAATGTGAATTCTAGTGTTGGTTTGCACAGTGTTGTTGGTCTGTTGTTCTTCCAGCCATTTAGCTTCTGGGTCACTGGGGAGACCCTGCATTGCTTATCCTTGCCTTGAGGAGGCAGGCAAGTTATAGTAGGGAATAGAAAGGTCTCTTACAAGGGCAAACCCTAGCAATGCCTTAGCTTTCTGGGGAAGTCCCCAGGAGGGGGGGGAACCTCTGGAAAGTGAAAAATGGAATGGGAAAGACAGGTGAGGTGAGGAACAGATAAAGGACTGATAGGAAGACTTTTCTCCTGGAAATAGAAAGTTAAAGGTATAGAGGAGCATTCCTATGGGAGCAGCCCATCCTTTGCAGGGGGGGGAAGACTGTTAAGAACAAGAAAAGATTTGTGGTGGTGGTGGGAACCACCAGGTGAAAAGGTTGGTTTGGGAGGTGGGGAAAGGAAGCAGGGATCGTTGGGGAGTAAATTCATAGGGCCAGGGTTGCCCTATGTGGGGAAGGAGAGTGAACTATAAATGTGCAGTTTTTCTGAAAGTACTTCCATACTGGCCAGGCCAGTTGAAGCCAGTATCAGTATAACTTATGCAACGCCTCAGATCAAAGACATGATGTCAGCAAGGCATGGGGGATTTCCTAATAGCCCCAACTGTAGTCAAATTTTTAGGGGGGGAAATGTTAGAACAACACACACTACATGAAAGCCCAATTGCATACCTGTCATACTTACATTTACACGATCACACACTTTTTTTTTACATAATTTGTGGCAGACTGGCACATAACACTCACACATTTGTCATTCTTACATTTATCATTATACAAACAGACATGATACTGGTGCCATATAATTTTTGTTTTATACATATATTAATGAAATTCAATCAATCACCTCATAGTTTACACAGGTGGCCTGACATTCATTCACATTTATACAGCTTAACCTGCAAGAATAGCTAATTTAAAAAAAAAATTTATATTATTTTTAATATTTAAAATAATTAAATGCACATGGCATAATATTTTAAGAGTTTAGTATCTATATAATATCGGTGTTTAGATACACCATAGACACTCTTAAAAAAAAACTACAAAGTAGTTGTTGTGGGCATCATTTGCTCTTTCTCATATTGTGTATCTATGGTGAACTGACTCTGGCCATAGATTTTTCCAAGACGCATTTAATGTTGACTGTTTTACTTCTTTGAGCAATAAAACTGATTCCAATACAGTCCACAATTGAAAAATGTTTCCATGCCTCCATCACTTCAATAAATTTGGAATCGATTTTTTCCAAAACCCATTGTAATGAGCTTTAAAGGTAGATATAATGCCTTGATCCAATGGCTGAATTAAAGAAGTTGTATTAGGTGGTAGGAACACTACTTCAATGTTTGGATGACTTAAACCTTTTGGACGGCCTGGTGCATTATCCAACAGTAATAAAACTTTGAAATCTAGATTTTTCCACTTTAAATACTTTTCCACATCTGGCACAAAACAATTTAGAAACCATTCTTTAAACAAATCGGTAGTTACCCAAGCCTTTTTATATGCTTTCCAATATACTGGTAATGCATTTTTATTTACACCTTTCATTACACGAGGATTAGAGGATCTATAAACCATCATAGGTTTTATCATGTAATCTCCTGATGCTTTACTGCACATAAGTAATGTTACACGATTTTTTGATGCCTTAAAACCTGGTACAGTTTTCACCCTTTTTTTTGAAATAAATGTTCTGTTGGGCATTTTTTTCCATCAAAGACCTGTTTCATTGGCATTGAAAACTTGATGTGGTGTGTGTATCACTGGTCTTCAATAATTTTTTGAAATTTCTCTGCAAACTTGTCAGCTTCAAACCAACCTTTACTGACAACAAACTCCGGGTTAACAGAAGATTCTCCGTTTTCTTTTAAATGGTTATAAATTTTTAGTGCCTTTTGTTTATTTACATTTCCGTGTAATAGGATCCGTTTTTTTACTGCTATCAACAATCCAAATGCTGAGTGGTTTTTCCATTTTCTCAATTATTGGTGCTCGGGAACAAGCTGTAATATTTGCAAAAATGAAAGATCCTGTAGCAACAGCAGTTCTTTGTGGCAGACTGGCACATAACACTCACACATTTGTCATTCTTACATTCATCATTATACAAACAGACATGATACTGGTGCCATATAATTTTTGTTTTGATACGTTGATATGCAACCAAGTTGATATGCAACCAAGTTACAAAGGAGGTTAGGCAGGCGAAGGCAGATTACGAGAAATCCTTGGCAAGGGATGCAAAGAAAAACAGCAAAGAGTTCTTTACTTATGTAAACTCTAGAAGGAAGGGGATGAATCAAGATTGGTCCACTTGATATTGATGGGTCAACTGTTGATGATCCTGCTCAGGTAGCTAACAAACTAAATGAATATTTTGCATCGACATTCACACATGAGGAGTTATTCAGCAAGGGGAATGCCAGAGGTGTATTCAGCTCTAGCAGTAAGCTACAGAATCTTGAAATAACTGGGAGTAAAGTGGAGGAGAAACTGTTGAAGATAAACACAAGAAAGGCACCCGGGGTGGATGGGATCTATCCAGTTATATTAAAGGAGGCAGCAAAGGAAGTACGCAAACCCTTAGCCATAATTATGAGAGCTTCCTTGGACTCAGGGGAGGTACCCATAGACTGGAAATGTGCAAATGTGACCCCAATTCACAAAGGAGGATCAAAGGCTGACACAAGTAATTATAGACCTGTGAGCTTAACTTCTGTTCCAGGAAAATTAATGGAGGCACTGGTTAAAGAAGCACTGCAGGATCATTTAGACAAGACTTCAGTTATAGCTCAGACACAGCATGGTTTTGTTAAGGGGAAGTCTTGCCTGACCAACTTGATTGGATACTATGATGCAGTCACAAAAGAACTGGATGCAGGGAATAGCTTTGATATTATATACTTGGATCTTAGAAAGGCTTTTGATACTGTTGCACATGGAAGACTGCTACACAAATTGGAGCAGTGTGACATTGGAGGCAAATTGCTGCTATGGATAAAGGGGTGGTTGAGGGGGAGAAGACAGAGAGTGGTAATCAATGGACACTGCTCATCGTGGACTAATGTTATTAGTGGAGTCTCTCAGGGCTCAGTGTTGGGTCCATTATTGTTTTTTGTATTTATAAATGATATTGATGATGGTATATCAAGCTTAATGTCCAAGTTTGCAGACGATACAAAGGTTGGCAGGGTTGTTAAGGACACTACTGATGCTATGCTGCTGCAACAGGAACTGGAAAGGTTGAGCAGATGGGCTGAGAGGTGGCAAATGAAGTTTAACATTGACAAATGTAAAGTACTACACATGGGAAACAGCAATCCCAGAGCAACGTATCAACTCTGTGGTACCACACTGACAGTGGTAGAGAATGAAAGGGACTTGGGGTGGTTGTGCAGGCAGATATGAAGTTCTCTGAGCAGTGCAGACGGGCTGCAGGAGTAGCTCATGGAGTATTGTCAATGATATACAGGAATTTTTCCAGCAGGGATAAGGAGGTAATTATTCCATTGTATAAGGCAATGGTCAGGCCACACCTAGAGTACTGTATACAGGTCTGGAGGCCTCATTTCAAGAAGGATGTAGAGCTGCTGGAACGGGTACAGAGAAGGGCAACAAGATTGGTGAATGGAACAAAGGGGTGCTCTTACGAAGAAAGGCTTAAGTTTTGCAAATTACAGTGTCTGGAGACTAGGCACCAGCGAGGTGATCTGATAGAGGTGTATAAAGCCTTGAATGGTTTAAGCATGCTCAATGCTGATGGGATTCTTCCTCAAGCTCAGAAAAATCACCTGAGAGGGCATAAATTCAATTTGAGGAAAGACAGATGTAGGATAGACGTGCGGAAATTTGCCTTTAGCCAGCGGGTGGTTGGTTGGTTGGTGGAACAGACTTCCATCCCTTGTGGTGGAGGTTGATAGCCTAAATAAGTTTAAGGCTCAGCTGGACAGGTATTTTGAACGAACAGAGGGGTGAAGTGGAAGTGGGTTTTTTTTTTTCCCTTTTTTTTGGCTGATGCTGCATAAGCTTGCTTTCTTGCATCAAATGCCTCTGCTAATGCTAAAAAAAAATTTCCAAGTTATCCTGAAGAGAAAGAGAGAAGTAGAAGGAATCACCAAGAAAGAGAAGAATGATGATATCCAACTCAGGACCCTGGGTGTGCCAGCCCATACTCACCAGATGTGAGCCCCTGAGGTTGATACTCTTAGTTGTTCTGCTATCTGCAAACCAAGTAGGTAAAATTCTGAATGTGCTCAAACGAGAAGCTGCTGGTTCTTGACTAATACAGATAAACACTGATATTACTCTTGACAGGTATCAGTTTCAAAGTTATGCATTCTGACTGGGTAGGAAACACTCTCTAACCGGCCAGTCTCTTTTGGGTTTGTTTATTTCAGTGAGTGTCTCAATCAGGTATGCATGCTTTTCTTAGCGTGGGGGGGTGTCAGTCTGGGTAGCCATATCTTACATCATGGTTTCTTCTCCTGCTCAAAAAATTTTGAGAATTTGAGCAAATTCAGAGGCAGCCATGTAATGCATTTTATCAGAGATGAATAATCTCATCTCCACGATTTATGCTTCTAGTTTTGAACATTAATCTACATCTGTGGAGATGGTAATTGGGACATTCATAGAGTCCATGGGCCCAATCCTCATCAGCTCCTCAGGTACATTTGGGATCCCAGGTGAGAGAAAGAAAGGACAGACAGGATGGGAGGGGTGGGGGTTATGCTCTTAGTTGAGCAGCATATAAATCTATGCCTGTGCTTCCAGTTGAAATGGGTAGCCAGTGCAATATTGATTCAGTGTGGTGTGATATAAGCAAAAATGAGAGTAGAATTGTGTTATAGACCTAATGACTTTTATGAGTGCAACAAACAGCTGTAAAGGAAAGGATTTAATGGGCCACTAAATCAGAATTCTTATAATAAAGTTTTTGACTTAACAGATATTGATTGGAACATGTGGTTTGGTTAATCACAGTAAAGCAAAGACTTTTGTGGATTTATTGGATGACTGTTTTACAGCAGCATGTTAAAGAGGCAACAAGAGGGAGTAATACTCTTGATCTGGTTATCAACAGTGATTCTTCATGCATTAAGAGTCTACAGGTAAAAGACGCACTGGGTGGCAGCGATCATGGTGTCCTAAAGACTTAACTATTGTCAAGAGTAAAGGGAAAGCCTTTTGCTTTCATAAGGTTGACTACAGTGGTCGCAGACAGTTTTTAAATTCTGTGCAGTGGGACAAACTGATGATATTACTAATACCAAATGCTAAATGGAAATTAATCAAAGAAACTATTAGGCTTTTCATATGAATCAAGATATATGTTCAAACCTTAGACCTATATGGATGTCAGATGTTGAATTATTGAGACATGTGGCAGAGAAGAAAAGTGCGTGGGATGCATATAAATTATCAGGTGACACAGAAGTGTATGGTAGATATAAATTAGTCTGTAATCAAGTCACAAAGAACATTAGTCAGACTAAGGCAGATTATGAAATTTCTCTGGCAAACAATGCAAAGAAAAACAGCAAAGACTTCTAACAGTAGAAGGAAGAGGTTGAATCACATTAGGCCTCTTGCTGTCTATGGGTTAACTGGTTATGTCCCTGCTCAGGTAGCAGAAAAATTGAATACGAATTTATCTACGTTTGCACATGAGGAATTCTTTAGGGAAGGGAATGCCAGAAGTATATCAAACTCTAACAACGAGCTAAATGACTTTGTGATAATCAAAAGGAAGGTGAAGCAGAAATTAAAGAATGTAAAAAAGCACCTGGAGTGAATGGAAATCTATCCAGTTATATTAAGGGAGGCAGCAAAGGAGGTAGTCAAACTCTTAACCATAATTATGAGAAGATCATTGGATTCTGGGGAGGTCCCCATGGACTGAAGATATATGAATGTATCCTCAGTTCATAAAGGGGAACCAAAAGGTGACATGAATAATTAAATACATGTTAGCTTAACATCTGCTCCAGGGAACATAATGGAAGAAGTAATGCAGGACCAGCATGAAATTATACCACAATCACAACATGAATTTTTTCAGGGGGCCATCTTGTCTAATAGGTTACTATGATGCTGTGACTTGGATTCGAAAAATAATTTTGATATCATCTACTTAGATTTCAGGAAGGCATTTAATACTGTTGCATATAAAAGACTGGTGTATAAATTGTGGCATTAAGGGCAAGTAACTGCTATGGATAAGGGGATGGTTAAGTGGAAGAAGACAGAGTAGTTATCAGTGAGCACTGCTGTTTGTGGACTAATGTTGGGGTACAACTTATGGGGTGGAATTTTTTTTTTTTTTTTTTTCCAGCATGGTCTGTGCTTGCTAATAGGCGAGATTGCTTCTACAGGGATTGGATACGCTTAAATAGAAAAGGTGCAAGAATATCTGCTGATGTTATCGACAAAGTGTTAGGTGGGTCGGAAAACTGCTAGTTTGGGGATGATTCACAGACTAAAAGGTTAACAGTAGCTGCAGGCAGAGGCAAAAGTGATTATTTCACTTTTCAGCATAGATTTAGGTTTAGGAGGGACAGTTGCAGAATACTTGTGTGGAAATTTGCCTTTGGTCAGTGAGTGGTTGATTGCTGGAACAAACTTTTCTATTGTTGTGGATTAATCTATGCTTCCCTCGTGTGAAGTCTGAGAAAGAATCACATCAGAACTGAGTTTGCTTAATCCATTCAAAGCCTTAAACACTTTAATCAGATCACCATGCACATGCCTAGGCTACAGATGTTGCAATTTGCAGAACTGAAGCCTTGATAAGAACACTGTTTCCTTTGTTTACCTTGCCAATCTTGTTGCCCTTCTGTACTCATTCCAGCAGCTCTTCATCCTTCCTATAATAAGGCCTCCAGACTTCTATGCAGTACTCGAGATAAGGCCTTATACAATGTGATAATCACTACCTTATCCCTGTAAGCAAAATCCTTTATATCATTGACATGATATAATGCATGAGCTGGCATGGTAGACTGTCTCCATTGCTCAGAGAACTTCATATCTGACTGCAAGATTACCCCAGGGTCTTTTTCAATTTTCACTACCCTGAGTGTAGTACCACACAGACTGTTGCAGTAGCATACCATCATTACTGTCAATAACTACCCTATCAGTCTTTGTATCACTGCAAACTTGAACATTAAGCCTGATGCTCCTTCATCAATAGCATTCATAATTATAGAAAACAATGATGGGCCCAATACTGAACTCTTGGGGGGGCTCCACTAATAACATTAGTCCACAAAGAGCAGTGTCCAGTGATTAACATTCTCTGTCTTCTCTCACTGAACCATCCCTTTATCAGTAGCAGCAACTTGCCCTTAATGCCACACTGCTCCAATTTGTACAGCAGTGTTTTATATGCAACTGTATCAAAAGCTTTCCTGAAATCCAAGTATATGATATCAAAATTATTTTTGAAGACAAGGGTGGAAGGCACAGAGAGAAAATCAACCATTGCTCACTTCGTAGTGAGCAATAGTTGATTTGGTTAAATGGATCAGGATGCATATAGCTGCATCCTGATCCATTTAAAAGAATATTTATTAACTTGTACACATAATAGCAATATAAAAATTACTTTAGAATGTGGCCTAAAGTGAAGGGTACATGCTGCATCTCCCTTTCTTCATAGGTATTATTAATCCCAAGTTGTGTGATAACTAATCAGAGAAATATTTTAATACTAACAAGATATATGACATATATATTATTTTAGTTTATTTATATTTCATGAAATAGATTATTGAGGGCTAACTTGTCATTATATATTTTACATCCCATAGGGTTTCAAATGCTATGGTCTCTATATCCGAGGTAGAACAACTGTTCTTAACTATAAGTTGCTAAAAGAAGCTCTACTTTAAACAAATAACATCACCAGATGAGTAATATGCTATTTATTGAAAACATAACACACCAGTATGACAGCATGTTTTAAGACTTGGTGATCTCTTATCAGATGATCTTGGTTACGGAATTTCTGAAGACTTGGGAATAAAAAAAAAATAAAAAAAAGTAGTTCTCTAATTTCTGTAAGTTTCTATACCATATGGCAATGTAATGAAGTGTGTATTCATGGTATTTGAAAGTTTACTGGCTACAAAAACAAAGGATGAGGTAATTCTCAATGTAAAATATACTGTAAGAAGGGAATTTTAAGAGTTACATGGATAAATAAATAGCTAAAAAGAACACATAAAAACTGCATTTACAGATTGACATAACCTGTCATTCTGCCATGCAAGATTTGAAATGCTGCCTTGCAAATGAATTTTTTTAAAAATAATACAGAAGTTATAACTGTTGTACCATCTCCTAATATGTAACAGCACAGATTCTCAAAAACTTTCAATAAATTTCAAATATTCACATTTTGTAATAAAACATTTTATTATGTGGCCTAAAATGAAGGGTACATGCTGCACTCCCTCTTTTCATAGGTATTATTAACCCTAAGTTGTGTGATACCTAATCAGATAAGTATTTTTAACACTAACAAGATATATATGACATATGACTGTTCTTAACTATAAGTTGCTAAAAGAAGCTCTACTTTAAACAAATAACATCACCAGATGAGTAATATGCTATTTATTGAAAACATAACACACCAGTATGACAGCATGTTTTAAGACTTGGTGATCTCTTATCAGATGATCTTGGTTACGGAATTTCTGAAGACTTGGGAATAAAAAAAAAATAAAAAAAAGTAGTTCTCTAATTTCTGTAAGTTTCTATACCATATGGCAATGTAATGAAGTGTGTATTCATGGTATTTGAAAGTTTATTTATATTTCAGTTTAGTTTATTTATATTTCATGAAATAGATTATTGGGAACTAACTTGTCATTACGTATTTTACAACCTACAGGATTTCAAATGCCATGGTCTCTATATCCGAGGTAGAACAACTATTCTTTAACTATAAGTTGCTAAAAAAAAGTGCTGCTTTTAAACAAATAACATCACCAGAGGAGATGAGATTCTGCAACAGTGAAGTACAGTCCTACTTGTGTCAAATAAAATATATGAATAAAGGTCAAAAATAAGGCTCCAATTTAACATTCAGTGGCTAGTATGTTTAATGAGTAAATTTTCTTCCCTGTGACATGCTTTCTTATTTATATGACTTCTTTCAATACATGATCAAATCCACATCACCTATACTGGATTTGGTCATGTATACCTAGAGTATTAAAATCATGTGTGAAACTGTTTTATCCATTACACTACTGATTCAACTGTTATCATGTTGGTTAGTAATTTTGGACAAATGTGTCAATTAATTTTGTATTTAAAAATTAGCTCATTTAACATCATTCTGGATAATATCAGTAACTCAATTCCTAGTTGAGACTTTATGAATGATATATGATTTTTCTTTTTAGATGCAAAACTTGCATCTAAAAATAAAAAAATCATGACCAAACATGTATTACGAAGTTTTGGTAATGTATAATAGATTTGTGGATTAAGATTTTTTACATATATAAATAAATAATTAATTAGAATTGAGTGCATATTTGGAGTTGGTCTGACATTTTATGACCTATCTTGCCTCTTTCTTCAGAGGCTAAAGAAGACTAAAGAATGGTCTGCTGGGCATTCCTTAGTTTTCTGCAATGGTGAAGTACTGTCCTACTTGTGTCATTATTCACAAGTGCCATTGCAGAATTTCTACAGACAGTAGGCCATTCCTTAGTCTACTTAAGACTTAGAAAAAGAGAGCAGGGTAGGTCCCAAAATATCTGGCCAACCCTCCATACATTTTATTTTATATATATATTTATTTATATAAGAAACTTTACTCCACAAATAAAATTAATTCACATTCATCTATGCAGATGTTTTCTCTCTTTAGCTATAAATTTATAAGGGGCATTCAAAAAGTTTGTGGCCTGAGTATGAAGGGTTTATTCGAGGAGTCTGGTAACATGTTACTATTCAACATGATCCCAGCAGAAGGAATTTGCTTTGTTTGATGGGGGAGAAGAGATGTTTTGCTGTTTAGACTGCTCCTTTCTTAAATATTCTTTTAGCATAGTATGCAGAACTGGAAATTAGTGAATAATTGAGACTTAAACTTCTGTGCAGTGTAATCTGCTTTTAATTTCTTAAAGAATTAGATTATTCTCAGTCATTTTGTGGTACTTCCTGTACCACTTCTTCAGTGAACTGTAATACTGTGCTTACGATACTATCAGCCTCACACCCACTTGTTCACTGAAGCAGTGGTACAGGAAGTACCATGAAACATCTGAGAATAATCTGTAAATCTTTAAGAAATTAAAGGTAAATTACGCTGCTGCAGGTTTAAGCACTTATTATTTCACCAATTTCCAATTCCTTCTGTTTCTCTCTGGTTGAAAGTGATGGTCCGGGCCCGCGTCTCATTCATGGTCACAAACTTTGCAAGGAAATTTGCTGGATCTGCTTCAAAATCCATTGTTTGATTAACAACTTTGCGACCCATCATGCTGATCCCTTTTTTTCATTGCAAGAACCCCTGTTATTATGTGGTACACATGTATCACCAGATTATGCACACTGTCAACTTCTGTAGTTGTTGCACCAGTAAACCCAAAATCAAATCAACTTCTGAAGTGGTAGATATTGCAGATCTTCCACAGCTGGCTGTCTTCTCCAGGCTGTCTCTCCTTTGTTTAAATTCTGCTGCTCACTTCTTAACTGTGGAATAGGAAGGGGCATCCTCCCCCAATGTTGTAGCCATATCCTAATGAATTGCCTTTGGCATTATTCCCCTTTTTTTCCCCAAATATTAGATGACTTTACGGTGACTGATTTTGTCCATTTTTCCTATTCACACAACTTTAATGAATTCAGGATCGATAATTTAAAGGAAAAAAAAAAAAGACTGTTATTGAAACTTAGTGGGTTACTATTTGAAGCCTTATGTATTTACGTTAAGTACAGAAATTTTTAACACTTTACGACTATCCTTTAATAATCAGGCCATGAACATTTTAACCCTCCCCTGTAATAATTTAATTACATGAACTTAAATCATCAAAGAATACATGTAACCACATGCTATAACTCCCTCCCCCACCAAAAGTGTGGTGGAGGGTTACATTATAATATCCAAATTACTTTTTTTTTTTTTTTTAATAAATCCGAATTCTTCTGGATCTGAAAATTGGCAGGGGAACTGGTTATATTTTATTTATATGTCTGTAATATCATAGTTCATTATTATTTAAATTGGTATATTTTATTAGAATGGGAGCCACATGTTTTGTTCAGCCTCTTGACCTGATAAAAAACAGGATGCAGCTTAGTGGTAAGTATATAACATTGTAATAGCAGTAGTATTCAAGTTAATTTACAGCAAAAGCTTCAGGCATACAACTGATATAAAATATTAATGTACAATATCCTGCCAAAAATTATTGCACAATTCTCATATTCCAGGAAATTGTGACTACAAAATATTGTTTTTTATAGACCAAATATTTTGCTCTATAAACACAATCTGCAGTTAGCTCAGAATTCATTCCAAACATTTATGTTGAATGATGAGTACACCAAAAGAAAGAAAGAAATACCAGATTTCAGAGGGCAGTGATAGTTTGGATGCTATCGCTAAGGAATTAAATATTACCAGAGCTCTGTAGACATGATTGCCATGTTAACTAAAAAATTCAAATGAATCGGGAATTTTCATCTCTGTTATTACTTGATGTACTTCTGGTGTTCCCATCCCTAAAAACATCTTCACACATGAATGTATATGCAAAATATTTATTTAGTTTGTCAGCAATGAATAAAATCATTGACAATCATGCCATTCATAACTAGGGTCAATGTTTTTCATCCCTTTTCTTAGTGTTAACATAAGCAAAGAATCCTTTGCTACATTTTTGCAGTATTAGCCAAGGACTTCTCAATACCTTAGTTTGCATAAAATATTATCTACCTTAGTTTGTATAAGACCCTTTAGTGAACTGATTGCAGACTAGTTTGTACGTGCTGTAAGATTCCATATTTCCAGTTAATTTATAATCATCCCATGCATTTTTCTTCCTATTAGTCTCATTAGTTCATCTTACATCCATTTAGTTCTAAACCATGTATCCAGTACAGTGGTCTGAGTAGGTATAAAAAGCTTAACAGATTCTATGATTACTTCCCTGAATGCCTCCCAATTAGAATTTACAGTTGGTCTCACCTGAAAGGAATTTGAAAACTGTCTAAGAGCAAAATCCCTTCTTTTTACTGCCGACAGTAGTTATAAGAAGTACGTTCAAAAAGTTTGCTAGAATTTTATTATAAAAATTTATCGAGTTAACAGTTGAGTTTACTAATCTAATCACTTTAGTACCTGCATTCTGCACACCCACAGTTGCTCATTGGTCTTCGCATGCATTGAAACATTCTTTAAAATTGTGTTTTTAGTGCACACAGGGCCACTTTGGTATTTTCTCTGATGTCATCCACTGCAGTGAAACAATGGCCCCCAAAACCCCATTTTCGGTTTAGGAAACATTTGTCATTTGAAAGAACCTTTATCCCAACACTGCTTCCGCCCATATGCAGCTTTCGTTCTCATGCCATGATTTGTTTCATAACCATAACATTTGGTTAGTAATTTCAACATGAAATATTAGTGACTAACACAAGTAATTTCCAAAATAACAACTGACATAACAGGAATGACCATTTGGCCTCATGGTGGGGACAGTTTGTTTGTTTGTTATTTGGTTTTTAGGAGCATTAGCAACTAAGGCCATATTGCTCCGGGAATATGCGGTGGTCATTCCCTGACCTTTCCGCATCCTCCGTATTTGGTGGTGATGGGCTTGAACCCCGGTCTAATCAAGAAGCGTGTGCTACGCACTGCTGCTCCTTCCCACCTGGCTACAGAGGCGGGTGGGGACAGTGTCTCCACCCCCAACCCTGAGTAACTGTCCCCCCCACGAGGTGGTAGATCACCCTGTCCAGTGATTGGACGTCATCTAAAAGAAGTGACTACAAAGTTAACAAATCTATTAAATAATTCATATGTCTGAGTTAGCTCAACCAGGGTTACTCTAGAGAGGGCAAACGTCCCTCCCTCAAGCCTCACTTGAAGGTCTTCATAAATAGGGCAATCTAGCACAATGTGGAGGCCTGTCTCTGGCTCTCCACAAGAGTAGAGGTCTGAGGCAACCAACCCCAGCTGGTATTGCCTCTACCTCAGGCCATGTCCAGTCAGGACAGAATAGGCTGCCAGTCCAAACCGGAGCCAAGACTTACGCTGGCTCACTGTACAAATGGAGGGGATAAAGGAGTGCAAATTACATCCTTTTTCAGAGGTAGTCCATTGGGTCTGCCATATGGTCTTTCTATCTCATCATTAATCTGCCTCTACTTGGCTGTTATGTTAAAGGCCGCATCCACCTGCCCAACTGTACACGACCAGATGCCGAAAACCAGTCCAGGAATCCCTCTCCTCAAGCAGTATCTTAGGTAGACCTTAGCAACCCGCAGGTCAGCTGGTAACTTACCAGCTAACACACATAAGGCATCCATTGTTACTGTCCTACAGGCCCTAGTTATTCCGAGAAGAGCAGGCCTCTGTGCTGAGAGAAGGACCCGGCAGACATGAGTGCTCAACTCTCCCTCCCCACATAAGCCAAGATTGGGATAAATATATTATCATAAAGGAGGTGGAGGGCCCCTCCTTTAATATCCCAATCAATGCTGGTCACTCACTGGAGCCTGGCATATGCCTGCTTCATCTTCTCCCGCAAGTAACTGGCATGATCCAGAAATGTCAGTTGCTCCTCCAGGATAACCCCTAGATACAGAACTTTCTCTTCTACTTGAAGAGAGAAACCCTTGGAGGGACAAACAGGTAGCCGTGTCTAGCTGAGGCATCCCATCAGCAATACAACCTTATACTTGTTCTCAGAAACTCTAAGCTTATGCAGAGCAGCCCAAGATATTAAATGGGCTAGGCAGGCTTCCTTTCGCTTCTCCAACTCCTTATGGCAGTTCCCCCCCCCCCCCAACAAGGACAAGATCATCTGCATAAGCTCTCATAGCGGTACCTTCCACATCATGCAAGGAATGGTATTCATCCAGACCAAAGTTCCAGACAGCTGGTCCCAGGATCGAACTCTGCAGACAGCCTCTCTCCACAGATCTCTCGATCTCACAATAACCAATCTCTGATGGAAATAGTCCTTCAAAAGATGATAAAGCACGCTGGGATTTTCTTTGATATCAGCCACTGCAGTGAAAAAATGGCCCCCAAAATGCCATTTTTAGTTTGGGGAACAGTCAGAAGCCAGATGTTGCAAGGTTGGAAGAGTAGAGGCTGCTGCATGACTGTGATTTTTTTTTTTTTTTGCAGTTAAGAACTGCTGAACTGCCATCACCATTGGCAGTTCAGCAGTTCTTGGCACGTTGTGGTGCAGGATTCGGCCATCCCATTTTGAGGTCATCTTTACCTCACGTTCTCACACAAATGTGTCAAAACTTTCATATAGTAAGTAGCAGTAATGCTTCTCCCCCTAGTTATCACAGATTCCTGGTGCACTATGCACCCTCACTGTTGAAAAAATGATCAGCATGACTTTGAAGTTGGATTTTGTTGCACAAGACATTTTTGGCGAGTGGAGACATTTTTGTGTGCCATTTGGATGATTCCACCTTGGTCTCTGGGTCATAGGCGAACATCCAATTCTCATCCTCAGTGGCTACTTTTCTTAGGAAGCTCAGATCCTGTGTAGATTTTTCAAATAAAACACCTGCGATGGCTTTCCTGTAGTCCATTTGATCATCAGAATAACACAAGTATAAAATAACTCTATCCTGATTATTTGGCAGCAGTACTTGCTTAGTATGCTATTTTTAGTTATGTTATGGACTACATGAGATTGCATTTCTATTGCTATGTATTTATAGAGTATGGACTTAATAAAACACTTTTAATATAGCTATACCTTATAATACACCATAATTATACACTTATAATATAGCAGTAGAATTATATAAAGGGCAGTTAATTGCATTTATATTGTTCTACAACAATACTGTAATCGATACTACATTTATATTATATGCTGTATATAAATGATATATGCTGTATATAAATGATATATGCTGTATATAAATGACATATTATATCTTTTATATTATATGTTGCAAAAGTTATGGGAGCTACATGTGTTTCGCAGTACAATTTTTATTTATTGATTTGAATTTTTTTTTTTATATAACTTTTGATTTAAATTTAGTAGTGTAGTATTTTTTTGGCCTCTTCTTTGAGAGACTGGTGAATAGATGAGGACTGGTGGACAGAGATTGGGAAGATAGAAGAAATGGAAAAAAAGAATAAATGAATGACTTTTCAATGTTAGGTTGAGGAGAGAACCATTGTAATAATGGAATAAATCCTAAGAAAAGAAGAGAAGAGTTTTTTTGTGATTTTCTGATTAACTGCACAGTCGACTTCTGCCAGCATTGTTTTCTTATTGATATAGCAGATACTGGAAGTTTCTATGTGGCTTGCAGCAGTGTAATCAGTATGAGAAAAGGATTATAAACTATAATATTTAGCACTATCTACTTGTTTTAATAATAAATTTTATCACATAGTGTAACATACAACATTGATATTAGTAGAGCTTTTAGTATCAGTGATTTGGTGTAGATATAATATCATAAATTGCTTGTGCGAGAGTTTGAACCATGTAGGTTGGCAATAGATAGTTAAATTATTATCTATTATAACTACTTGGAATTTACAAATATAACATTATAGCTTAATACTTAAACTTGATAGGAGATACAGACGTGGACATTGTATAAATATTAGAAACATGCTGCAAGTTGCAGCACATTTAACAACAATATACAAATTTTTAATTTGAATATTGTTGTTAATATTCAACCTTTTGATATTCAATTTTTCTTAAATTCAAATATTTTTTATATTTAAATTGCTTGTCCCTTATATTATGAGGAACACGTAATTTGAATATGGAGAGTACAACATTTATAGAAAGAATGGGGGAGGAGGAGGAGTTATGTTTTTGGTTGAGCAGAATGTGCATAGACACTAAAGCAGTGTGCCTGGTTGACATAGGTGGATAATATAATGGTGAATTGGTTTGGTGTGACATAAGCACAAGGAAAACAGAAATGTGAGTAGGAGTATATTATAGGTCTAATAACTGTAATGAGTATAATGTACAACTATACAGAAAAATAGAGCAGGCTGGAAGAAGCAAAAGAATGTCTTGTAATGAGAGACTAAGTTTCTAGGTATTGTCTGGAACTTGGGTTTGTTACTCATACACTCCTCGTCCATTAAGAATCTCCAGATAAAGAAACCACTGTGTGGCACTGATCATAACATATTGACATGGGATTTCATTACAAATATACTTACTGTCAAGAGTAAAAGGAAGATATTTTACTTGCAGAAAGGTGACAACAGTGGTCTTAGACATTTTTTATATTCTTCTCAGTGGACTGTGATAACGGGATGAGACTTGTGGCAGAGAGAAAAAAAATGAATGGATTAAAAATTGAGGTGTACAGAAGCCTATGCAGTACATTACAGTAGATATAAACTAGTCTGTAATGAAGTCACAAAGGAGGTTAGGTACAGACCGGTTAACTTAATGTCTGTTCCCTGGAAAATAATGGAGTCACTGGTTAAAGAATTAATGAAGGACTGGATTAATTCTTTAGCCAGTGAAAGAATTAATGCAAGGTCACATAAACAGGATTGCAGTCATACTGCCATCATAGCATGGATTTGTTAAGGGATAAACTTGTCTGACCAATCTGATTGGATACTATGATGCAGTTAACAAAAGAGCTGGATGCAAAAAATAATTTGACATCATACGAAATATGGACTATTAAATAATGATACTGTTGAAATAAAATAGATATAATTAAATATTTCATACCTTTCAAGTTATCCCCTTCAAAATAATTGCCTTGATCTTGCACACAACGTTCTACACATTTTTTCCAAGAACAGAAACTTTTCTGTAAGCCCTTTTGACACTTCAGTCTCTTGTTTTTCTGAATGTCTTTGTTGGACTGAAAATGAGTTCCCCTAAGTACACTTTTCAGTTTAGTGAAGAGAAAAAAATCTTAATGGGATAGGTCTGGAGAGTAGAACGTATGTTCTCATACACAGGAATTTTTTTTTTTTTTTGGCCAAAAATTGTGTGCTGGAGCATTATCTTCATGAAGTATCCAACCATCCTTCCACAAGTGAGGTCTCTTCCTTCAAATTTTTTCCACAGCCTTGACAGAACTTAAATATAATGTGTTTTATTTAGGGTCTGATTTGGTGGGATGTATTCAGCCTTAATAATTCTTTTAATATCAAAGAAAACAAGACCGCATAGTTTTCATTTTTGATTTTGATATTCTTTCTTTTATTTGATTTGAGGGATTGTTTTGTCTTCCATTGCATTGACTGTCTTTTAGTTTGTGTCATACTGGAACAGCCAACTTTCATCGCACATAATTACAATACTCAAAAAGTCCGAATCTTCAGTTTTTTTTTTTTTTTAAATGTCATCACAACATGGAATCTGCTCATTATTTGATCTTTCAAAATTTTTGGCACCACCTTCAAATGAAATTATTTATCATGCCTAACACTTTTCTCGCACACTTTTTCGTGTCTAAATTTCAGTTAAAATATGTCTGTTTCTTTGTCTATATTGAGCCCCGATGCAACCATTCTGATGTGTAAATGAAGTCACTATAAATGATATTGATGATGGTATATCAGGCTTAATGTCCAAGTTTGCAGACGATACGAAGGTTGGCAGGGTTGTCAAGGACACTACTGACACTATGCTACTGCAACAGGATTTGGAAAGGTTGAGCAGATGGGCTTCGAGGTGGCAAATGAAGTTTAACATTGACAAATGTAAAGTACTACATATGGGAAACAGCAACCCCAGAGCAACGTATCAACTCTGTGGTACTACACTGACAGTGGTAGAGAATGAAAGGGACCTGGGGGTGGTTGTGCAGGCAGATATGAAGTTCTCTGAGCAGTGCAGACGGGCTGCAAGAGTAGCTCATGGTGTATTGTCAATGATATATAGGAATTTTTCTAGCAGGGATAAGGAGGTGATTATTCCCTTGTATAACGCAATGCTCAGGCCACACCTAGAGTACTGTATACAGGCCTGGAGGCCTCATTTCAAGAAGGATGTAGAGCTGCTGGAACGAGTACAGAGAAGGGCAACTAGATTGGTGAATGGGACAAAGGGGTGCTCTTACGAAGAAAGGCTTAAGTTTTGCGAATTACAGTGTCTGGAAACTAGGCACCAGCGAGGTGATCTGATAGAGGTGTACAAAGCCTTGAATGGTTTGAGCATGCTCAATGCTGATGGGATTCTTCCTCTTGCTCAGAATAATCACCTGAGAGGGCATAAATTCAAATTGAGGAAAGACAGATGTAGGATAGATGTGCGGAAATTTGCCTTTAGCCAGCGGGTGGTTGGTAGGTGGAACAGACTTCCATCCCTTGTCGTGGAAGTTGATAGCCTAAATAAGTTTAAGGCTCAGCTGGACAGGTATTTCGAACGAACAGAGGGGTGAAGTGGAAGTGGTTATTTTTTATTTATTTATTATTTTTTTTTTATTTATTTATTTATTTTTTTTTTGGCTGATGCTGCATAAGCTTGCTTTCTTGCATCAAATGCCTCTACTAATGCTAATGCTAAAAAAAACAAGACCTCATAGTTTTCATTTTTGATTTTGATATTCTTTCTTTTATTTGATTTGAGGGATTGTTTTGTCTTCCATTGCATTGACTGTCTTTTAGTTTGTGTCATACTGGAACAGCCAACTTTCATTGCGCATAATTACAATACTCAAAAAGTCCCAATCTTCAGTTTTTTTTTTTTAAATGTCATCACAACATGGAATCTGCTCATTATTTGATCTTTCAAAATTTTTGGCACCACCTTCAAATGAAATTATTTATCATACCTAACACTTTTCTCGCACACTTTTTCGTGTCTAAATTTCAGTTAAAATTTGTCTGTTTCTTTGTCTATATTGAGCCCCGATGCAACCATTCTGATGTGTAAATGAAGTCACTTCTTCAGTATAGTATGGGTTCCTCAATTTTTGAAGGATTGGATGCTCCATAAAGACAGTGCTCCAGCATACAATGCACTCTGTTCCCAGGTTTCTGACCAAAAAACAAATTTCTGTGTGAAGATGCATCATACTCATCAGACCTATCCCCTTGTGACTTAATTTTCTCTTCCATAAACTGAAGAGTATATTTAAGGGAACCCATTTTCAGTACAATGAAGACATTCCGAAAAATACAATTGAAGTGTAAAACTGCTTGCAGAAGATGAGGTAAATTAAAATCTATCAGTGACCTAGATGATTTTGTAATAACTGAGAGGAAAGTGGAGGAGAAACTGTTGAAGATAAACATAAGAAAGGCATCTGGGGTGGATGGGATCTATCCAGTTATATTAAGGGAGGCAGAAAATGGAGTAAGCAATCCCTTAGCCATAATTATGAGAGCTTCCTTGGACTCAGGAGGTGGTACCCATGGACTGGAGATGTGCAGATGTGAGGATCAAAGACAAAACAAGTAATTACAGACCTGTTAGTTTAACTTCTGTTCCAGGTAATTAATGGAGGCACTGGTTAAAGAAACACTGCACGATCATCTAGACAGGACTTCAGTTATAGCTCAGACAGCATGGTTTTGTTAAGGGGAAGTCTTGTATGATTTGATTGAATACTATGATGTGGTCACAAAGGAACTGGATGCAAAGAATAATTTTGATATCATATATTTGGATCTTAGAAAGGCTTTTGATACTGTTGCACATGGAAGACTGCTGAACAAATTGTTGTAGTGTGGCATTGGAGGCAAATTGCTCATATGAATAAAGTGATGGTTGAGTGGGAGAAGACAGAGAGTGGGAATCAATGGACACTGCTCTTCATGGACTAATGTTATTAGTGGAATCCCCAAGGGTTCAGTGTTGTGTCCATTGTTGTTTTTTGTATTTATTAATGATATTGATGATGGTATATCAGGCTTAATGTCTAAGTTTGTAGACAATATGAAGGTCGGCAGGGTTGTTAATGACAGTATGCTGTTGCAACAGGATCTATTAAAGTTGAGTAGATGGGCTGAGAGTTGGCAACTGAAGTTTAACCTTGACAAATATAAAGTACTGCATATGGGAAGCAGTAACCCCAGAGTAAAGTATCAACTGTGTGGTTGCACTGACAGTCGTAGAGAATGAAAAAGACCTGCGGGTAATTATGCAGTCAGATATGAAGTTTTCTGACCAGTGCTTTTTTTGGCACATTATAGCCTAAGTTGCTGATTCGCCAATAAAACTCAGCTAACCAACCAACCAATCTGACCAGTGCAGACGGTCTGCAAGAGTAGCTCATGGCGTCTTGTCAGTGATATACATTAATTTTTCTAGCAATGGTCAGACCACACCTTGAGCTCTGGAGCTCAAGGTGTGGTCTCCATAGGCTCACCATACAGCTCTGGAGGCCTCATTTTAAGAATGTAGAGCAACAAGATTAATGAATGGAACAATGGGTTGCTCTTTGGAAGAAAGGCTTAAGTTTTGCAAATTACAGTGTTTGGAGACTAGGCACCTGTGAAGTGATCTGATTGAGGTATATAAGGCCTTGAATAGTTTGAGTATGCTCAGTGCTGATAGGATTCTTCCTCTTGCTTAGATTAATCACCTGAGAGGGCATAAATTTAAATTGAGGAAAGACAGTTGTAGGATAGATGTGTGGAAGTTTGCTTTTAGCCAGAGGGTGGTTGATTGCTGGAACAAACTTCTATCTGTCATTGTAGAAGTTGATAGATTTAAGGCAGAAGTAGACAAACGAACAGAGAAGTTTTTTTTTTTTTTTTTTTGGCTGATGCTGTATAAGCTTTTGTTTCTTGCATCATATGCCTTTGCTAATGACTTTGAGAAATATTTCTGTGCTTGGAAGTAACATATGAAACAGTATATGCAAGCCCAAGGCAATTATTTTGAAGGGAATGGCTTGTAAGGCACAAAATATTTCATTATATTTATTTTATTGCATAAAATAAATATGCAATACTGCACGATTATATTTAGGAATTTTTCTACAGCAAGGAGGTGATTATCCCATTATGCAAGGCCGTGGCAAATTCTTGCATCATTTGGCACTTCTGATACTAATACTATCAAATGCACAATGGGAAGTATTCAGTGAAAAGTATTCAAAAGAGCTGGATGCAAAAAATAATTTGACATCATACAAAGTATGGACTATTAAGTAATGAAACTGTTAAAATAAAATAGATATAATTAAATATTCAGAAGATGTGGATCTGTTGGAATGGATGCAGAGAAGGGCAGTGAGATAGGCGAAGGGAACAAAAGGGTGAGTTTACGAAGAAAGGTTTCAGTTCCGCAAATTGCAGCATCTGGAGACTAGGCACCTGCAAAGTGATCTGATTGAGGCTTTGATTGTTTTGAGTAAGCTCAGTGCTGATGGCATTCTTCCTCTTGCTCGGACTATAACCATGAGGGCCTAATTTCAAATTGGGGAAGTATGATTGCAGGATAGATGTGCAGAAGTTTGCCTTCAGACAGCGGGTGGTTGATTTTTGGAGTGGGTAATTTTAATAAATTCGAGGAACAAGTAGACAAATTATTGAAGGGGATGGACAGATTATGTGGGAAAGTTATTTTTTTTTATTTGACTGATGCTTGCCTTCTTGCATCATTTGGCACTACTGATACTAATACTATCAAATGCACAATGGGAAGTATTCAGGGAAATAATGGGGATGATGAGTTTCAGTACGGCTTGTATAATGTATTTAGGAAGGATAGAGTAGATAGAAGGGGTGGTGGGGTAATGCTTATCAGAAGCAGCCTGAGTGTGACGATAGCTTTCCTGGATTCAGATGTTTCACATGCTAGTATAGAATCTGTATGGCGTGAGATAGTTGGAAACAAAGGTATAATGCGAGTAGGAGTAATCTACAGACCAGGTGATTGTGAAGATTACGACAAAAGCCTCTACATGCAAATGGAATGGGCAAGTAAGCGTCAATGCCTTATTATGGGTGATTTCAATTTGCCTCTAATTGATTGGAGTAAATGGGAAGGAAACTCAACATGGGGAACAAAATTTTTAAATCAACTAGATGACTGTTATTTGTATCAACATGTCAGGGAAAGTACTAGAGAAAAGAATATCCTAGACCTCATCATCACCCATGAATCAGATGACATAACAGGGCTGACAGTAGAGGAACCAGTAGCAGGAAGTGATCACGGAGTTCTACGATGGATGATGATGAGAGAGGTAGCAGCAGTAAAAGGCAAAGGAATGGGTTTTAATTTCAGAAAAGGAAATTACGATGCCTTAAGGTACTATGTGGTCTCTAACTGGGTAGATATCGTGCAGAGAATGAACACATTTGAACTGTGGTATGCTTTTAAAACATTAATCACAGATGCCTTGAATGCGTATATACCATTAAAAAAATACTCCACGAGGAGGATTCCAAGTTGGATGAATAGGGAAGTTGCCACATTACTTGAGCAGAAAAAGGTGGCATGGAAGTTACAGAGCAATAAAAAGTACTGAAGCCTATAACAGCTACAAGGTGATCTGTAATAGAGCCACAGAAATGGTTCGACAGGCAAAGGCAGTTTATGAGAAATCACTAGCAAACAGAGCAAAGGGGGGGGGGGTAATAAGGAATTCTTCACATATATAAATGCCAAGAAGAGCAGGACAAACCAGATCGGACCTTTACATATTAAATACACCAGCTGCCATTGCAGATGAACTCAACAATTATTTTGCATCGATATTTACAAATGAAAAACCTTTTGTGGCAATGGGAAATTGTGGGAGCGAAGTTGAAAAATATGTAATTAATGATATTGAAATTTCGCAAGATTATTTAATGAAAAAAAACTTTCAAACCTACAGGCCAGTAAGGCTCCTGGAGTTGATGGAATAAACCCCATAATCTTAAGGGAGGTGGCAAATGAGTGCATTGAACCATTGAGGCTAATTATGCGAGTATCACTAGACTCTGGGGAGATTCCCTTGGATTGAAAAAGTGCCAATGTATCTCCCATACGTAAGAGTGGCTCTAAAAGTGAAGTGGGAAATTATCGACCTGTCAGTCTGACTTCAGTGGTAGAGAAAATCACGGAGGCAATGATCAAGGGTGGAATTCAGGATCATTTGGATCGAATTGAAATTCTCAAGGATACTCAGCATGGTTTTGTAAAGGGAAAATCATGTTTAACAAATCTGGTTCACTATTTCGAAAGGGTCACTCACAAGCTGGATTTAGGGAATAATTTCGACATTGTTTATTTAGATTTCAGCAAAACTTTTGACTCAGTCCCACATGAGCGGTTGCTTTATAAGCTGAAACAGGTTGGAATCACTGGGAAAATCCTTAGATGGATGGATAGCAGGATGGCTTCAGGGCAGGAGGCAGAGGGTTATGATAAATGGCTGTTCCTCAGATTGGGTTGATGTAAGAAGTGGGGTTCCCCAAGGATCAGTATTAGGACCACTGTTGTTTTTAATTTTCATAAATGACATGGACGAAGGGATAGAGGATGTGATGTCTAAATTTGCAGATGTTAAAATTGGTAGAGTGGTTAATGATCACTGTCAAGCTGAGCTTCTTCAGAGAGACCTAGATAGACTTCAGGAATGATCAGAAAAATGGCAGCTATGCTTTAATCCAACAAAGTGTAAGGTATTACACCTGGGAAACAGTAATCCCAAAATAACTTATTCACTTGGAGTTCAACCAAACCCAGTTCAGGAGGAAAGGGACTTGGGTGTTAGATACGGTCAGACATGAAATTCTCTGAGCATTGTAAACAGGTTGCAAGGAAGGCCCATGGTGTCCTATCAATGATCTATTGAACTTTTGCGAGTAGAGATAGGGATGTGATAATCCCATTATATAAGGCTTTGTTAGACCACACTTGGAATACTCTGTTCAAGTATGGAGACCGCACCTAAAGAAAGATATTGAGCTTCTTGAAAGGGTGCAAAGACGGGTCACTCGCCTGGTGAGATAGGCGAGGTGAGAAGGAGCTGCAGTGCATAGCACACTCTTCTTGATTAGACCAGGGTTCGAGCCCGTCACCACCAAATATGGAGGATGCGGAAAGGCCAGGGAATGACCACCGCATATCCCAGAGCAATATGGCCTTAGTTGCTAATGCTCCTGAAAACCAAATAACAAACAAACAAACCTGGTGAGATCGGCAAAAGGGCGTCCTTATGAAGAAAGACTTCGAATATGTGGGTTGCAAAGTTTGGACACTAGACACCTTAGAGGAGATTTGATTGAGGTGTTTAAGGCTCTGAGAGGCATCAGTAAAATGAATGAGGACAAAATTTTCAAGATTATAAATGATGCTAGAACTAGGGGATATAAATTCAAGTTACGGGGGGGAAATATTTAGATTGGACTGCAGGAAGTTTTATTTTAGCCAGCGAGTTATAAATTACTGGAATAAGTTGCCTACATGGGTGGTAGAGGCTGACAGTTTGGGGAAATTCAAAGGTCATCTGGATAGTACCTTTGGGTCAGGGAAGTGCATAGGATGATAGGTTTAATGTCATTTTCTTTATTAATTATTATTATTTATTTATTTTATTTTTTTATCATTGTTTTGTTCAGGTTTTTTTTTTTTTTTTTTGGCTGGTGCAGCATAAGCCATAGGCTTTCTTGCACCATGCGGCCATTACTAATAATCATAGAAGCTACTAAGCTTTTGATATCAACTAAGAGATACTGCTGACATTTTAGACCTAAGTGGATGAGAGATGAACTGATGAAATTAGTGACAGAGAATAAAATGCATGGGATGATTCTAAATTATCAGGGGACACAGAAGCCTACAATAGGTATACACTAGTCTACAGTCAAATCACTAAGGGTTAGGCACACTAAGGCAGATTATGAGAAGGCCTTGACTAAGAATGCAAATAACATTTGCAAAGAGTTCTTTATTTAGCATAATACTAGAAGAAAAGGAATGAACCACTTTGGTCAAATAGATATAAATAGCATAACTATAGCTGATCCTGTTCTACATTCACACATGAAAAAATGTTTAGGGATGGGCATACCAGAAGTATACCAACTAATAACTGTAGCTGAATGATTTTTTGATAAGTGAGAAGAAGATGGATGAGATGTTATTGAGGCCGAAAGTAAAAAATGCAACTGGTGCTGGTGGCATCTTTCCTGTTATATTAAAAGAGGCAAGTAAACCCCTTTATCCATAATTATGGGAGCATCCTTGGATTCAGGGGCGATTTTTATGGGGATATGTAAATGTCTCCATATTTGTAAAAGAGATCAAATGGAGAAGTGATTAATTACAGGTCTTTCAGCTTGACTTCTTTTCCAGAGAAAATAATGGAGTCCATGATCAAATAAGTAATGCAGGATCATCTTAACAGGAATGCAATTATATGGCAATCACAGCACTGATTTGGTAAGGGAAGATCTAATCTAAGTTAAAGGCAAAGGAATGGGTTATAATTTCAGAAAAGGAAATTACGACGGCTTAAGGTGCAACACGACCCCTATGGGTAGGTAGATATCTCACAGAGAGTAAATACAATTGACTTATTGTATACCTTTAAAACATTAATCACAGAAGCTTTGGATGCATATATACCATTAAAAAATACTCCATGAGGAGTATTCCAAGTTGGATGAATAATGAAGTTGCCAGATTACTTGAGCAGAAAAAAACAGGATGGAAAAGTTGCAGAGCAATAAAAAGTACTGAAGCCTATAACAGCTACAAATTGATATGTAATAATGCCACAGAAAAGGTTAGGCTGGCAAAGAGAAAAGAGTGGAGATAAGGAATTCTTTGAATATATAAATGCAAAGAAGAGGACAAACCAGATCGGACCCTTATGTAACGGATGTGGGATAATATTATATACCCCAGCTGAAGTTACTTTGCATCGATATTTACAGAAGAAAAACCCTTTACGTCAATGGGAAATTATGGGATGTGAAGTTGAAAATTATGTAATTAATGATATTGAAATTTCACATGATTATTTAATGAAAAAAGCTTTCGAGCCTACAGGCGAGTAAGGCTCCTGGTGTTGATGGCATATACCATATAATTTTAAGGGAGACGGCAAGTGAGTGCATTGGACCAGTGAGGCTAATTATGAAAGTATCACTGGACTCAGGAGAGATTCCATTGGATCGGAGAGTGCCAATGTATCTACAGTACATATGGGCTGTTCTAAGGTAGTAGTCAGAAATTACCAACCAGTCAGTCTAACTTAAGTTACCTCAAGGGTTCACACCTGGTGAGTATGGGGCTTGGCACACCCAGGGTCCTGAGCTGGATATCATCATTCTTCTCTTTCTTGGTGATTCCCGTCTACTTTCTCTCTCTCTCTCAGGGTAACTCAGGAATTTTTTTTTTTTTTTTTTTTGGCTGGTGCAGCATAAGCCTCAGGCTTCCTTGCACCATGTAGCTAATAGTAATAATAATAATAAAAAGTAGTAGGGAAAATCATGGAGGCAATGAACAAGGGTAGAATTCAGGATCATTTGGATGGAAATGGAATTCTGAAGGATACACAGCATGGTTTTGTAAAGTAAAAAATCATGTTTAACAAATCTGGTTAGCTATTTTGACAGGGTCACTCGTGAGCTGGATTTAGGGAATAATTTCGACATTGTTCATTTGGATTTCAGCAAAGCATTTGACTCAGTCCCACATGAGTGGTTACTTTATAAGCTGGAACAGGTTGGAATCACAGGGGAAAAAATCTTTAGATGGATAGTAGGATGGCTTCAGGGCAGGTTTAGATTCAGTTTTGAAACTATTCTTGATGTGCGTGCTCATCTGGTGAGAATGGTGAAAATACCCCCCCCCCCCCAATATGATGGCATAAGGAGACATCATGGTGAACAGGGGCAACAGTTCATTATGATGATAACAATCTCATTTTTAAGAAAGGCATCCAGCTGCTCAAAGGTGTAGAAATGAGATCTTCAAGCCCTCTGCAAGGCTCTTCATATAGGTATCAAACCTGAATCTGATTGAGCATGTTTGTGATGCTTTAGGAAAATGAATTTATGCACATTTACTTCTTCTGAGTGTCCTTTAGCAACTAAGAACTGCTTATGTAGAAGAACAGAATTTATTACTGCTGAGCACTGTCATCAGCTTTATAGATAACATGAGTGTTCCTTATGAGTTGGTTGCAGGGATATCATATTCTCCATTAAGCTTCAGGATTATGCAGGATTGGCTCTTCGGTTTTGGGCACTCACACTTGTGATTCATGATAATAGAGGCATATTTCTTTATAAGACTCATTATACTTAAAATTTAAACTTAATCTTTTATGAAAGAGTTGATAGAATTTAAAAATCCTATCAACTCTTCCATAAAAGATTTGTTAAAATTTCATCAAGTATACTGATGGACTAAAGTTAAGGTGTTAACAGGGCTGTTCCAAACTGTGGGAAACTCCGAGGGGTATCGGTGGTGCTGTTCTTGGAAGGGCAAATTTTAGTATTAATATTGGCAAAATAATGCAAGGAAGAAAAGCATGTGCATCATCAAAAAAAAACTCCTTCATTTGTCCATTTCTTTTGATATATTGTCCAACCTTAATATTTATTTAAATTACCCACTTCCATAAAACTAGTGTAAGTTAGCATTAGTAAAGGCATATGATGCAAGAAAGCAAGCTTATACAGCATCAGCCAAAAAAAAAACCACGTTTATTACAACAATCAACTCTGATTAAATGAAAATTTCTGCACACCTATTCTGTAGTCATCCTTTTTTTTTTTCAGTTTAAATTTAGTTTCCCATTTGTTTGTGTTTTCTGTAAAATAGTAAAGATGTCCAGCATTTAGTTGCTTAATCCTTGTTAAATCCTTATACATTTCATTTAAGTCACCATGCAGATGCCTAGTTACACTGCACCACAGTGTTTCTTGGCAAAAATATCCTTTTGTGCCTCAGCAAATCTTGTTGCTCTTCTCTGCACCCTCTTCAATAGATCCATGACCTTCCCAAAATGAGGTTTCCAAACCTATATGCATTGTTCAAGACGTGGCTTAATTATTTCTTTATCCAATGGATAATCACCTCTTTAAGTAGGGATAAGGATATTTTTATATCCACAAAAGGATATTTTTACCAAGAAAAACTGTGGTGCAGTGTAACTAGGCACCTGCATGGTGACTTAAATGAAATGTATAAGGATTTAACAAGGATTAAGCAAACTAGCTAACTCTTCTATTAAGTTCCTGTATATCATTGACAAAACATTGTGAGCTGTGCACTGCTCTAAAAGGACATTTAAAGAGATTTTTACTTAAAGCAGCAAAGATATTTAAAATATAAGCATGTATAATTATAAAAAAATATTGGATAACCAGACCCAGGTGGGCTGCAGTCTTACATGGATATGGAAGTCATATCTTGCTTATAAATAATTAACAAGATTCTGTTCTAGGAGCTTCATTTTGTTCAGAGTAGAGGCAAAACATTTTGAACCACTCCTAGACATCAATGACAAATGTTTACTAGCTTGCACAATAATTGATAGAATTCAATGAAATTTGGTGCAGAAGTGAATTATAATGCTGCCATGAACAGTAAACTGTACCACCTCTGAAACATGAAGATTAACTCATGCAATATGAAAGCCGGTATTCAACTGTGAGGAGTATTTGGATATTAATAGCAGTGGATATCATTACACCTGACAGCCAGACAACACTCATAATGGACTCATGTTTCTGGTGAGAGTATTCTAGATCCCTGTGAATCTAACTGCACTCTTCCAGTAATGCAGTTCATACTTTCTGGGAGGCAGTTGTCTAGAGTCAGTTTCTCTCTGAGCATTCCATACATTTCTAATCAGATTTAGTGTGGAGATCTTGGTGGCTAATCTGTTCACGAAATATCTCACCTTGAAGAAAGTTCTTTGTTGATATCTGTGGGGAGAGGGGGGGCTATTGCATTATCATCCATTAGAAGGAACTGAGAGAGGGGCGTATTCCTAAGAAATCTTATAATGTTCAAGGATTTCATCTCTACACATCACAACAATAATGATTTATTTTTTTTTAATTCCCTATATGCTTGGATATTATGCCTGCCTAAATAGTCTCTTCCTTATCAATCAAATGTTTGTTGTTAGTTCTAGGTTTCTGTCTTATTTTCCAAGCACATTTGTGAGGATTGCTCAAAGTTTTGTGGATTATACTTATTATAATTAATGTTCCATAATTGTAAAGAGCTTTTTCTGAATAGTACATGTCTAATTCTTTGTTTCACCTTTTTTTTTTTTTCTAGTTTTGATCATTGCTTTTCAAGTATACTCCAAAAATTTATAAAGGCTTCTTTACTATTTTAAGGTTCATCTGAGATGTGATTGAAAAACATGCTATAAAACTCCTAAAGATTGAAAGTAATACCACCTGCTTTAATAGCGTGCTCTCTCTCTCAAAGATTTTAATAATGATTTTAGTTACTTGAAATATAATGTATCTCGTAATAAAGAAGTTTTATGTTAAATTTATTTATAGGTGAGGGAGGTGGAGCAAAAGAACATAAGACTAGTCTTCATGCTATTAAGTCAGTTGTGAAAAATGAAGGTTTAACTGGTTTATATGTTGGGTAAGTGTCAAATCACATTATTTATTAACAGTTATAGAAGAACTCTTTATTGCATACAAAACACACACGCTGTACACAATACCCTTCATGGCTACAAGCCAGGGGTTTACAATATGTATTAAGTAGGCACCTCCATAGCCAGGTGGGCAGGAGCAGCAGTGCGTAGCACACGCTTCTTGATTAGACCGGGGTTTGAGCCTGTGCCCACCAAATATGGAGGATGCGGAAAGGTCAGGGAATAGTGGCTAATGCTCCTAAAAACCAAATAACAAACAAACAAACATGTATTAAGTAAATAAAAGAAACAAATTATTTGTTATAAATAAATTTGTTAAGCAATTCTTTGCATGCTCAACAAAGAATTTATTCACTAATTTATAGTCTAAAAGCTAACTGAAATTTAAATATTAATTGATCTATTGATTTGCAAATATAACAATACATGTTGCAGTTAACTTTGGTTAACTGCAAAGTGTACTGTTTGGTTAACTACAATAAAGCTTGCAACAATTGTAAAGCAGTTATTGATCAATCCAAAGTAAATTTCATACAGACTAAAAGAAGAAAACTTGCTTCTTATCCAAATAGTAGTCTGGTGTCTTGCTGAAGTTATTGGCTGAAACTTTTGTCCAACTATTCTCCCACCTCTGTCAAAAATTGATTGTTCAATTGCATCTTAAGCTAAAGATAAAGCTGACTTACTACATGTTGCAATTAACTTTGGAGCCTCCGTAGCCAGGTCGGCAGGAGCAGTAGTGCCTAGCACATGCTTCTTGATGAGACTGGGGTTCGAGCCCATGACCATCAAATACGGAGGATGCGGAAAGGTCAGGGAATGACCACTGCATATCCCTGGAGAAATATGGCCTTAGTTGCTAATGCTCCTAAAAACCAAATAACAAACAATTAAGCATTTAACTTTGGTTTCTTGTAAGGTAAATTAAATATAAAAATTTTTTATAATTATTTAATTAAATATAATTTTTCTGTTAATTTTATATTTATTTTATTGGCCCAATATAGGTGAGTGATCAGTGTGAAAGTACAGTAGTACGTATATTTCAGCTTTTAAGTTATGAAAAAATTCAGATTATAATGTAGTTATGCATATGCATCATTGTAACACATCAGAATTTAAAACAAACCAAAGTTTGTGAATAAGGCATCATTATACAATCTAATATTATGAAATCCTTCACAGTGAGTTTTCTGACTCTCATACTTCAAATAAGTAATGTACCTTCATTAGAGAAATCTGCTGTTACCTATTTTCAGTTGAGTACCACCACCCAGCTGACACTGTTTTCAAGGCTACTTGGCCTTGGTGGCTGGCAAGGTACCCAAGGTATAAAGCTGACATAGTGTAACAGCCAACAAGCCAGGTTGTCAGCTGTTATACCTTGAGTATGTATCTACCCACTGAGAAGAGGCCAACTAGTGGAAGTGCACCCAGTTAATATAGATGAACAGTGCTCTGTTGAGTCAGTTTGGTGTGAGATAAGCACTGCGAAAGGAAAAATAAGAGTAGGAGTGTGTTATAGGCCTAATGACTTGAATGAGTACAATGAACAATTGTACAGAGAAATAGAGTGGGCCAGTAAATCAGAATGTCTTATAATGGGGGATTTTAACTTCCCAGATATTGACTGGAACTTGTGGGTTGGGCACTCACACACTAGTCAGACTTTTGTGGAGTTATTGGATGATTGTTTTCTGCAGCAGCATGTTCGAGAGGCAACCAGAGAAAGTAACACTCTTGATCTGGTTATCAGCAGTGATCATTCGTGTATTAAGAATTTGCAGATAAAGGAACCACTAGGTGGCAGTGATCACAGTGTGCTGAAGTGGGATTTACTCAAAGAGGTAACTACCGTCAGGGGTAAAGGAAAGGGTTTTTGCTTCCGTAAAGGGGAGTACAGTGGTCTCAGACAGTTTTTAAATTCTGTACAGTGGGATCAACTGACGATGTTACAAACAGTAAATTCTAAGTGGGAAGCATTCAAAGAATTAATCATGGAAGCTACTAGACTTTATATACCGATTAAGAAATATCGTTCAAGGTTTAGGCCTAAATGGTTATCAAATGAACTAATGAGACTCGTGACAGAGAAGAAAAATGCATGGGATGCATATAAATTATCAGGCGACGCAGAAGCCTGTAGCAGATATAAGCTAGTCTGTAATCAGGTCACAAAGGAGGTTCGGCAGGCAAAGGCGGATTACGAGAAATCTTTGGCAAAAGATGCTAAGAAAAACAGCAAGGTTTTCTTTACTTATATAAACTCTAAAAGGAAGGGGATGAATATGATTGGACCACTTGACATCGATGGTTCGACTGTTGATGATCCTGCTCAGATAGCAAACAAACTGAATGAGTATTTTGCATCTACATTCACACGTGAGGAATTATTACAATTTGAAAATGGAAGAAGGTTATCAAATTGTAGCAGTGTGCTTAATGATTTTGTAATAACTGAGAGCAAAGTGGAGGAGAAATTGTTGAAGTTAAACATAAGAAAGGCACCTGGGGTGGATGGGATCTATCCAGTTATTTTAAAGGAGGCGGCAAAGCAACTAAGCAAACCCTTAGCCATAATTATGAGAGCATCCTTGGACTCAGGGGAGGTTCCCACGGACTGGAGATGTGCAAATGTGTCCCCAATTCACAAAGGTGGATCGAAGGGTGACATGAGTAATTACAGACCAGTTAGTTTAACTTCTGTTCCGGGTAAAATAATGGAGTCGCTGGTTAAAGATGCATTGCAGGATCATCTAGACAAGACTGCAGCGATAACTCAAACACAGCATGGGTTTGTTAAGGGAAAGTCTTGTCTGACAAATTTGATTGGTTATTATGATGTGGTCACAAAGGAACTGGATGCAAAAAATAATTTTGATATCATATACTTGGATTTCAGGAAAGCTTTTGACACTGTTGCGCATGGAAGACTACTGTACAAATTGGAGCAGATTGGTATTAAGGGTAAGTTGCTACAATGGATAAAAGGATGGTTAAGTGGGAGAAGACAGAGGGTGGTAATCAATGGGTGCTGCTCTTCGTGGACTAATGTTATTAGTGGAGTCCCACAGGGTTCGGTGTTGGGTCCACTGTTGTTTTGTGTATTTATCAATGATATTGATGAAGGTATATCAGGCTTAATGTCGAAGTTTGCAGATGACACAAAGGTTGGCAGGGTTGTTAATGACAGTAATGGCAGTGTGCTACTGCAACAGGATCTAGATAATTTGGGCAGATGGGCTAAGAAGTGGCAACTGAAGTTCAACCTTGACAAATGCAAAGTACTGCATATGGGTAGAAATAACCCCAGAGAAACGTACCAACTGTGTGGTACTACACTTAAGGTGGTAGAAAATGAAAAAGACCTGGGAGTAATTGTGCAGTCAGATATGAAGTTTTCTGAGCAGTGCAGACAGGCTGCTAGGGCGGGTCATGGGGTTTTGTCAATGATATATAGGAATTTTGCTAGCAGGGAAAAGGAGGTGATTGTCCCTCTGTATAAGGCAATGGTCAGGCCACGCCTTGAGTACTGCGTACAGGTCTGGAGGCCTCATTTTAGGAAGGATGTAGATTTGCTTGAGCGTGTACAGAGAAGAGCAACACGATTGGTGAGGGGAATGAAGGGATTCTCTTACCAAGAGAGGCTTAAGTTCTGCAAATTGCAGTGGCTGGAGACTAGGCACCTGCGCGGTGATCTGATTGAGGTCTATAAGGCCTTGAATGGGTTGAGCACGCTGAATTCTGATGGGATCCTTCCACTTGTTCAGATTACCAACCTACGGGGACATAAGTTCAAATTAAGAAAGGACAGATGTAGAATAGATGTGCGGAAATTTGCCTTTAGCCAGCGGGTGGTTAATTGCTGGAACAAACTTCCATCTGTCGTTGTAGAAGTTGATAGGTTAAATAAATTTAAGGAGGAACTGGACAGACATTTGGAGGGAATGGTGTGATTTTTTTTTTTTTTTTTTTTTTTTTTTTTGGCTGATGCTGCATAAGCTCCTACACTTGCTTTCTTGCATCATGTGCCACTACTACTACTACTACTACTACTACTACTAGCCTTGAAACAGTGTCATCTTGATGGTGGTACTCCACTAAGAATAAATTACAGCAGACATCACTAATGGAGGAGTGTTACTTATTAAAAGTATGATCCAGGCAACTCATGAAGGATTTCACAATATGAGGTGGTGTATATAACGGTGCCTTATGCACAAACTTCATTTTGTTTCAAATTCAGCTATATTGCAATGATGGATATGCACAACTGCATCAGCAAAATATGATTAATGATAGTCTTATCAAATTAAAGATTGTTAAAAGAACTATTAATAAGAAAAATTTATTCAAATGGCTATATGATTACAAGCCTTAGATAACTCATTGTCAGTGGATATCCTTTGTAAAGATAAATATTTGATATTCTTATATTAAAGTATCAATTTCTCCACTCTGCTGTACTTAGCTAGCCATGCATCTAGTTAAGTGCATTGATGACTAGTGACCTTTGACATGTGTTGTTTAAAGACTGCTCACATGATCTGTGTGTGTGTGTTTAAAGTGCACCTGCACATGTTTACCTGAAAACTACCTGCTATAGTAGTACTAGTTTACAGATTTTGCCTACATTAATCTTTATCACTTAAATTAAACTAAAGCCTTGAATTAAATTAAATTAAATTAAAACCTTGTTATTTGTAAGGTCACTTTTGATGACTGTCTGATCACTGTATGCTAGTATGTAAGAAACAAAAAGTGGTTGTGTGAATCCCCTAGCAGTAGGGTAAAAATCAGAGGCACATTTATTTATAAGTATCCATAGTATGCACAGAAGTAGGTGGGGTCCCCATATGGCTGAGGGTGGGAGTGCTAAATTCAAAATTAAAAAATGATTTGGTCTTTTTGAAACTTTACTTCATCTCTGTTGCGCTCAAACAAAAAAGAACAAAATAATTATCATTTTATCATCTCTGCGAGTGAAAATTGAGTCCAGTAATGCAAACTAAATTGGCATGCATATGTGCTAAAATTAATGGTACAATAATATAGGACAGTGTCATTCAGATATTGGCACCTCCGTAGCCAGGTAGGCAGGAGCAGCAGTGCATAGCACACGCTTCTTGATTAGACCAGGGTTTGAGCCTGTGACCACCAAATACAGAAGATGCAAAAAGGTCAGGGAATGACCACTGCATATCCCCCGAGCAATATGGCCTTAGTTGCTAATGCTCCTAAAAACCAAATAACAACAACAACATGCAGACATTTTTGGCTTTAGATCCCTTTTGGTTCCTAGCTTTACCAGAAGATCCTCAAAACAAAATATTGTTTTGTTTCATTGTTCTCGGTGATCAAGCATTGCAGTCAATAAGCAAAACTATTCCTGATATACCTTCAAAATATTTCCCTTCTACATTTCAAATTATGTTTGTTTGTTATTTGGTTTTTAGGAGCAACTAAGGCCATATTGCTCCGGGGATATGCGGTGGTCATTCCCTGACCTTTCCGCATCCTCCGTATTTGGTGGTGATGGGCTTGAACTCCGGTCTAATCAAGAAGCGTGTGCTACACACTACTGCTCCTTCCCACCTGGCTAGGGACACTGCATTTCAAATTATGCAGATTCAAAAAATAAAATTATAAAGAGTATTGTGCAGTACACTCAATACATAATTTTTTTATATCTCAGTTTCCAGAAATGCTGAGCTAAGGAAAGAGAGAAAGTCTAACAACTTACCTCTCAAAATTACTGAATTCATTCAAGACTTGCATATTGAGCGGAGAGTCCACTTTCCCACAGAAGTGGTGAAACCCATGTTTAGTCTCTGGAGCAAAGTTTCCGGCATCCCCCTCCCCCCATACTTCTCCTTCAACCCATGCATGGTACTAAGTACTATAGGTTTTGATACCTTTCATGTTTGGGGTTTTCATAAAAAAAAAAAAAAAAAAACTTGTCTACGGACCACAATTTTGCTTGTCTCTGATATGATATATGATGCTTTGTTACCACTTTTCATTTCTCCTGTGATTAAAGTGAAGTAGAAGAAGGTTTTAAATAGAGACCAGCATGGGCTGGACACACACGCACACACCATGATGTTTTCAGCAATCTATTTATGTAACAGAGAAACTTCATTTTGCCATCTTTGTTTAGGAATACAAAGAACTGTTCTGCACTTTCACTAAAATTATATTTGAGATCCATTAATCACAGTAAAGTGGTATATTTTAATAAAATGAAAAATCACACCAAGAAAATTGTAAAAAGGAATTTTTAAACCAGTTGCAATTGGATTTTATATATTTGTTTGTATTTCATTGTTCTGAGACAGCTACTAAGATTAATTTCACCTGTTATTTATGCATTATCCCAGAACATGATTTATGACATACTGTAAAAAAATTATGGAGGTCCTAAAGTCTCGAAACTTTATTAGACAGTTGGACAGACTACTTGAGTAGTCCAGACCTGCTAATTTTTCTAAAGTCAGACAAATGCTAATAATTTATTGTGATTTTTCCTTGTAGTGAATCTGCGTTCCCATTACAGATTTAAAATATACTTTGTGATTTAGCATTAGCATTAGTAGAGGCATTTGATGCAAGAAAGCAAGCTTATGCAGCATCAGCCAAAAAAAAAAAAAAAAAACCACTTCCACTTCACCCCTCTGTTCGTTCAAAATACCTGTCCAGCTGAGCCTTAAACTTATTTAGGCTATCAACCTCCACCACAAGGGATGGAAGTCTGTTCCACCAACCAACCACCCACTGGCTAAAGGCAAATTTCCGCACGTCTATCCTACATCTGTCTTTCCTTAATTTGAATTTATGCCCTCTCAGGTGATTATTCTGAGCTAGAGGAAGAATCCCATCAGCATTGAGCATGCTTAAACCATTCAAGGCTTTATACACCTCTATCAGATCACCTCGCTGGTGCCTAGTCTCCAGACACTGTAATTTGCAAAACTTAAGCCTTTTTTCGTAAGAGCACCCCTTTGTTCCATTCACTAATCTTGTTGCCCTTCTCTGTACTCGTTCCAGCAGCTCTACATCCTTCTTGAAATGAGGCCTCCAGACCTGTATACAGTACTCTAGGTGTGGCCTGACCATCGCCTTATACAATGGAATAATCACCTCCTTATCCCTGCTGGAAAAATTCCTGTATATCATTGACAATACTCCATGAGCTACTCTTGCAGCCCGTCTGCACTGCTCAGAGAACTTCATATCTGCCTGCATCCCCCTCCCCCCATACTTCTCCTTCAACCCATGCACGGTACTAAGTACTATAGGTTTTGATACCTTTCGTGTTTGGGGGTCTCATAAAAAAAAAAAAAAAAAAAAAAAAAACAACCACCCCCAAGTCCCTTTCATTCTCTACCACTGTCAGTGTTGTACCACAGAGTTGATACGTTGCTCTGGGGTTGCTGTTTCCCATGTGTAGTACTTTACATTTGTCAATGTTAAACTTCATTTGCCACCTCTCAGCCCATCTGCTCAACCTTTCCAGATCCTGTTGCAGCAGCATAGTGTCAGTAGTGTCCTTGACAACCCTGCCAACCTTTGTATCGTCTGCAAACTTGGACATTAATCCCGATATACCATCATCAATATCATTTATAAATACAGAAAACAATAATGGACCCAACACTGAGCCCTGAGGGACTCCACTAATAACATCAGTCCACGATGAGCAGTGTCCATTGATTACCACTCTCTGTCTTCTCCCCCTCAACCACCCCTTTATCCATAGCAGCAATTTGCCTCCAATGTCACACTGCTCCAATTTGTGTAGCAGTCTTCCATGTGCAACAGTATCAAAAGCCTTTCTAAGATCCAAGTATATAATATCAAAGTTATTCCCTGCATCCAGTTCTTTTGTGACTGCATCATAGTATCCAATCAAGTTGTTCAGGCAAGACTTCCCCTTAACAAAACCATGCTGTGTCTGAGCTATAACTGAAGTCTTGTCTAAATGATCCTGCAGTGCTTCTTTAACCAGTGCCTCCATTAATTTTCCTGGAACAGAAGTTAAGCTCACAGGTCTATAATTACTTGTGTCAGCCTTTGATCCTCCTTTGTGAATTTGGGGTCACATTTGCACATTTCCAGTCTATGGGTACCTCCCCTGAGTCCAAGGAAGCTCTCATAATTATGGCTAAGGGTTTGCTTACTTCCTTTGCTGCCTCCTTTAATATAACTGGATAGATCCCATCCACCCCGGGTGCCTTTCTTGTGTTTATCTTCAACAGTTTCTCCTCCACTTTACTCCCAGTTATTTCAAGATTCTGTAGCTTACTGCTAGAGTTGAATACACCTCTGGCATTCCCCTCGCTGAATAACTCCTCATGTGTGAATGTCGATGCAAAATATTCATTTAGTTTGTTAGCTACCTGAGCAGGATCATCAACACTTGACCCATCAATATCAAGTGGACCAATCTGATTCATCCCTTTCCTTCTAGAGTTTACATAAGTAAAGAACTCTTTGCTGTTTTTCTTTGCATCCCTTGCCAAGGATTTCTCGTAATCTGCCTTCGCCTGCCTAACCTCCTTTGTAACTTGGTTGCATATCAACTTGTATCTATCATAGGCTTCTGTGTCATGTGTTAATTTGTATGTATCCCATGCATTTTTCTTCTCTGCCATATGCCTCATTAGTTCATCTGACATCCATTTTGGCCTAAACCTTGAACAATATTTCTTAGTTGGTATGTAAAGCCTAGTAGCTTCCAAGATAAGTTCTTTGAATGCTTCCCATTTTGAATTTGCTGTTGGTAACATCATCAGTTGGTCCCACTGTATAGAATTTAAATACTGTCTCAGTTCATCGTAGTCGCCTTTACGGAAGCAATAACCCTTCCCTTTACCCCTAATGGTAGTTACCTCTTTGAGTAAATCCCACTTCAGCACACTGTGATCACTGCCACCTAGTGGTTCATTTATCTGCAGATTCTTAATGCATGAAGAATCACTGCTGATAATCAAATCAAGAGTATTACTCCCTCTAGTTGCCTCCCGAACATGCTGATGTAGAAAACAATCATCCAATAAATCCACAAAAGCCCTGCTAGTGTGTGAGTATCCAGCCCCCAAATTCCAGTCAATATCTGGGAAATTAAAATCTCCCATTATAAGACACTCTGATTTACTGGCCCACTCTATTTCCCTGTATAGTTCCTTATTATACTCATCAGAGCCATTAGGCCTATAGCACACTCCTACTCTCAATTTTGATCTCCCAATGTTTATGTCACACCAAACTGACTCCACACTGCACTGTCCAGCGATGTCGACTGGCTTCACTTCCTTGGTTTTTATGTGTTTCTTAACTAATAGCATAACACCACCCCCCCCTTCCTATCCTGTCTATCCTTTCTGTAGACGTTGTACTCCCCAAATTGCAGTTCCGCATCCCTTATATCTGTGTGACACCACGTCTCTGATATCCCAACAATATCTGCCTTTGATGTTTTGAGCAATACCTCAAATTCATCAAATTTATTTACTAAACTCCTAGCATTGGTGTACACGCAATTATACCTGCACCTGTTTGTATTCTTAGCTACCCTAACACAACCCATGTGTTTACTTGTACCGCAATGGCTCCCAGCAGTCTCTGAAATACCATGCATCTTGTTTTTCAGGCTTCTGCTCATTCTAA
Organism: Mastigoproctus giganteus; assembly: GCF_048544385.1. Classification (NCBI taxonomy): domain Eukaryota; kingdom Metazoa; phylum Arthropoda; class Arachnida; order Uropygi; family Thelyphonidae; genus Mastigoproctus; species Mastigoproctus giganteus. The sequence continues at coordinate 16,609,126 of NC_143579.1, read as the reverse complement.
TAGAAGTGTAGACTAGTTTTGGAATATTAAATTTTAGAAATATTATATTTTAAGGCAGAAGAAATGGCTGCATCTCGGTGAGATGTAATTCGAAAGGTATTGAAATAGCATATAACTAGTAGGAGGACGAAGGAAAAAGCAAGCTTTTGTCCTAAATCTTCCTCATTCAAAGATTTAGGACAAAAGCTTGCTTTTTCCTTTGTCCCCCCCCCTACTAGATATATGCTATTTCAATACTTTTGAATTGCATCTCACCCAGATGCAGCTGTTCCTGAAGAAACAGTTTCATCCCCAGGTAAGAAAATTCTTCTGCCTTAAAATATAATTTTTCTAAAATTTAATATTCCAAAACTAGTCTACACTATCCTTTTTGGAAAAATCCACAAAGTTTATTTTAAATCCGTAATGGGAATGCAGATCCACTACAAAGAAAAATCACAATAAATTATTAGCATTTGTCCGACTTTACAAAAATTAGTGGGTCTTGACTACTCGAGTTGTCTGTCCACCCAGAAAATGATTTAGTGCATATCTATATAAATCCCATTTACCTGAAAGTATATTATGAAAGGAACATTATGCATCAGGAAGTTATAAATGGAAAATGAAGAGAGAAAGACAAGGAAAAAAGGTAGCTTGTTGCCTTTTATAAAACTTATTCAGTGGGTTTGTGATGTATTACAACAAAGGAAGAAACAGAAACTGTGATAGCTACAAGCAGCTAATGTGGAAAAACAAGTGAAACATAGAGCCTCAACTTCAAAAAATGGCATAGTTGATTTGGTCACTTTTTAAGATAATGAGCTTTAGAAAATACAAGCTATGTTTGATGAAAAACATTCCCAGAAAACACTTTTTATTAAAAAATAAAAGTTTTTTTTTTTTTTTTTTTTTAATTTTTTAACATAAAATTAAATACTCTTAACTTATGTTTAAAGTAGTTATTAATATTAAAAGTTAAGATAAAAACACTTCATTGGGCAACTGTTATTAGCTTTTAAAGGGTGATATACAAAAATTAAATGCACAACTGATTATCAGCACTTAGATTATAAAATTTAAAAAAAGGGCAAAAAATACTGTTTTTGTGATTACAATATTTTAATGTTGCAAAACAAAAAAATGCAAAATATTTAAAACTGCTTGTGTTATTAACATTTTAATTTGGTTATTTTGTTATACCAACACTATTACTGAATTTCATGCTGATACTGAAAAGTTTAATTGTAATTTTGCAAAAAAGAAAAGGTGGACCAGTTTCAAACAAAGTATTTTTACTGGTTACCTGTCATTCACTGTGTTCTGTTGAAAATGGATTACATTTAAGTTATCAATAATTTTATAAGCACATGTATAAACTTATTGCAACAGCTTTTTCTTTTATTAGTCTTCTTAAAAGTAACACAAATAGTTGATTTATTTATTTATTTATTTTTTTTTTTAAGGTTATCTGCTGGACTTTTGAGGCAAGCGACATATACAACTGTTAGAATGGGTGTTTATACATCTCTTTTTGAAAAATTCAGGTATCTATCTCATTTTCAGTAAACAAAAGTATTGTTCTTAAAATGGAATTATTATTAAAGTTATGGTTTAAGTTTAAATTATATATATATTGTCCCTAGGGAGTCATCCTTCCATGTATGACAAGGCCAGGGCTTGCTACCTTGGAGTGTAAAACACTTAGAGAACTGATATTTAAATACCACTTGAGTCAAGTGGTCAGTTTTACTGAAATAGGGTCATTCTGTGAAAAATAAATTCTCTGCTTGCACCTTCATGATAGTGGGACCTTGTAAAGCTGTGTATAACCCCACATGCAAATCCTGAAACACTGCACCTACTATATTAAACCCAGGTGATTTAAACCAATGTAATCACCAGTCAAGGTGTGGTGCCCACATCACACAGAGGAATTCTGCCCCTCTGTTTCACAAGGGAATACTAGGTGGTAGATAACTTACAGCATCTGGTGAAACAGAAGCTGAAAGACTGCATCTAACAAACTGAACTTTGTAACTCTCCAGGAAGGATCCAGATCAGCCAGTGTATAATCTTACTGCATCTACTGTACCAATTAGTGACTAGAGGGACCCAAATAGTGTGTATGCAGGAGCATTGTTGAGGTCATCTTTTGCCAAGGAGCTGGATATATTCTTGCTTTGTATATGTCATAAATTCATGCAACATGTCACTCCGCTATACTTATTTACTGAATGCATCATGAATAGTCAAACCAATAGAATTAACTTATCTGCAAAAAAATCTAAACCTCTCAAAAACTTCCTCATTATTTTCACAAATATGCATAGTCTTACTTCTAATCTCAACGATGGCTATTTCCACCTGCATTATGCCAAGTCCCATTTACTTTTCTGACCAAATCTAAATTATTGGTTGCATAAACCACTACTCATCTCATTTTCCCTAATTATTCACTTTGATTTTTTTCACTTCAGAGACAGTACTTAGTAGTAGTGGCATGTGATGCAAGAAAGCAAGTGTATGAGCTTATTGCAGCATCAGCCAAAAAAAAAAAAAAATCACAACATTCCCTCCAAATGCCTGTCCAGTTCCTCCTTAAATTTATTTAACCTATCAACGACAAATGGAAGTTTGTTCCAGCAGTTTGGCTAAAGGCAAATTTCCATACATCTATTCTACATCTGTCTTTTCTTAATTTGAATTTGTGCCCACTTAGGTTCGTAATCTGAACAAGTGGAAGGATCCCATCAGAATTCAGTGTGCTCAACCCATTCAAGGCCTTATACACCTCAATCAGATCACCTTGCAGGTGCCTAGTCTCCAGCCACTGCAATTTGCAGTACTTAAGCCTCTCTTGGTAAGAGAATCCCTTCATTCCCCTCACCAATCTTGTTGCCCTTCTTTGTACACGCTCAAGCAAATCTATATCCTTCCTAAAATGAGGCCTCCAGACCTGTATGCAGTACTCAAGGCGTGGCCTGACCATTGCCTTATACAGAGGGACAATCCCCTCCTTTTCCCTGCTAGCAAAATTCCTATATATCATTGACAAAACCCCATGACCTGCCCTGGCAGCCTGTCTGCATTGCTCAGAAAACTTCATATCTGACTGCACAATTCCTCCAGGGTCTTTTCCATTTTCTACTACCTTAAGTGTAGTACCACACAGTTGGTACATTTCTCTGGGGTTACTTCTACCCATATGCAGTACTTTGCATTTGTCAAGGTTAAACTTCAGTTGCCACATCTTAGCTTATCTGCCCAAATTTTCTAGATCCTCTTGCAGTAACACACTGCCATTACTGTCATTAACAACCTTTCCAACCTTTGTATCATCTGAAAACTTCGACACTAAGCCTGATATACCTTCATCAATATCATTGATAAATATACAAAACAACAGTGGACCCAACACCAAACCCTGTAGGACTCCACTAATAACATTAGTCCATGAAGAGCAGCACCCATTGATTACCACCCTCTGTCTTCTCCCACTCAACCATCCTTTTATCCATTGTAGCAACTTACCCTTAATGCCATTCTGCTCCAATTTGTACAATAGTCTTCCATGCACAACAGTATCAAAAGTTTTCCTGAAATCCAAATATATGATATCAAAATTATTTTTTGCATCCAGTTCCTTTGTAACCACATCATAATATCCTATCAAATTTGTCAGACAAGACTTTCCCTTAACAAACCCATGCTGTGTCTGAATTATTGCTGCAGTCCTGTCTAGATGATCCTGCAATGCATCTTTAACCAGTGCCTCCATTATTTTATCTGGAACAGAAGTTAAACTAATTGGTCTGTAATTACTCGTGTCACCCTTCGATCCCCCTTTGTGAATTGGGGATACATTTGCACATCTCCAGTCCGTGGGGACTTCCCCTGAGTCCAAGGATGCTCTCATAATTATGGCTAAGAGTTTACTTAGTTGCTTTGCTGCCTCTTTTAATATAACTGGATAGATCCCATCCACCCCACATGCCTTTCTTATGTTTAACTTCAACAATTTCTCCTCCACTTTGCTCTCAGTTATTACAAAATCACCTTGCTACAATTTGATAACCTTCTGTCATTTTCAAACCTTAATAACTCCTCATGTGTGAATGTAGATGCAAAATACTCATCAGTTTGTTTGCTATCTGAGCAGGATCATCAATAGTCAAACCATCGATATCAAGTGGACCAATCAGATTCATCCCCTTCCTTTTAGAGTTTATATAAGTAAAGAAATCCTTGCTGTTTTTCTTAGCATACTTTGTCAAAGATTTCTCGTAATCTGCCTTCACCTGCCTAACCTCCTTTGTGACCTGATTACAGACTAGCTTTTATCTGCCATAGGCTTCTGAGTTGCTTGATAATTTATATGCATCCCATGTATTTTTCTTCTCTTTCACGAGTCTCATTAGTTCATTTGATAACCATTTAGGCCTAAACCTTGAACAATATTTCTTAATAGGAAAATCAGAATGTATGTCCATTCTGATATTCCTTGTAAGAGATTTGCTAGTTTGTTATCTCTGCTGTTTTAAAATCTCTCTACTCAATTTTCAAATTCATTTGTTGCCACTATCTTTCTTACAACTCTACAAAACACATAGATCTTTTTCGACTTCCTTTGTTTGAAACTTGACTTTCTCCATTCTAATTTTCCTAAAAATGAGGTCGTTTTCCTTGGTGATTTTAATGTTGACAACTCCAGTTGGCTTCAGTTGTCTAGTTGCACAGACCCAGCTGGTTGGCATGCCAATGCATTTGCAATTACTAATGACCTCACTTAGCATGTTCATTTTTCTAAAAGAATATCCAACCACACACCCAACACTCTTGATCATTTTCTTATAAGCTCTTTTAAAGTACATGGTCAATGTATTGGTCCTCTAGGCACCTCAGATCAAAATTGGGGGATGATTTCTTCTCTAGTGGAGCCTCGCTCTCATGGCCATTCTTAGCCTCATGTTCTTTTGGCATTACAAGAATGTAAAACGAGATAATCTGTGAGATTTGTATTCCTCTTTTCTCTTGGTTTGATTACTGTTTTAAATCTTTTGATCAGTGTTTACTCAGATCATTGAGTGAAATTATTCTTGTTAGGATGAAATCCTTTATTGCACACATCTTAAAATCTTGTCCTTTATCTAAACCTTGGTTTTCCAATAAATGTGCTAGGGCTGTTCAAAATAAGAATGATACTTGCTGCAATTGATTTGTATTCAATTTTTCAGCTTCCAACAATTATAAAGCAGTTATTAATCAATCCAAAATAAATTTTATACAAACTAAAAGAAGAAAACTTGCTTCTTATCCAAATAGTAGTTTGGGTCTTGCTAAAATTATTGGCTGCAACTTTTGTCCAACTATTCTCTCACCTCTGTCAAAACTTGATTGTTCAATTGCATTCTAATCTAAAGATAAAGCTGACTTACTAGTATCCTGTTTTTTCTTCTAATACCAGTGTTAGAAGAAAAGCATCCTGCATTCTTCTGACATTTGTATTATCTTGGTAAACTCCTCTTACCGTACTCATTACACTCCACTCAGTGCCTCCTGTGAACCTTTAACATTAGCATTAGCAAATGATGCAAGAAGCAAGCTTAATACAGCTTCAATCAAAGAAAGTCATGACACCTCCCATTTCACCTATTCATTCTCTCCAATAGTTTGTCTAGTCTTCCTTGAATTTATTTAAGCTATCAACTTCCACAAAAACAGATAGAAGTATGTTCCACCAATCAACCACTTGCTGGATAAAGGTGAAATTCCAGACATTGATTCTGCAACCATTCTTTCTCAATTTGAATTTTTGTCCCCTTGTGTGTGTGGTTTTAGCAAGAGAAAGGATCTCCAATCAGCATCCAGTTTTCTCAATCCAGTGAAAGCCTTAAACACCTCAATCAAATCGCCTCATAGATGCCTAGTCTCCAGTGCTGCAATTTGCAGAACAGAAACCTTTCTTGATATGAACACCACATTGTTTCTCCTCAGCGATCTGGTTGCCCTTCTCCATACTCATTTTAGCAGCCCTGCATCCTTCCTAAAATGAGACCTCCAGGCCTGTATGCAGTACTCAAGATGCGGTCTGACTATTGCCTTATACAATGGGATAATCGCTTCCTTATCTATTATAGCCAGCAAAATAACTGTATATCATTGACAAAACCCCACGAACTGACCTGGCAACCTGTCTGCATGGCTCAGAGAACTTCATATCTGACTGCACAATTACCCCAGGTCTTTTTCATTCTCCAATACCACACAGTTGGTACGTTACTCTGAGGTTACTGCTACCCATATGCAGTACTTTGCATTTATCAAATATAAACTTCAATTGCCATCTCCAGCCCATCTGCCTAACTTTTCTAGATCTTATTGCAGTAGCATACTGTCATTAACCACCTTACCAACCATTGTATCATCTCCAAACTTGGATATTAAGCCTAATATGCTTTCATCAGTATCATTGATATATATAGAAAACAACAATGGGCCCAACGCAGAACCCTGGGGACTCCACTAATAACATTAGTCCACAATGAGTGGTGTCCATTGATTACCACTCTGTCTCCTCCCACTCAACCAGCCCTTTATCCATAGCAGCAGCTTGTCCTTAATGCCACATTGCTCTAATTTGTACAGCAGTATTGAAAGCTTTCCTGAAATCTAAGTATATGATAACAAAATTATTTTTTTGCATCCAGTTCCGTAGTGGCCACATCAAAGAATCCAGTCATATTGGTCAAACAAGATTTCCCTGTAACAAACCCATGTTGTGTCTGAAATATAATTGTGGCCTTGTTTAGATGATCTTGCATTACTTCTTTAACCAGTATTATTTTTCCTGGAACAGAAGTTAAACTAACGAATCTGTAATTATTCATGTCACACTTTGATCCCCTTTGTGAATTGGGACACATTTGCACATCTGTAGTCCACGGGAACTTCCCCTGAACCCAAGGATTTTCACATAATTATGGCTAAGGATTTGCTTACTTCCTTCTCTTCTTCCCTTAATATAAGTTAATAGATCCCATCTACCCAAGGGATTGTTATGTTAACTTCAACAACTTCTCTTACACTTTCCTCTCAGTTATCACAAAATTGTTTATCTCTCTATTAGAGTTCGATAAACTTCCAGCATCCCCCTCCCTAATGAATTCCTCATGTCTGAATGTAGATGCATAATACCTATTCAATTTGTCAGCACTGTTAGCAGCATCATCAACAGTCAAGTCATCAATATCAATTGGACCAATTGATATTAGTCTTTGCTGTTTTTCTTTGCATCCTTCACCAAAGATTTTTCATAATCTGCCTTTGCTTGCCTGACCTCCTTCGTGATTTGATTACATTAAATTCTGTACGGTGGGATGAACTGACGATGTTACCAACAGTAAATTCTAAGTGGGAAGCATTCAAGGAATTAATCATGGATGCTACTAAAAGTTTCATTACTATTAAGAAATATTCTTCAAGGTTTAGGCCTAAATGGTTATCAAATGAACTAATGAGACTCGTGACAGAGAAGAAAAATGCATGGGATGCATATAAATTATCAAGCGACTCGGAAGCCTATGGCAGATATAAGCTAGTCTGTAATCAGGCGGCGCCTCCGTTGCCAGGTGGGAAGGAGCAGCATTGTGTAGCACACGCTTCTTGATTAGACCGGGGTTCGAGGCTGTCACCACCAAATATGGAGGATGAGGAAAGGTCAGGGAATGACCACCGCATATCCCGGAGCAATATGGCCTTAGTTGCTAATGCTCCTAAAAACCAAATAACTAACAATAACTGTAATCAGGTCACAAAGGAGGTTAGGCAGGCGAAGGCAGATTACGAGAAATCTTTGGCAAAAGATGCTAAGAAAAACAGCAAGAATTCCTTTACTTATATAAACTCTGAAAGGAAGGGGTCTGATTGGTCCATTTGATATCGATAGTTCCACTGTTGAAGATCCTGCTCAGATAGCGAACAAACTGAATGAGTATTTTGCATCTACATTCACACATGAGGAGTTATTAAGGTTTGAAAATGGCAGAAGGTTCTCAAATTGTAGCAGGGTGCTTAATGATTTTGTAATTACTGAGAGCAAAGTGGAGGAGAAATTGTTGAAGTTAAACGTAAGAAAGGCACGTGGGGTGGATGGGATCTATCCAGTTATATTAAAGGAGGCGGCAAAGCAACTAAGCAAACCCTTAGCCATAATTATGAGAGCTTCTTTGGACTCAGGAGAGGTACCCATGGACTTGAGATGTGCAAATGTGACCCGAATTCACAAAGGAGGATCAAAGGGTGACACAAGTAATTACAGACCAGTTAGTTTAACTTCTGTTCCGTGTAAAATAATGGAGTCACTGGTTAAAGATGCATTGCAGGATCATCTAGACAAGACTGACTGCAGTAATAATTCAGACACAGCATGGGTTGTTAAGGGAAAGTCTTGTCTTGCAAATTTGATAGGATATTATGATGTGGTTACAAAGGAACTGGATGCAAAAAATAATTTTGATATCATATATTTGGATTTCAGGAAAGCTTTTGACACTGTTGTGCATGGAAGACTATTGTACAAATTGGAGCAGAATGGTATTAAGGGTAAGTTTCTACAGTGGATAAAAGGATGGTTGAGTGGGAGAAGACAGAGGGTGGTAATTAATGGGTGCTGCTCTTCGTGGACTAATGTTATTAGTGGAGTCCCACTGAGTTCGGTGTTGGGTCTTCTGTTGTTTTATATATTTATCAATGATATTGATGAAGGCATATCAGGCTTAATGTCGAAGTTTGCAGATGATACAAAGGTTGGTAGGGTTGTTAATGACAGTAATGGCAGGGTGTTACTGTAACAGGATCTAGATAATTTGGGCAGATGGGCCAAGAAGTAGCAACTGAAGTTTAACCTTGACAAATGCAAAATACTGCATATTAGTATTAGTAATGGCCGCATGGTGCAAGAAAGCCTGTGGCTTATGCTGCACCAGCCAAAAAAAAAAAATCCCAAATATGGGTAGAAGTAACCCCAGAGAAACGTACCAACTGTGTGGTACTACACTTAGGTGGTAGAAAATGGAAAAGACCTGGGAGTAATTGTGCAGTCAGATATGAAGTTTTCTGAGCAATGCAGACAGGCTGCCAGGCAGTTCATGGGGTTTTGTTAATGATATATAGGAATTTTGCTAGCAGGGAAAAGGTGATTGTCCCTCTGTATAAGGCAATAGTCAGGCCATGCCTTGAGTACTGCGATACAGGTCTGGAGGCCTCATTTTAGGAAGGATATAGATTTGCTTGAGTGTGTACAAAGAAGGGCAACAAGATTGGTGAGGGGAATGAAGAGATTCTCTTACCAAGAGAGGCTTAAGTACTGCAAATTGCAGTGGCTGGAGACTAGAATGGAGACTAGGCACCTGCAAGGTGATCTGATTGAGGTGTATAAGGCCTTGACTGGGTTGAGCACGCTGAATTCTGATGGGATCCTTCCACTTGTTCGGATTACGAACCTAAGTGGGCAAAAATTCAAATTAAGGAAAGACAGATATAGAATAGATGTGCGGAAATTTGCCTTTAGCCAGCGGGTGGTTAATTGCTGAAACAAACTTCCATCTGTCGTTGTGGCAGTTGGTTAAATAAATTTAAGGTGGAACTGGACAGGCATTTGTAGGGAATGGTGTGATTTTTTTTTTTTTTTTTTTTTGGCCAATGCTGCATAAGCTCCTACACTTGCTTTCTTGCATGACATGTCACTACTACTACATACTAGTTTATATCTACCATAGGCTTCTGTGTTGCCCGATAATTTATATTCATCATATATATTTTTCTTCTCTGCCATGAGGTTCATCAGTCATTGTCACATCCATTTAGGCCTATACCTTGAAGAGTATTTCTTAGTTGGCATGAAAAGCCTAGTCGTATTCTATGATTAATTCCTAGAATGCTTCTCATTTAAAATTTGCTGTCTACATCATCAGTTGGTCCCACTGTATATAATTTATATATTGTGTGATAATACTGTTAGCATTAGTAGAGGCACATGATGCAAGAAAACAAGCTTATACAGCATCAGCCAAAAAAAAAAAAACCCTTCCCATTTCACTGATCCATTCGTTCCAAATGTTTGTCTAGTTCTGCCTTGAATTTATTTAAGCTATTAACGTCCACAACAACAGATGGAAGTTTGTTCCAGCAATCAACTACCCCCTCACTAACGGGAAACTTCTGCACATCTATTCAACTGTCTTTCCTTTTGAATCTGTGCCCCCCTCAGGTTTGAAATCTGAGCAAGAGGAAGAATCTCATCAGCATTGAGCCTGCTCAATCCATTCAAGGACTTATACACCTCAATCAGATTGCCTCGCAGGTGCCCAGTCTCCAGAAGCTGCAATTTGTCGAACTTAAGCCTTTTTTCCATAAGAGCACCCCTTTGTGCCTTTCACAAGTCTTGTTGCCCTTCTCTGTATTCATTCTAGCAACTCTACATACTCTCTAAAATGAGGCTTCTAGTCCTGAATGCAGTACTCAAGGTGGGGCCTAACCATAGCCTTATACAAGGGGATAATCACCTCCTTATCCCTGCTCACAAAATTCCTGTATATCATTGACAAGACCCATTGACCTACTCTAGCAGCCTGTCTGCACTGCTCAGACAACTTCATATCTGACTGCACAATTACCCCTAGGTCTCTTTCATTCTCCATTACCCTGAGCGTAACACCACTCAGTTGGTACATTTCTCTAGGGTTACCCATATACAGTACTTTGCATTTGTCAATGTTAAACTTCAGTTGCCATATCTCAGACCATCTGCCCAACTTTTCCAGATCCTGTTGCAACAGCATACTGTTATTAACAATCCTGCCAACCTTTTTATCATCTGCAAATGTTGACCTTAAGCTTGATATACCTTCATCAATATCATTGATAAATATTCAAAACAACAATGGGCCTAATACTGAACCTTGAGGGATGCCACTAATAACATTAGTCCAGTATCCATTGATTACCACTGTTTTCTCCCGCTCAACCATCCTTTTATCCATTGTAGCAATTTGTCCTTAATGTCATACTGCTCCAATTTGTACAGTAGTCGTCTATGTGCAACAGTATCCAAAGCTTTCCTGAAAGCCAAGTATATGATATCAAAATTATTTTTTGCATCCAGTTCCTTTGTGGCCACATCATAGTATCCAATAAAATCGGTCAGACAAGACCATGCCGTGTCCGAAATATTACTGCTGTCTTGTCTAGATGATTCTGCAATGCTTCTTTAATCAGTGACTCCATTATTTTCCCTGGAACAGAAGTCAATCTAACAGATCTGTAATTACTCATATCACCCTTTGATCCCCCTTTGTGAATTGGAGATACATTTGCACATTTCCAGTCTGTGGGGACTTCCCCCGAGTCCAAGGATGCTCTCATAATTATGGCTGTTTGCTTACTTCCTTTGCCCCCCCTCCTTTAATATAACTGGATAGATCCCACTACCTTTCTTATGTTTAACTTCAACAATTTTTCCTACACTTTGCTCTCAGTTATTACAAAATCATTTAACTCCCTGTTAGAGTTTGATAAACATATGGCCCTCTCCTCCTTGAATAACACCTCATGTATGAATGTAGATGCAAAATACTCATTTAGTTCGACAACTATCTGAGAATGATCATCTACAGTCAAATCATTGATATCAAGTGGACCAATCTGATTCATCCTCTTCCTTTAGAGTTTATATAAGTAAAGAGGTCTTTGCTGTTTTTCTTTGCATCCTTTGCCAAAGATTTTTCATAATCTTCCTTTGCTTGCCTAATCTCCTTTGTGACTTGATTACTGACTAGCTTGTATCTACCCTCAGCTTCTGTCGTCTGACAATTTATGTGCATCCCATGCATTTTTCTTCTCTGCCACAAGTCTCATTAGTTCATCTGACATCCATTTGGGCCTAAACCTAGAGCAGTATTTCTTAGTTGGAACAAAAAGCCTAGTAGCTTCCAAAATTACTTTCTTGAATGCTTCCCATTTAGATTTTGCTGTTGCTAACATCAGTTGGTTCCAGGGTCGCTGCAACTTATATGCTGACAGTATGTGAAATCAAATTGCTGCCGAAAAATATTTGGATTAAAAATTAAAATAAGTCATAAATAATTATTATTAATTTATTGAAAAAGAAAAGAATTGCAACGTATCTCACATATAATATAATGAAACAACAAACAAAAATAACAAAATCATTCTGAAAATAACATTTAAATTCTAAATCACAGTAATTGTAACCACAATAATAAAATAAAAGGAAAATTATAATGTTAAAAAAATTTGTTTCCTTGCAAATTTATTAATTATTTCATTTGTTTATTTTTTCCAAAAGATCATTTTGTATTGAAATTATTGCCAAATTAGAGAGTCGTTGTTGAGACATTGTCGATCATAAATAATTTGATTAATTTTAATTTTGAAAAATTCCATTCACCTGAGACAACTGAAACTGGTAAAGTTAGAAAAATTCTTAAATCAACTGCTACATTTTGAAAAGTATCTGTAAAATTGTTTTTAAAAATATATTGTGAAACTTCAAATGGAGTAAAATTGTCTTTAATATAAATTTGAAGTACTCTTAAGTTCTTCAGATAATGTTAAACCATCAATATCAGACTCATTACGATCAATGTCACTTAATTTAATATGAAAATCTTTGCAATGATTTAATAAATCGTCATATGACCATTTTTTTAAATTCGGAAATATTATAAAACATTTTAAATATTTCTCCATGTTCTTTCATTTTTGTAAACCTTTCAGTTAAGGAGAAAATTGTTGTGTCATTTGAAAGAAAAAAATTAATTTTGAAATTTTGTTGCGGATCGTGAATAGCTTCATCTCTGCTTTCATAATCGAAATGATGTTTTTTCAATCTTTTCTTTACAGTGCTTACTTCTGGAAACGATGCTTCAATGCCAATGATAGTAGCCATATTTTTTTGGACATTGTAGACATTCAAGAGCTTCATATATATCAGAATCCTTTTTTTTTGGAGAATTTTACTTACAGATTAATTTTATTTAAAATATCATGCCAAATTATAATCGAACAAAGAAACTTATAAGATGTTATTTTTACAGCTATTGATTTAGCATGTTTCCTTGTATCCATATCTTTATTTTCATCTTCAGCGATTATATCAAAATCATAGCAAAATATTTATCTTCTCTAGTAATTTCTAGTATTTTATCTGTAATATTTTGTGAAATTATTTCAATAATTTCATTTTGTATTTGATCACCCAACTAATGCACGATATTTTTCGATTCAGATTTCTGAATATGGCAAATTTGTTCTGCCATAACTGAATCAAATTTAGCAAATGTTTCACTAAGTTCTAAAAAGTTACCATTATCATTTGCATATAAATCTTTTGAAGATCCCCTGAATGCTATACATTGGCTTGCTAAAAATAGTATCATATATATTATTCTGACTGAACTCCAGAACATCGGTATCTCTGTTGCGGGTGTGGCCGAAGAACGGAGTGATTATCTGGTCAAGTTCTGTGATTGGCTGATTATTGGGAATGCGTAATTCACCTCATTTTGGTTTCTGATTGTTTGATTGGATGCAAATTTGCTTCTGATTTTAGCAGGAAATGCTCAATTATCGTGCTGTTGTTCCGTCTGCAAAAGGATGGATGCAAGACTGTAATTGAATGGTGTTATGAGTAACAGATTTAGTTATGAGTGTGAATTTGATAGTTTCGGAATACAAGTGTTTTCAGTGTGGTTGTTTGATGAAATGTATCAGCGGGCATGAGAGGACTGATGAGGTGAGTTTTTTTTTTTTTTTTTTTTTTTTTCTCAAGTTGTTTCTTGATGATTTAGTGTTTTTCACAGTAATTGTATGAGTTGTTAGTATCAGATTCTCTTTATACTAGCAGGGATGTGGGGGGCAGCTTGGTCCAGACAAAACCAACTTGGATAAAACCCCCTCAATTAAAGTGCAAAGTAGGACAAAACCCCTTTGGACAAATAATAACACAATGTTCTTGGAGAGGTGTTCATTCTTAAAGAACTACAAATACTATAATAAGAATAAAACTTATGGTTTAAACATTTTGTATTATTATTTGTCTGAGGGGGTTTTGTCCTACTTTGCTTTGCACTTTAATTGAGGGGGTTTTATCCTAGGGGAATTTTGTCCTACACACGGGGGCAGCAGCCCCCAGAACAAAAAAAAAAAAAAGCATTTCTGTTGACGTGCATAAGCAATTCCCATTGTTAACACACGTGAAATCACCTAATAATGTATGGGAGGAGGGGGCAAGAATCAGTGGTTGTATGTGGTGCTAATTTTTGTTAGCGGTTTTTAAAAAAAATGCCATTTTGTCTTTTCTTTTTCATCATTTCAGTTCTGACATATTGTGACGTCACGTGACATTCCTCGGTATCGTGCAGGAGAGGAGGAAAGCAGTGAGTGGGAGGTGCCTTCGTGTCCTATCACTGCCTTCTTCCTCTCTTTCTAGCCAAGGTACAGAGTTATACCCATGTGCTGGATAAAACCCTGTGAAATATAAATATGAAATGCAGATTTAGATGATAAGCAAATTAACATAAGTCTGCAATTTCATGTACTGTATTTATTTCAAATGAATTATTTGCCTGCTGCATTGAATACCGGTAAATGTTAAACAATCAGATGACCAATGCAACTTCTGGATATGTGGGACAGGCAGTTGGATAGGTTTTACGAGTACCACTAAGTTGCAGACTAGTAATCCCTTTGGCTCTTAATTCGTGCTTAGTAGCAGCATTAATTGCCTGAAGGCCAGAAGTGGGAACAATCCGTTCCCAATTAAATAAAGTCTCTTGTAATCTGTTCATTATGTGGAAATTCTTTGTTCTACGAAAACTATTTTAAATGTAATTACCAAGGGGGAAATCAAAAAAAATTGCTAAACAGAAAATTTCGCCATAAAGAAGTTTGTTAAACACTGGTCCGACTTACATATGTCAAAAATTTTGCTGCCCTCCTGACCTGCCGCCTGTAAGCGATGCTTACCTCACCTACCCACTTGCAGCGGCCCTGGTTGGTCCCACTTTATAGAACTTATAAAATCTCTGAGACCACTGTAGTCGCCTTTACAAAAGCAAAAACCCTTCCCTTTACCCCTGATGGTAGTTACATCTGTAAGTAAATCCCACATCAGTACACTGTGATCACTGCCTCCTAGTGGTTCCTTTATCTGTAAATTCTTAATGCATGAATAATCACTGCTGATAACACTAGCCAACACAATTTTTACCTCCAAGAACTTAAAAGCTGTTTTTAACCAGTTTTTATGCATAGATTTCAAAAATTACCATGATAGTTTCACATCACGTAACAGTTATTAAATATAGAGGGAATTAAGTTTTACCAAAATATGCTACTTTCGTATAATCTAGCCAGTAATGTATGATATACTGATTTATTATAACAGATATCAGTAATTCTCTTAATTTTAGCAATCGATTCTGGCCTAGGTTTTCTTGTGATAAACATAATCAGACCTATGGTTCTTAGGTTCAAATTCCGATGCAACAATTTGCAATTTGAAAAGAACACACTTGGCATTTTTGGTGAGGATTTTTGTAGGCTGTACCAAGATTTTCCAAGTATTAACTGATCGTGACACTTTCTCAGGATTGTAAATCTATCCTCCAAACATATAATAGAACGTATATTTTTTACACTTGTATTACAAACTTAAATTATATCCCTTTATTTTTACATTAAACATTGGTACATCTTTTAATGTAGATGTGATAGAGACTTTTTATGGTGATTTTTGGAATCAACATGTATATTTCCTCCAGAATCACATATTTTCATTGCCGAGGTATGAAAAAAATATTTTTTGTTGGCTAGTGTAATCAGATCAAGAATGTTACTTCCTCTTGTTGCCTCTCTAACATGCTGCTGTAAAAAAAACAATCACCCAATAAATCCACACGACCCTTGCTGTTGTCGAGTGACCAACACACATGTTCCAGTCTATATCTGGGAAGGTAAACTCCCTCATTATAAGACACTCTGATTTACTTGCCCACTCTGTTTCTCTGTATAATTGTTCATTGTACTCATCAGAGTCATTAGGCCTATAACGAACTCCTACCCTCATTTTTGCTTTCCCAGTGCTTATGTCACACCAAAGTGACTCAATATTGCACCATCCATCTATGTCAACTGGATGCACTTTGTGCTTCTTAACAGCATAACCCCTCCTCCTTTCCGATCCTGTTCCTGTCTATCCTTTTTGTACGCATTGTACTCCCCCAAATTCTAATTCTGCTTCCCTTATATCTGAGTGACACCATGTCTCTGATATCCCAACAATATTCACCTTGGATGTCTTAACCAGCACTTCAAATTTCAGATTTATTTACTATACTCTTAGCATTGTTGTACATGCAACTATACATGCACCTGTTCTTACTCTTAGTTACTCTAACACAGCCCATGTATTTACTTGTTTCATGACTCCCAGCAGTTCCTGATATCCTCAGCAACTTGCTTTCTGGGCTGCTGCTCATTCCAATAGAAGCAGTGCAAGAATCATTTCCACCTCTGCCTGCAGCTACTGTTAATCTATTATTCTGTGAATTCTCCCCAATCTAGCAGTTTTCCGACCCACCTAACATTGCCTCGATAGCATCAGAAAATATTCTTGCACCCTTTCTATTTAAGTGTATTCCATTCCTGTAGAAGCAATCTCTCCTGTTAACAAGCACAGACCATGCTGAGAAAAATTCTATCCCATGAACCATGCATGATCTTTCCAGGGCCAAATTGATTAACAAGGCTCTCATCATATATTCCCTCTTATTGTGTCTGGGCAGGATTGCAGACACTTTCAATTTAACCCTGACTCGCGACTTTTTTTTCAGCATTGCCCTATACTTGCTATGTAAATCTGTAGATCTACATTTAATGTCATTAGTGCCAATGTGTACAACGATAACACCTTTTGTTCCCTTAAAAGATGATATCTCCTCTACAGCATCATCAACTTTTACCCCTGGCAGGCATACCCTGGTCCTATTCCACCTATCCTTTTTGTAGTCTCCTTTATGAAAGCAAAAACTTCCCCGGTAGTTGTATCTTTATTTAAATACAAAATAAATACACTGTGATTGCTGCCACCTTGTGGTTCTTTCAGATTCGTAAAGAATGAATAGTCACTGCTGATAATCATTTCAATAGTATTACTCCCTCTAGTTATCACGTGCTGCTGTAGAAAACAGTCAACCAATAAATCCAAAAAGGTTTTGCTAGTGTGCAAGTGACAAATCCACAAGTTATCTGTAAAGTTAAAATTCTTCATTATAAGATATTTTGATTTACTGACCCACTCTAAAATGGTCTTGGGCAGGACACATAGCTCGAAGACATGATGACAGATGGACTAAGAAAATAACAGAATGGTACCCAAGAGGAGCTAGAAGAAAACCTGGAAGACAAAGGCGGAGATGGATAGATGAAATTCATGAGTTTTTGAGTAGTAAATGGATGGCCAGTGCTCAAAGCAAAAGGAACTGGAAAGTTGCTGGAGAGGCCTTCATCCTGCAGTGGATTGAAAATGGCTGATGATGATGATGACCCACTCTATTTCTCTGTACAGTTGTTCGTTGTACACATCAGAGTCATTAGGCCTATAACACACTCCTACTCTCATATTAGCTTTCCCGGTGCTTATGTCACACCAAACTGACTCAACATTGCACTGACTTGGTCTAAACAGAAGGAGTGCTAGAATCACTTCCACCTCTGCCTGCAGCTGTTAATTTATTCGTCTGTGTATCCTCCCCAAGCTAGCAGTTTACTGACCCACCTAACACCTACCTCGTTAGCATCCGCATATATTCTTGCACCCTTTCTAATTAAGTGTATCCCATCCAGGGCCAGATTTCCCGTAGACACTATAGGCACAGTGCCTAGGGCCTACAAAGGAAGGGGGAAAAAACAGTTTTCTAAAACCATTCCTGTGCATGATATTTCTTTGCAATTGACTCTAGGAGCTTCAATTCAATACACATGCTACTTAACGACTGTTCTCGAAACTAGAAGAATATAAGTGATAGTCGCTCCATCAGTTGAGGTGGTTTATCATTTATTATAGTTGAAACTTGAGTAATCAATTGATTCGCAGTCAAAAGTGTTAAAATAGAAGAAACATTTTGCCCCCTTTTTTTTAGCACATTTTGGAATAAAAGTGCCTAGGGCCTATGAACACCAAAATCCAGCCCTGATCCCATCCCTGTAGAAGCATTCCCTCCAGATAACTAGCATAGACCATGCTGAGAAAAATTCTACCCCACGAGCCTTGCATAATCTCTCCAGGGCCGAATTGATTGGTAAGGCTCTCATCATGTACTCCCTCCTATTATGTCTCGGCAGAATTGCAGACCCTTTCAAGTGTAACCCTTAATTTGCGACATTTTTTGTCAACATTGCCCTGTACTTGTTAATTAAGTCTGTAGATTTCCTATTCTTAATCTCATTAGTAGTAGTAATGGCAAATGATGTAAGAAAGCAAGCTTATATACCATCAACCAAAAAAAACAATTCATCTTGCCATACCCCTCCAACAATTAGTCTAGTTCTCACTTGAATTTATTCACCCCATCCACTTCCACAACAGATTGAAACCTGTTCCAATGATCATCCACTCACTTTGAAGGCAAACATCCACACATTTAACCTGCAACCATCCTTCCTCAACTTGAATTTATGCCCCCTTGTGTGTAGTCTCAGCAAGTGTAAGAATACAATTAACATTCAGCTTACTCAATACATTCAAGCCTTTAAACACCTCAGTCAGATCTCCCTGCAGATGCCTAGTCTCAACACCCTTCAATTTGCAGAACTGAAGCCTTTCTAGATAAGAGCAACCTTTTCCCTTCCCCAATGTGGTTGCCCTCCTCTGCACCCATTCCCCCAGATCTACATCCTTCCTAAAGTGAGGCCTCCAGACCAGTATACAGTACTCAAGATGTGGCCTAACCATGGCCCTCTACTAAGAGATAATCACCTCTTCCTTGTAAGAAAGTTTCTGTATGTCATTGACAAAACCCCATGAGCTGAACTGGCAGCATGTCTGCACTGCTCAGAGAATTTTATATCTAATTTTATCTCAGAGGATTTTGTCTGCACAATTTCCCCCAGGTCTTTTTCATTCTCTGCTACCCTGGGTATAGTACCACACAATTGATAAGTTACTCTGGAGCTACTGTTACCCATGTGCAGTACCTTGCATTTGTCAATATTAAACTTCAACTGCTATTTCTTCTCAGCCCATCGACCCAGTTTGCCTATATATAATCTTTGTTATCATCTGAAAACTTCGACACTGAGCCTGATATACCTTCATCAATATCATTGATAAATATTGAAAACAACAATGGACCCAGTGCTGAACCCTGCGAAATTCCACTAATAGCATTAGTCCACGAAGAGCAGTGTCCATTGATATCCACTATGTCTTCTACTTAACCATCCCTTTATCCATAGCAGTAACTTGCCCTTAATGCCAAATTGTTCCTGTTTGTACAGCAGTCTTTTATGTGTAACAGTATAAAAGCCTTCCTGAAATCCAAGTATATGATGCCAAAATTATTTTTTGCGTCCAGTTCGTTGTTCACTCATCTTAGTAACCTATCAGGTTGGTTAGACAAGATTGCACCCTTGACAGATCCATGCTCTGTATAATTGCATGTTTGTCCAACTGGTCCTGCATTACTTCTTTAACCAGTGATTCCATTATTTTCCCTGGAACAGACATTAAACTAACAAGTCTGTAATTACTCATGTCATATTTTGATCCCCTTTACGAATTGGGGATATGTTCACACATATCCAGTCCATCGGGACCTTCCCTGAGTACAAGCATTCTTCTTTAGGCTTGCCACTGTGTTGCCTGATGATCAAGTGTAATCTCGGCTTTATATGGCAGCTTAGAGCTTGATGGGGGGCCCCCAATTTAAATCCTTTGAGGGCATCCACCCTGTTCTTCAAGCTCTTGTGAAGGTCCATAACAATGCTGAGTTGCTGCCTAATTACCTCCCACTTCTTACATCAAGCACATACAAAGACATCCCCCCCATGGCAATATCATACCCCATTCCTCTAGTCTGCAAACATCAAACAAGCCATACATTTCATAAGGCCTGATTTGGAGGACAACTGCCCCCCCCCCCTAGTTCTTCCCAGAGCCATGGCACTCTCACTTACTTGAGCCCAACTCCCATTACTCAAGCTAATGGGAGTTGATGCTCTGGTCTGAGGCATGATTTTCGTTCAAATTCAATATAATTAAAAATACCCAACTAAACATATTTCTAATGCAATAATAACACTATAGACCGGTTATGTTATGAAGTTTACATTATTAATTATATATAATTAAAATTTGAATGTTCTTATCAATACACCAGTTACGCAGCAGTAATATACTACCATGCTACTAAGTTTGAATTATATGTGTTAGGCTATACCATTATGTTTTAAAGTCATTAATTAATTATATAATATATAACAAAATTATCCAACTAATGCCAACCTAAGTGATTTGAACTTTAGAGCTGCCTATGCCTCCGTAGCCGAGTGGTCAGGAGCGGGAGTGCAGTAGCGCACGCTCTTTGAGTAGACCTGGGTTCAAGCCTCTGACTGCTGAATACGGTCGATCTGCCAACCCGCACTGGACCAGCATGGCAGATTATGGTCCATTTCCCTCAGCATGAGTTGTTGAGGAGGCTTCCATCCTGCAGTGGGTTGATAATGGCTGCACTTTACCTTTTTTTTATTTATCACAATTAAAAAATCTGAGTTCCTCTACCACTCTCTGTAACTATAACAATGGAGGCAATATTCAAACGATACAAAGGTTCTACATATATTAAGTATATAAGTAAGTCTACATGTATTAAAATCTTTAGCTAAATTAAAAAATAAAATAACAAGCATGAATAGAACTATAAAGCTACTTATTGAGATTTAATATGACAATTAATTTAATAAAATGGCAGCATTCTTCAAAAACTTTTCCATTTGTTGGAGCTCAAAATTCTTTGACTAGCAAGTGGATACTTTTGTTCCTGAGTCAGTCAGTGACAGAAGAGTGTTATAAAAATTTTGAACAATCTTGATGCCAAAATATTTATTCCCACTTTTTCTCAAATTCTGTGTCACCTTTTTTTATCACACTGGTGTTTTTACTTCTGCTTTGAACTTTTCCTCATATCCAGCCAGTTCCTAAAAAGGGTGACCAATTTATTGCCCAAGTGCACTAACTGCTATTCTTTCCAGAATAATGAAGTCCATCAAATTCCAACTCTTAATCTATTTTAAACCTTCTATCTGATCAGTGATCATCAGTATGGATTGACACTAATGGAATCTATCATATTTTCACAAATTGATGGAAATGTTTGGTGAAACTAAAGCAGTTACTCTTGACATTTTTAAGGCTTTTGATCCTGTTTGGCATTAAGTTCTACTAAACTGTTGACAACCATATGGATTGCTGACAATTTTTTGTAATTGGGTATCTAGTTTTCTCTTTGACTGCTCACTGCAGGTGATGGTAGATGGCTCTGTCTTCTGGCTTGAACACTAGCATTAGTGAAGAAGTAGATGACAGAGAGCCTTCTACCACCATAACATGAAAATATTATCGCCTAAAATAAAATAAAATTCTAAACACTATTCCCAAAGGTTCAGCTCTTTCTCTCTCTCTCTCTCTCTCTCTCTCTCTCTCTCTCTCTCTCTCTCTCTCTCTCTCTCTCTCTCTCTCATGCCTTTCATCTTATATATTAATAACCTTCCACTGAATGGAAATTTTATCCATAGTTTTGCTGATGATAGATAGCATGCGACATTATACCTTCCAATTTGCAAAACTTTGTCCTGCATGAACAGCTTCAACTTTTAAATATCCTCCACCAGGTCCTTAAATGCCAGTCTCGAGGTAATTCTTTAGTATTGCAAATAAAACTTATTTGACTTTAATCAGTTTTCTTTCAAAACTCAGTCCTGTTTTATTTCTTGCCAAAAAAAAAGGCTGTTACTCCTTTGCTCATCTTCAGTGACACCCAGATTTCTAGGCAAGATCACATATTTTTATTAGGAATTACTCCAGCTGCTAATCTTTCTTTTCATAATCTCATCACAAATATTGCTTCCTCTGCTTCCAAAAAACTGGTCTCTTAAAAAGAAAACAGATTTTATGCCAAATTGCACTACCACTGGTACAATCCTCTTTCACATGTATTTTCCAAAAATTTCAGTCTGTAGAAATTCTGGTGCATACGGGTCTGAAAGCTTCACTTTAGGAAGGACATGGATCTGCTGGAACAGATGCAGAGAAGGGCAACCAGATTGGTGAAAGGAAGGGTGCTCTTACCAAGAAAGCTTCAATTCTGCAAATTGAAGCTTTTGGAAAGTAGGCACCAACAGGGAGAGCTGATTGAGGTGTTTAAGGCCTTGAATGGTTTGAGTAAGCTATATGTTTGATGGCAGTTCTTCTTGTTGAGAGTACACATATGGGGAGGGGACATAAATTCAAACTGAGGAAGGATGGTTGCAGGATAGATATGCGGAAGTTTGTTCCAACTATCAGCCAACAGGTGGTTGATAGTTGGAACAAACTTCCATCTGCTGTTGTGGAAGTAGGTAGTTTGGCTAAATTCAAGGAAGAATTAAACATTCTTGCAGGGTATGGAT
Organism: Mastigoproctus giganteus; assembly: GCF_048544385.1. Classification (NCBI taxonomy): domain Eukaryota; kingdom Metazoa; phylum Arthropoda; class Arachnida; order Uropygi; family Thelyphonidae; genus Mastigoproctus; species Mastigoproctus giganteus. The sequence goes on along the minus strand of NC_143579.1, from coordinate 16,586,398 downwards.
GGATGAAGTGTGTAAGTTTTTTTTTTTTTTTTTTTTTGGCAGATGTTTTATAAGCTCGCTTTCTTGATCATATACCACTATGAATACTAAATTGAAGTTATATTCTGTCTTCTCAACCTACAACTCATACACTGTACTAAGTACTACTGGTTCTAATATCTTTATTTTCAGATTTTCACTATAAAACCTAAATAAGCAACCAGATAAACATAGAACAGTGAAATAGTCTTAATTTTGATTATACATATATAGTTTACATTTACGAAAGCTAACTTTTTAGCTTTTGTTTTTCACTAAAATTTTTCCAAATTTTAATAGATATATAACTTTGATCTTTTATATCTCTATATCTTTAATTGTTTACGTTAAAAGTCAAGACGTTTTTTAATTAATGATTCTGATTAAAAGCTTTAATATTATTTAAGCATATTACACATATATTGAGTGGCCACTTTATTAGCTACATCTCCCCTTTATATGAAATGAAGCATCCCTTCTGTAACACTATTGCACATTCATGCCATGCAGTATGATTTAGGTGTGCAGATATGTAGGAATTCTGTATATGTGCAATTCAGCACAAGAATGGGCAAGGCAAAAGATTTAAGTGACTTTAAATGAGGGTATGGTAGCCAGCACCAGACATGCTGTTATGAGTATTTCAGAAAATACAACCCTACTAGTTTTCACTTATACTTGTGTCTCCATGTGAGATTAATCCATTAACCAATTAACATCCATCCCACAGCATATATTTGTGGTCAGAAACAGCTCGTTGATGCAAAAGACAAATGGAGGCTGACAAGACCTGTTTAAGTCAACAGAAAGGCTACAGTTAGTCAAATAGCATAGGGTATCACATATGAATGCCTGAATTGGGTTCCACTCCTGTCAGCAAAAAACAAGAAAGTAGAGATACAGTGAACTCAGCAACACCAATATTGGACAGTGGGGGATTGGAAAAACTTTGCCTGTTGTGATAAATCCCTGTTCTGGCTGTTTCATGTGCTGATGGTAGGACTAGAGTATGGTGAAAACAGCATGAATCAATGTACTCATCCTCCCACAGGTGTGTTGACAATATAGGCTAAAACATTCATAGGCAGCCTTTTAAAGGGTTGTGTGTGAAAATTGATATACAAGACAACAGGAAATCAGATCTTAGATTATGAAATTAAAAATGGAAAAAAAGAACTACTGCTTTCGTGATTATAATATTTTTTTGCAAAGCATAAAAATACATTAAATAGCATTAAGCAGTGCAATAATGGTGGGGGGAGGGGGTTATTGTGGTATACATTGGATCCTTTTGATGTGAAGAAGTTAACTCAAAATTGTTTCCAACCAGGCACATCCCTTCATGACTGCCTTGTATATCCATCTATCAAGGTAAATGTTGAAAGTACCCTGCAAGGTCAGAACATGATACCTTTTAGTTCTATCTAAACATTATTTTTAATTTCCTGAATGACATATCTTAATTAGGCTTTGTTTTATTTTACAATTATATGCATATTTTACAATTATATGTAAATACAGCTTGAGACTAAATTAATAAATAGAACAGAAACAGTTTCTGAAAATATTCATGTTATGGTAACAACAGATGTTATCTCACACATATTGTAATAGTATTCCCCTCCTCCTAATATATCTATAGAAATTAACGATCATCCTTTTTAATATAAAATATTTATGAATGTATATAGAATCTAGAATCATCACTCTTTTTAATGAATAAACAGGATAATGAAAAATTATACAAGTGTTTTTCTATAGGGGACACTGTTCTGTAATGTAAATAGTTAATTTTACTTTCCAAACCACATAATAGAAAGGGACTTGCATATTTATGTATGTATTGCTCAGCCTCTAGCAGGTGCCTCCATTGTCAGGTGGGCAGGAGCAGTAGTGCGTAGCACATGCTTCTTGATTAGACTGTGGTTCGAGTCTGTGACCACCAAATACGGAGGATACGGAAAGGTCAGGGAATGACCACCGCATATCCCCGGAGCAGTATGGCCTTAGTTGCTAATGCTCCTAAAAACCAAATAACAACCACCTCTAGCTATCTGAAAGTTATTATTTGTTAGTTAAACTTTGATATTTTACAGGGAAAAGCAATGTGCCATACAAAACAGCCTTAGCAAATTTAAAAAAGTAATTTGCGTTGATTTGACAAGTTTCACTATAACTGGGTAGTTGGGCTAGCACACTTATCATGAATATGTGTAAGCTTGGGAGGAACAAAGCACAACATGATCAGATAAAAATTATATTAGAGCCAGACTTGGTTATAATGGGTACAGACATAATGTCATGACTATAGTGAGCAAATGCTATCTCCAAGTTAAGCTTATGAGCATTTACTTACAAAAATTTCACATGTATAACAAATATGCTTCATTTGTTATATTGTCATGGATGTATCAAGAAAATTTGGTCCACTAATTTCTAAAATATAGACCACTGTTCTCTTTCTACAGTATACTCCCTCAATTTAGACCATTTCAGTTTTATAAACAACAGGACTTCTCTGAGTGTAATTATTGTAAATGTTCAGTTTCTCATCTATCTCCGTCATTTAGAGATGTAATAAAAAGTACATCATCGGTAAGACATTTGTCAGCTGAAACTCAGCTATAAACTTTTATAAAAAAACACATGGCATCCTTTTTGATAGTATCAAGAACAGCAAAAGCCACTGGGTCCAATGAGTGCTTAGTGAGAATCAAACTTACCATAGCATTTAGCAGCATAATATACAGTACTGTATTTGGGTATTAAACGTTGCAAAGTTTTACATGAAAAATTTGCACTTTTGGTGACAAAATACCACCTTTTATTCCATAAATAAAAGGAAGCATCTTTCTGTTCACAAAAAAATTGGCATACATTTGCCAAAAAAGAAAAAAAATTATTTTTAAATTTAATATGTATCATCTACAGTTTTAAGTTTATTGAAAAACAAAGAAGTAATTTTGTCTGCACTAGAAAACCCCACTACTGCAAACAAGAAAATGTGACTTGGGTGATCAGTCAAGCACTGATGGCTGATTTAAGGTGCAGAGTCCCATTTTAAAGGTACAGACGAAAAATGTGCAAAACAATTAGGGCACAAGAATTACACATGTAACAATGGATAGTGTGGTCATTTTAAAAATCAGTTCATGTGACAGTCACTGGTAAAGCACTATCAGCAGATATAAAATGACAAGTGAAAAACATTGTTTTTCGCCCACAGAAAAACTACTCTGATCTTATGTGGCAATCCCAGAGTATAAACATTAGATTATTCTCTGGAAACAAAAATTATCACAATATACTGATTAGGTGAATGAACTTGATGAATCTCAGCATTTAAGCATTTCACACCTCATCTCTATCCCATCATGCATATTTCTTTCATGCCAGAGAAAACATCTTGGATGGCAGTACCCTTATATAGCTTTTTATCTCTAATAGTTATCCAAATTACTGAATCTTAGTTAATTTAAGCATTTGTGGAAATTGCTGCTATTTCCAGTGTTGGAACTTAAGAGTTCTGATCGTGGTGATCCATTGTCATTCTGAGTGACCATCCTCAACTGCTTCTGTTATTTTGACAGTGCCCTGTACATTTTAATAAACAGTGCATACATTTATGTGTATTGTATATATACAGTAAACTTTGTAAAATCTGGCACCTTACAATCCACAATTCTTTAAAATCCAACACATTTTACAAAAATAATAAATAAATATTTAAAATTCGGAAATATTAAGAAAGCAATCCAGCACTTGATCACTTGATATCAATGATCACATTTGTCTTTAAGAATCCAAGCAAAAAAAGACTGGCATTTTTTTCTTTTCAATATGCTTGTAAGACTGTTTTGTCCTTTAAATCTTGCTGGCCACAAAAACAGTTTAAACAGAAAAAAAAAAAAATTTAAACAGAATTAAGTCTTAATTCTCACAATAGAACAAACTTTATTTTGCAACAAATTGCCCTAGTATTGCCCTGCTTTCAAACATAAGGCTTCGCTTTAAGTTTAATCAGCCATTTGTTTAAAAGATGAGGCTGCTAATATAGTCTGTTTCAAGACTAACTGGCCCTTCATGAGACAAAGGTGGTCTGTGGTGACAGTGCTCAAACAAAACAAATAGCTTTAGTTATATTACAACTTTGAAAACTCCAATTTTACATCAAACTTCTTTACAATTGTTTTGTATGCATGTTGCCACTATAGACCACCTACTGGCAGCCTGTAGGTGGTCTATAGTGGCAACAGATGTAAATAAGTCAATTGTTGAAATCCAAAGACTGTTCAACCAGTAGTTAAGCCTCTCTAAAATCCAGCACCTCTCAGTCCCTGAGTGTGCCTGATTTTAAAGAGTTTACCATAAATTTTTTCTTTGAAACTAACACATCTCTTTTTGTTTTTAAGTACTGATGGAAGGCCACCTGGATTTTTCACTAAAGCGGGTATTGGTATGTGTGCTGGAGCAGTAGGAGCATTTGTTGGCACACCTGCAGAAATTTCTTTAATTCGTATGACTGCTGATGGAAGGTAAGTTATATAATTATCTAATTGAAATATTGTTCACATATCTTATATGAGATGTAAGCCAAAATTTTCTGGATCGGGCAATAAAATTAATTTAGAGTTACATTAGTTACACATTGGTGTTTTCCACTTCAGGGTAGTTCTCTGCAGAATTTATAGATTGATCCCAGCATTTCCCACACTGTTTGAAGCATCTCTGGAAATCCTGTTTCGTAATGCTGTCCAACGCTTTCTGCAATTCAGCTTGAATCTCCACATTGTCTTCAGATCTTCATCCTTTTAATGAATTTTTTTTTTTTTCAGGGAACAGGAAGAAGTCACAGGAGGCCAAGTCAGGAGAATAGGAAAGATGTGGGACCATTGCCATTTTGTTCTTGGCTAAAAACTGCTGAACTGACAAAGCCATGTGGACTGGCACAATGTCATGGTGTTGAAGCCAATTCTGGGTGTTTTCTCTTGACATCTTCCCTCAAACACCTTAAGACCCTAAAGTAGGATTGGCACTTTACAATTTGGCCTTGACAGAAGGAACTCCTGATGAACAGTTCCCTTCATGTCAAAGAAAATAATCAGCATGCTCTGGACATTTGATCTGATCCGCCTTCTGTTTTTTTGGACATGGAGATGATGGACTTTTCCACTGGAAGGACTGCTGTTTTGTTTCTGGTCATAACCAAAAACCCAGCTTTCCTCTCCCTATTAAGACCTTGAAGGGAAGTTTGTGTCCTTTCTGGCCTGTGCTCAAGTCCCTGCAAGTAAAAAGCCATTTCTGTTCATCACTCAGCACCCTGTCTGCCAGAAGTGGCTTACCGAGTGTTCATCACTCAGTAAGCAGGGTGCAAATATTGCCCCAGTCCACCTCATATTTAAATTTTAATTTAAAATGATTCGTATGATAGTCTTAGAATGTCACAAATATTGTTAATCGTATGCTGTCTGTCCTCATAAATAAGATGATGATACCTCCTTTTCAACATTTTTTCCAGTCCCACTTGATGATAGGTGATGAGAGTGCTCAAAATCTTCAACCAAAGTCTGGCAGCATTGGAAATGTGAACACCATTGAAAAGTTTGTGTTATACCCATAGCATCATCACTAACTGCTAGCTAGTTTAAGCATTTTGTAAGTCTCCAATGCTGTTTTTTACGTAGTTTATTGGGAAAATTTGGTGCAAATTTGCTGTTCCTCAACATCTTACTTGTGTACAAAAATCACAGGATACGCTCAGCAGAAACACACTTAAACAACAAAAGCACATCCTTGGCATGAAACTTGCCACACTAACTCACAATGAATTACTTCAATGTGAGTTAGTTGTGAGTCAGAGCTGCATCTAATGCCGTACTACTATACTACATGTGGTTGGCACTACACATGACCAGTCTGGAAACTTTTGGATTATACCTCATATGTTAAGAAATTCCACCCTCCTTTTTAAATAATTAATCATGTGTTGCATAATTTTATACATTAGCATTAGTAGAGGCATTTGATGCAAGAAAGCAAACTTATGCAGCATCAGCCAAAAAAAAAAACCACTTCCACTTCACCCCTCTGTTCGTTCAAAATACCTGTCCAGCTGAGACTTAAACTTATTTAGGCTATCAACCTCCACCACAAGGGATGGAAGTCTGTTCCACCAACCAACCACCCGCTGGCTAAAGGCAAATTTCCGCACGTTTATCCTACATCTGTCTTTCCTCAATTTGAATTTATGCCCTCTCAGGTGATTTTTCTGAGCTAGAGGAAGAATCCCATCAGCATTGAGCATGCTTAAACCATTCAAGGCTTTATACACCTCTATCAGATCACCTCGCTGGTGCCTAGTCTCAAGACACTGTAATTTGCAAAACTTAAGCCTTTCTTCGTAAGAGCACCCCTTTGTTCCATTCACTAATCTTGTTGCCCTTCTCTGTACTCGTTCCAGCAGCTCTACATCCTTCTTGAAATGAGGCCTCCAGACCTGTATACAGTACTCTAGGTGTGACCTGACCATTGCCTTATACAATGGAATAATCACCTCCTTATCCCTGCTGGAAAAATTCCTGTATATCATTGACAATACTCCATGAGCTACTCTTGCAGCCCCTTCTGCACTGCTCAGAGAACTTCATATCTGCCTGCACAACCACCCCCAAGTCCCTTTCATTCTCTACCACTGTCAGTGTAGTACCACAGAGTTGATACGTTGCTCTGGGGTTGCTGTTTCCCATGTGTAGTACTTTACATTTGTCAATGTTAAACTTCATTTGCCACCTCTCAGCCCATCTGCTCAACCTTTCCAGATCCTGTTGCAGCAGCATAGTGTCAGTAGTGTCCTTGACAACCCTGCCAACCTTTGTATCATCTGCAATCTTGGACATTAAGCTTGATATACCATCATCAATATCATTTATAAATACAGAAAACAATAATGGACCTAACACTGAGCCCTGAGGGACTCCAATAATAACATTAGTCCACGATGAGCAGTGTCCATTGATTACCACTCTCTGTCTTCTCCCCCTCAACCACCTCTTTATCCATAGCAGCAGTTTGCCTCCAATGTCACACTGCTCCAATTTGTGTAGCAGTCTTCCATGTGCAACAGTATCAAAAGCCTTTCTAAGATCCAAGTATATAATATCAAAGTTATTCCCTGCATCCAGTTCTTTTGTGACTGCATCATAGTATCCAATCAAGTTGGTCAGGCAGGACTTCCCCTTAACAAAACCATGCTGTGTCTGAGCTATAACTGAAGTCTTGTCTGAATGATCCTGCAGTGCTTCTTTAACCAGTGCCTCCATTAATTTTCCTGGAACAGAAGTTAAGCTCACAGGTCTATAATTACTTGTGTCAGCCTTTGATCCTCCTTTGTGAATTGGGGTCACATTTGCACATTTCCAGTCTATGGGTACCTCCCCTGAGTCCAAGGAAGCTCTCATAATTATGGCTAAGGGTTTGCTTACTTCCTTTGCTGCCTCCTTTAATATAACTGGATAGATCCCATCCACCCCGGGTGCCTTTCTTGTGTTTATCTTCAACAGTTTCTCCTCCACTTTACTCCCAGTTATTTCAAGATTCTGTAGCTTACTGCTAGAGTTGAATACACCTCTGGCATTCCCCTTGCTGAATAACTCCTCATGTGTGAATGTCGATGCAAAATATTCATTTAGTTTGTTAGCTACCTGAGCAGGATCATCAACAGTTGACCCATCAATATCAAGTGGACCAATCTTGATTCATCCCCTTCCTTCTAGAGTTTACATAAGTAAAGAACTCTTTGCTGTTTTTCTTTGCATCCCTTGCCAAGGATTTCTCGTAATCTGCCTTCGCCTGCCTAACCTCCTTTGTAACTTGGTTGCATATCAACTTGTATTTATCATAGGCTTCTGTGTCATGTGTTAATTTGTAAGTATCCCATGCATTTTTCTTCTCTGCCATATGCCTCAGTAGTTCATCTGACATCCATTTTGGCCTAAACCTTGAACAATATTTCTTAGTTGGTATGTAAAGCCTAGTAGCTTCCAAGATAAGTTCTTTGAATGCTTCCCATTTTGAATTTGCTGTTGGTAACATCATCAGTTGGTCCCACTGTATAGAATTTAAATACTGTCTCAGTCCATCGTAGTTGCCTTTACGGAAGCAATAACCCTTCCCTTTACCCCTAATGGTAGTTACCTCTTTGAGTAAATCCCACTTCAGCACACTGTGATCACTGCCACCTAGTGGTTCATTTATCTGCAGATTCTTAATGCATGAAGAATCACTGCTGATAATCAAATCAAGAGTATTACTCCTTCTAGTTGCCTCCCGAACATGCTGATGTAGAAAACAATCATCCAATAAATCCACAAAAGCCCTGCTAGTGTGTGAGTAACCAGCCCCCAAATTCCAGTCAATATCTGGGAAATTAAAATCTCCCATTATAAGACTCTGATTTACTGGCCCACTCTATTTCCCTGTACAGTTCCTTATTATACTCATCAGAGTCATTAGGCCTATAGCACACTCCTACTCTCAATTTTGATCTCCCAATGCTTATGTCACACCAAACTGACTCAATACTGCACTGAACGGCGATGTCGACTGGCTTCACTTCCTTGGTTTTTATGTGTTTCTTAACTAATAGCATAACCCCTCCCCCCTTCCTATTCTGTCTATCCTTTCTGTAGACGTTGTACTCCCCAAATTGCAGTTCTGCATCCCTTATATCTGTGTGACACCACGTCTCTGATATCCCAACAATATCTGCCTTTGATGTTTTGAGCAATACCTCAAATTCATCAAATTTATTTACTAAACTCCTAGCATTGGTGTACACGCAAGTATACCTGCGCCTGTTTCTATTCTTAGCTACCCTAAAACAACCCATTTGTTTACTTGTACCGCAATGGCTCCCAGCAGTCTCTGAAATACCATGCATCTTGTTTTTCAGGCTTCTGCTCATTCTAATAGAAGCAGTGCAAGAATCTCTTTCACCTCTGCCAGTGGCTACTGTCAATCTATTGGTCTTTGTCTCCCCCCCCCCAATCTAGCAGTTTTCCGACCCACCTAACACTGCCTCAATAGCATCAGCAAATATTCTTGCACCCTTTCTATTTAAGTGTATCCCATCCCTGTAGAAGCAATGTCTCCTGTTAACAAGTACAGTCCAGGCTGAAAAAAATTTTACCCCTTGAGCCTTGCACAATCTTTCCAGGGCCGAATTGATCGACAAGGCTCTCATCATATACTCCCTCCTATCGTGTCTGGGCAGAATTGCAGACACTTTCAAATTCAACCCTAATTCTCGGCTTTTGTTCAACAGTGACCTGTACTTGTTAAGTAATTCTGCCGGTCTCCTACTCTTAATATTATTAGTGCCAACGTGTACAACTATATCACCTTTTGTGCCCTTAAAAGATGATATTCGCTCTACAACGTCATCAACCTTTGCCTCTGGCAGACATACCCTGGTCCTGTTCCACCTATCTTTTTTACAAAGCATGTTCCCCATTTCCCTGACAATAGAGTCACCAACAACTACTAGTTCCTTCGGGACCAGCGCATTCTGCCTTGGGGGTTGTCTCTGTGTCACGCGATGCCCAAGTGCAATCTCTGGCGTTGATGTGGGCAGCTGAGAGCTTGATGGGCCACTCAATTTAGTTTCTTCGAGGGCATCCACCCTGTCCTTCAAGCTCTCATATAGGCCCACAAGAACGCATATTATAAAGTAAATCATTGTTTGCTACAACAGCATCCTGTTTTATGTTATCATTACTGTACTGATGTGGGATTTACTTAAAGATGTAACTACCATCAAGGGTAAAGGAAAGGGTTTTTGTAAAGGTGACTACAGTGGTCTCAGACAGTTTTTTTTTTTAAATTCTATACAGTGGGATCAACTGATGACGTTACCAACTGTGAATTCTAAATGCCTTCAGGGACTTAATCTTGGAGGCTACTAGGCTTTTCATACCAACTAAGAAATACTATTCAAGATTCAGGCCTAAATGGATGTCAGATGAATTAATAAGGCTCGTGGCAGAAAATAAAAATGCATGGGATGCATATAAATTATCAGGCGACACAGAAGCCTGCAGCAGATATAAGCTAGTCTGTAATCAAGTCAAAAAGGAGGTTAGGCAGGCACAGCAGATTATGAGAAATCTGTGGAAAAGGAAAACAGCAAAGAGTTCTTTACATATATAAACTCTCGAAGGAAGGGATGAATCAGATTGGTCCACTTAATGTAGATGGTTCGACAATTGATGATACTGCTCAAGTAGCTGATAAACTGAATGAATATTTTGCTTCTATATTCACACATGAGGAGTTATTCAAGAAGGGAAATGCCAGACGTTTATCAAACTCTAACAAGGGGATAAGTGATTTTGTAATAACCGAGAGCAAAGTGAAGGAGAAATTGTTGAAGTTAAACATATAAAAGGCACCTGGGGCAGATGGAATCTTTCCAGTTATAATGAAGGGAGGCAGCAAGAGAAGTAAGCAAATTAGCCATAATTATGAGAGCATCCTTAGATTCAGGGAACGTTAGACAAATTTTTGTCAACAACGATCAATATGGTGTTATGTTGGCCCACATGATGTAAAAACTCATGCAAAATTTCAAGTTAATAGGTTGAGTGGTTCCAGAGATACAATGCTGTGACAGACAGACAGACAAAAAGACAGACATCCAAGTGACATTATAAGGGTCCTTCGTTAGACTACGGCCCCTAAAAATAATAGGTAACATAAATAACATAAGTAAAGATAATTTCATAATATAAAGTTTTTGTAGAATATTCCAAAATTTTATTAAGTTCTAATCCAACTTCTTTTCTTCTTTGTGTTTCTTGCTGAATGATGTTTCCGAAGCAGCCACGAATTGACATATTTTGTTGGATTGAAGCGGGTCAGCGGTGGGCCTACAATTTCATCAGGTGAATGTGAATGAGGATTTTCACAAATGAATCTGATCGCTAGCCCAACCAAAGCTTCGTTGATGACAAAAACAGTTTCTTCACTACTGTTTTTAAGAAACTTGATGAAATTGGCATTGTACTCAGTGTCCATCAAATGCTTCAATTCTTCCGAAACAATCTTTTCAATTAGGTATTCCCGAAATCCACAATGCAGATGTATCTCTTTCATTTAACTGTAACCTAATTGACAATTTCCTAATTTTTATTTTCATCAAATGCCAACATTTCACATTTAGAAGGTTTAATTAATACCTTCATTGTTCTTGTTTTCCTTCTCCCGTCATCGGTATTATCACTATTGTCACTTAGAATTCTTAAATTTTAATTTTTTTTCTTTTTTTGAAACTGTGAAAAGTGTCATTCGGATATTCAGGTACTGTAACCATGTAAACGGAGATGGGGGAAATTTACAGAAAAATGTGGATAACGCACTTCTGCGATCAACAGATGATTATTTTGGGGTAAAAGAAAATCACTCTCAATTCTCGAAAGGGGGTGCTTACAGTTGATTCACAGCAGTGTCTAACCTACGGCCTGCCCAGAAAATGAACTAAAACAGCATTTTAAATTTTGTTAATTATCAAAAAAATTTTATCATTAAATGTTTTGTTCAGTAAATGTAATTGTGTATTGTACTTAATAAAATTTTCGAATATTTTCTATTTTACTTTTACATGCAACAAGATATGGAAAATGTAACACACTAAAGAAATCTAACTTTGAATTTTTTATTGAATATGGCCCCTGTACGGGAAAAGTTTGGACACCACTGCAGTAGAAGGTTGACCAGAGCCCATTGGGTATACCTCTTGATCTGCTCACTGCTGACCCAGCACGACTTCTCCGTATGTGGGAGACAGGTGGTCGGATAGGTTTTACCAGGTTGTACCACTAAGTTGTAGAATGGTAATCCCTTTAGCTCTCTTAATTTGCGCACCAGCAGCAGCAGCAGCACTAATTGCCCGAAGGCCAGAAATGTGAATAGTGTGTACCAAGTTAATTCTCTCCTAATCCATTCGCTATATGAAAATTTTCTCACTCAACAGAAATTATTTTAAATGTAACTTCCAAGGGGAATTCAAAATAATTCACTATAAAAGGACTTTGTTAAAAAGAGGTCCGACTGAGTAATTTAGAATTATAAAAATGGTTATACAGTTTTATATAGAAAATATCTTAACAATAGACAGTGAAAAATGCAAATTTAGTTAAATAATTTTAAGTTTATTTGAATAGTAGGTAAACATGTGAAAAAATTTACAGAACATTACAAATTTCGAAGTGCACTGCATCCAAATGTCACTGTTAATAAAGGCGCAGGTTCGCCGTACTGTTGCGCACCGTCCCAAAAAAAGCACTGCTATTGCACATGCAAGACTACTATACAAATTGGAGCAGTATGGCATTAAGGGAAAGTTGCTACAGTGGATAAAAGGATGAGTGGGAGAAGACAGTAGTAGTCAATGAACATTGCTCTTTGTGGAATAAAGTTATTAGTGGCATCCCCCAGGGTTCTGTGTTGGGTCCATTGTTATTTTGTTTATGGATGATGTTGATGAAGGTTATCAACATCATCCATAAACAAAAATATATCTTGGATATATATCAGGCTTAATATCCAAGTTTGCAAATGATACGGAGGTTGGAAGGGTTGTTAATGACACTAATGACAGTACGCTGCTGCAACAGGATCTAGAAAAGTTGGGCAGATGGGCTGAGAGTGGCAACTGAAGTTTAAAATTGACAAATGGAAAGTACTGCATATGGGTACTAGGAACTCCAGAGAAATGTACCAACTGTGTGCCACTACACTCAAGGTAATGGAGAATGAAAAGGACCTGGGGGTCCTTTTTCCCATTCAGATATGAAGTTTTCTGAGCAGGCCAGACAGGCTGCCAGAGTGGGTTATGGGGGTCTTGTCAATGATATTAGATATACAGGAATTTTTCTAGCAGGAATAAGATAGTGATTATCTCTTTGTATAAGGCAATGGTCAGGCCACACCTTGAGTGCTGTGTATAGGTCTGGATGCCTAATTTTAGGAAGGATGTAGAGTTGCTATAACGAGTACAGAGAGAAGGGGAACAAAAGGGTGCTCTTACCAGGAAAGGCTTAAGTCGTGCAAATTGCAGTGTCTGGAGACTAGGCACCTGCAAGGTGATCTGATTGAGTTGTGTATAAGGCCTTGAATAGTTTGAGCAGTCTCAATGCTGATGGGATTCTTCCCCTTGCTCAGATTACGAACCTGAGTGGGCATAAACTAAAATTGAGGAAAGACTGTTGTAAAATAGATCTGCAGAAATTGCCTTTAGTCAGTGGGTAGTTGATTGCTGGAACAAACTTCCATCTGTTGTTGTGGAAGGTTGATGGATTAAATAAATTCAAGGAAGAGTTTGACAAACGTTTGGAATGAATGAATGGGTGGGTGAAATGGGAAGGTGTGTTTTTTTTTTTTTTTTTTTTTTTTTTGGCAGCTGCTGTATAAGCTTGATTTCTTGCATGTATGTTTCTGCTAATGCTAATATGTTTATAGATACTAGCTAATACAAGGAAAATAAAGAAACTTGTCAGTTCAAATTTTTTTTCCCATAATTGTGATCATAGTGAATTTGTTTAAATAAATAGCTTCATTTTTCTAAAATCATCTTCACTTTCTTACTTTTTCATCTATCTATAGCTCCATAACCATATTTCATATGTAATACCACACCAAAAACCTTGAAAGCAAAATGTGGCCCTTGTGCCCCTAAACACCAGAGCAACAACCACAATTGTGACCATCAAGAATCAGACTCATGTTCATAATAAATAGCATCTCTGAATGGCAATTACCTTAGGAATCAGCCCTTGAAGTTTGACAAGAGTTGTGATATCTCCTGAATAGTATTTTATAATGAACCATCAGATTTCATTTATTTTGGTGAAAATAAGAATAATAATAATAACACTTCAGTAAAAGATTTATCATATATATATACATTAAAAATGCTTTTGCATAAATTTGTTTTTTTGAGTTATTGCATTAAATATTATCAAGTTTTTACCAATAATTTATCTTAATTTAGACTACCTCTTTCTGAAAGGAGAGGCTACAAGAATGTATTTGATGCACTGATTCGAATTACTAGAGAAGAAGGCCTCTTCACATTATGGAGGGTATGTTTAATTAGTAAATTAACTTTTTTTTTTTTTTTTTTTTTTTGTAAGTGTTTTGCACTCAGATGTAAATATAATTTCAGTTTGCCTAAACTAGTAACCCACAGGCTATATGCTGCTTTCAAAAGCTTATAGATTAAAAATTAAATTAATGATTTAACACCCTCTGTACACTCTGATCAAGAATAATTTATTAGATACAATGCAACCTTGATTTAACTAGTATTGGAGGACAGCTTTTGTGCCCACATTATAGCCAAAAATAAAATTTAACTAGGTTTTTTTTTTTTTTTTAATTTTGTAAAATGGATACATAGTGGCTAAAAGACAAACCTGTTAAGCAAGCATTTTTATATAAGAAAATTTCATTTTAAACATGTCTTTTTATTTTTCCATTTTGCTACCAGTGGACAGAATGGGTCAAATGTTTCAAATGGCAAATGCTCAGTCACTGTAGGGTTTTTTTTTTTTTTTTGTTTTGTTTTTTTTTAATACTGCTGTACTTTAAAAATATTAAACAGCAATGCCAAATGTCTTATAGCAATCCGACACTTTCAAACGAGACATGTTTAAAGTGTATAAATAGGAAATAAGGAACAACTGCAGGGGCTCACATCTGGTGAGTATGGGCTTGGCACACCTAGGGTCCTGAGCTGGATATTATCATTTTTCTCTTTCTTGGTGATTCCCTTCTACTTCTGACTCTTGTTCTCTCTCTCTCTCTCTCTCAAGAATTTTTTTTTTTTTTTTTTTGGCTGGTGCAGCATAAGCCTCAGGCTTCCTTGCACTATATGGCTAATAATAATAACTGAGTCACATAATCTAAATGCCACTGTAGCTGTTTATTGGTTGCCTCAACCATTGCTCATCTTATTTGTCCTGTTTATTTGTTCAGTGATTATTTTTGCTACGAAGTGCATATGTCTGCTCTGGTAATTTCTGTCAAAGACAGTAATTTGAAATCTTTTGTTTTCAATCTTCTCTGACTTAAAACCTGTTTATCCATTTCTGTCAAATTCATCTGTTGCCACTATCATTTTCCCAACTCCACTAATCGCTTAGACTCTTTGATTTCCCATCTTTGAAACTCACTTTTCCAGTCCAACTTTCCTGACAGTGATGTAATTTTCCTTGCCAATATTAATGTTCACAATTTAATGGCTTTAATTTTCTAGTCACACAGACTCTGGTAAATGAACAGCTTGTTCACGTACCTTCCAAGACCTACCAGACAATTCTAACCAAAAAATAATAATAATTAGAAAACATTGCCGAAAATTCCTTGCAGCTTATGTTCCAAAGATATGCTAGATGCATGTAGTGATATATATTTCTTATAGACCAGACTATTATTTTTTGTCTCGTATCTCAGAGGCCTTAGCTGTCTTACTAGTTTGTCCTCAGATCCCGAGAAAACAATCAATAAAACCCTACTTCTTTAAAAGTATGTGCATCATTAATTCAGTATAACTGAACATGAATTAAAATATGCCCTTCAGCTGTATCTGATTAGAGTTGCCAGTATTTTTTGTTTTGTTTTTTGGTAAGGGTAGGAGATCTGAGGTTTTACTTAACAAGTACGGGGCAATGCAGTAAAACCCTACTTCTTTCTATAAATCTTGCATCTAACAAGTGTGAAATTAGCACTGTTCTTAATGACGTATTTTAATCCAAACCTGGCTCACTCTCTCTAAAGAAAGTGACAGTGGGTTCTGTGATGAGCAAATTCATTCTACACTGACATTTTGTTACATAAACATAGGTGATTTTGCATTTCAGATATGTGCAATAAAATATTTTTTTCCAAAATCTGTCTTCTAAAATGTGAGTGCACCTTATATCCCTCTTCTTCACTTCAATGTGATAATTTCTGTTTTCTGAATTATTCTTGTGCAAAACTCAGAAAAAAGTATGTGCATAATTAATTCAGTAGAACCAAACCTGTATTAAAATGTCCTTCAGCTGTATCTGATTAGAGTCGCTAGTTTTTTTTTTTTTGGTAAGTCATTTTAGAATTAGTACTTCATGACTTCAATGTGATAATTTCTGTTTTCTGAATTATTCTTGTGCAAAACTCAGAAAAAAGTATGTGCATCATTAATTCAGTAGAACCAAACCTGTATTAAAATGTCCTTCAGCTGTATCTGATTAGAGTTGCTAGTTTTTTTTTTTTTTTTTGGCAAGTCATTTTAGAATTAGTACTTCATGGAAATGTGTTGTGGGAAAAACAATGTGGCTAGTTAAGAACAATTCAGATTAAATAAAATAATAATCAAAATATACAAAACAAAAGTAACATCAACTACTTCTCTCTATCCTCAGAGCCATCTCAGTTCATTAGTCATAATTTCCCTCAACCTCCATCTGGGTTTCTTCCCCTCAACTTTTCCTGCCATCACCATCCTTCATCAATCTTCTACCTTGCAACACATGCCCAGTTTCTCTACTGCCTTCTGATTATTTCAGTCAAACATTTCTTCTCACCCACATTCTCACTTTACATCCCATCTTATCTTTTCCATCATTCTCAATGTCCATGTCCATGCTTCATGAAGTATCACACTCCATACCAAACAAAGTACCACTCTCTTCCTTAAATACCAATTCTAATCTTACACAGAATATTCTTCTTTGCTTGTCTAAAGCTTTTTTATCCATTACTATTCTTATTTCTCTACTGCTCTTTGCTTCTTCCACCATTAGGCTACCTATACTAGTTCACCTTCTATTTTCTCTCTCTCTCTCTCTCTCTCTCTCTCTCTCTCTCTCTATTTCAATATTTAATTCATGCAATAAATTTTTCCACTCTCATAACCTTTGTCTTATACACTTTTCTTCTTCTTTTCCTTGGTTGGATTACTGTTTCAAAATTTCTCATATCAATGTTTGCTCAGATCATGTCAGTGAAATTATTCTTGTAAGAATGGAATCCTTTCTTCCACACTCCACTTTAAAATCTTGTCCTTTATCTAAACCTTGGTTTTCCAATAAATGTGCTAAGGCTGTTCAAGAGAAGAACACTGCATATCGTAATTGTCTTTTTTCCAATTCTTCAGTTCCATTTTCTGCCTACACCAAAGCTCGCAAAAATTGTAAAGCAGTTATTAATCAGTCCAAACTAGATTTTGAACAGGCTAAGAGTAGAAAACTTGCTTCTTACCCTAATGGTAGCTGAGCATTCTGATCTCTTGCCAAAGCTTTTGGCGCAAATTTTGCCGATCTCTGCTCCCACCTCTGTTAAAACCAGATGGTTCTGTTGTCACTTCAGCTAAGGATAAAGTTGACCTGCTAGCATCCTATTTTTCTTCCAACTCATGTATTAATGATCTTGGTAAAACACCTCCCGCCATTCCCAACATGCTCCATTCAATGCCTCTGTAGCCAGGTGACCACCAAATATGGAGGATGTGGAAAGGTCAGGGAATGACCACCGCATATCATCAGAGCAACATGGCCTTAGTTGCTAATGCTCCTAAAAAAAACCAAATAATAATAATAAATCAATGTCTCCTGTGGTCTTCCATCAAAAGGATGTCAGAAGAATTTTGATGAATCTTGATGCTAAGAAAGCTCCAGGTCCTGATGGTATTTCTCCACTAGTCCTCAAAACCTGTGCTCCTGAACTTATTCCTGTTCTTTGCTGCCTTTTTTTCACTTTTTTATTCCAAAGGTGTTTTTCCTTTGCTTTGAAATTTGTTCATATCTAGCCAGTTCCTAGATATGAACTGGGAACCTAAAAAAGGTTTGTCAACCTAAAAAGGGTGACAAATCCCTAACATCCAATTATCGTCCCATTGCAATTACTTCTACTGTTTCTAAAGTAATGGAGAAATCAATTAACTGCCAACTCCTAAACTACCTAGAAACTTTCCGTCTGATCAATGATCGCCAGTATGGATTCCATCAGTGTCGATCCACTGGTGATATTCTGGCTTATGTTACCCATTTATGGGCAAATTCAATGGAAAAGTTCGGTGAAATGCAAGCAGTTGCTCCTGACATCTCAAAGGCTTTCAATTCTGTTTGGCATGGATGTCTTCTAAACAAGCTTCCATCTTATGGTTTGCCAACTGTTTTTTTTTGTAATTGGTTATCCAGTTTTCTCTCTGATCGCTCACTGAGGTTGATGGTAGATGGCTCTCTGTCTTCTAACTTCTCCACTAATGCTGGTTTTCCCCCAAGGTTCAATTCTTTCCCCCACTCTTTTCCTCTTGTATATTAATGACCTTCTTCCATTGACTGTAAATCCTATCTATAGTTTTGCCAATGAAAGCACATTGCATTCTAATTTCCATTTTGAGAAACTTTGCCCTGCTCAATCAGCTTCAACTTCTCGAATATCCACTACCAATTCCTTAAATGCCCATCTCCAGGTAATTCTCCAGTGGGGCAAAGACAACTTAGTTGATTTTGATCCTTCTAAAACTCCGTCTTGTCTTATATCTCGCAAAAAGGGTTCTTCTGCTCCTACGCTTATCTTTGGTGACACTCCGATTTCTAGGCAAAATGATATATCTCTTTTGGGGCTTACCCTGACTTCTAACCTCTCTTGGCACAAGCATATTACAAATATTGCTTCTTCTGCATCTAAAAAACGTGGTTTTCTCTTTCACTCTCGGCATTACTTTTCTTCCAAACAGCTGTTCACTCTGTACAAATTGCAATTCCGCCCTACCATGGAATATTGTTCCCTCACCTGGGGCGGTGCCCCCAAACCTCTCTCAGGCTTCTAGATTCCATTCAGAAGAGGGCAGTTAGGTTAATTAATGACTCCTCTCTAACAGTCTCTCCACTCACTGTCTCATAGATGTACTGCTTCTGCTGCATGCCTTTTCTACAGATACTTCCATGGGCACTTTTCTTCTGAATTGGCTTCTATAATTCCCACTCTCTCTTTCAAAACAGACAAAACACGTGCTGCCACCAGTCAACATCCATTTAATGTCCAACTTCAAACTCATAGAACCAACTTTTCATCTTCCTTGTTTATTCATTCAACTGCTGTTTTATGGAACAACCTTCCTTTATATGTATTCCCTGAAAATTACAGTCTACAGAAGTTCAAGTCTAATGTCAACAAATATCTTCTTTCGTCTTCTCAACCTCCAACCTAAGCACGGTACTAAGTACTATAGGTTCTAATACCTCTCGTGTTTGGGGTTTTCATAAAAAAAAAAAAAAAAAAAGTCCCAGGTTCTTTATTTACCTTTAGCTTCAACAGTATATCCTCCTGCTTCCTTTAGTTATCATAAAATCATTTAACTTCCACTTAGATATACATCTGGTATTCCCCATTCCCTAAAAACTTCATGTGTAAATGTAGATTTATTTTTATCCAGTGGACCAATGTGGTTTATCCCTTTCCTTTTTAACATAAAGAAAGAATTCTCTATTATCTTTTTTTTTTTGTTTTCATTCTTTGCCAAAAAATTAATATGACATTATGTACCATAATAACCAAATAGGTTACACTCACTTCACACATCTCTGTCGGCTTACAGGAAATGATCCTCCACAGTGTACATACTGCTCGCAGTCACCTACAGTAAAACGTATACTCCTTCAACGTAGTTTGTTTAACAATGCCCAACAAACTTCTTTCAGTTTAGTTTCAGGTCTACAACAACCTCTGTCTCTCAACAGCATCATAGTTAAAGAAGCAAATCTCTCCAAATTCTTTCTCTATTTAAAACAAATTAAAATGTATGACCATTTCTAACTGCTCCAGCAGTTCTTATATGTAAAGTCAATTGATTTGGGAAGCACAATACGGCCTAAGTAGCCTTTGCACCAGAAACTACTACCACCACCACAACAACAACGATGACAGTTGGCTAACTATAGTCGAGTTAAAGAGGCCTTTAAGAATTTCTTTGTTCTCTGACAGGGATTTGAGCTCACCTCTCCAACCAAGCGAGAAGAGGTGAATGACAGTACTTTAGTGGAGGACAAATATTGGTACCATGTGTAAGAACTATATATTAAATACAAAAATAAGCTTCTTTTTTCATATTGATTGTGTTTTCACTTGTGTATGATAATTACTTGATTTATTTTTCAGGGATGTTTGCCAACAGTGGGTAGGGCTATGGTGGTTAATGCTGCTCAATTGGCATCTTATTCACAAGCTAAGCAGGCACTGCTGTCATCTGGTAATTTTGATAGATTTTTATTTTTTAATACTGTTAATCATTAGACAACTAGAAAGGGAAATATTTTAGAAAAATTATTTTGTGGCATAACGTAATTTAAAATTGTATAAATATCCTAGACATGTAGCATTCATATTTATTTAACTTAGATAAAACAACTTTTTGGGTTTAGTTTAATAGCTCTTTGTTATTAAAGATATCTAACAGTGAGCAAAGTTAATTTTGTTAACAGTGAGCAAAGTTAATTTTGCGCACGGCATGAACAAAATAAAGGATAACTGCATTGATCTTAAATATTCTTTTAGTGGCATGGTGTGTAGGTATATCAAGAAATGGAAATTGGTGAAATAATGAGCACTTAAACATGCATGAAGTGTAATCTGCTGTTAATTTCTTAAAGAATTACAGATTACTCTCAGACATTTCATGGTACTCCCTGTACCACTTCTTCAGTGAATTCCTGTAATGCTGTCCTTATGATACCAATATCCTCACATGAGGTTTACACATGATGTGAAGCTGATAATGTCATAAGGACACAACATAACAGGAATTTACTGAAGAAGTGGTCAGGAAGTATCACAAAATAGAGAACAATTTGTAATTCTTTTAAGTAATTAAAGGCAGATTATGCTCTACACAGGTAGTGTTGTAGATTGGCATTTAGTATTCATTATTTAACAATTCCCCTATTCAATTGGGATAATCACCTTCTTGTCCCTGTTGCAAAACTTGTATATCATTAACAAAACCACACGAGCCAGTCTACACTGTTCAGGGAACTTCGTGTCAAACTGGCTCAATTATCCTTAAGGAATAAAAGAGACTTAAGGATAATTTATACAATTATCCTTAGGTCTCTTTTATTCTCCACCATCTTGAATGCGCTACCATCCAGTTGGTATTTTACATTGGGATTACTGCTGCCCATATGCACAATATATCATTGCATTTATCAATGTTAAGTCTCAGTTGCCACTTCTTAGGCATACCACTCACTGCAGGTCTCTGCAGTGGTATGCCTTGATTTCTGTAATTAACTCCTGCCCGATCTTTGTGTCATCTGCAAACTTAGACATCCACAAGCTGGAGATACCTTCATCAATATGGTTAATAAAAATTGAAAAGAGTAAAGGGCTCTAGTACTTAACTTTGAGGCACTCTCCTAATAACATTAGTCCAAGAGCAATGCCTATTTATAACAACCTTCTGTTTTCTGTCACTCAAGCATCCCTTTATCCATAGCAGTAACTTGCCCCCTGTGCCACACTGCTCTAGTTTGTATAGACGCCTCTGTAGCTAGGTGGGAAGGAGCAGCAGTGCATAGCACACGCTTCTTGATTAGACCGGGGTTCGAGCCCGTCACCACCAAATACTGAGGATGCAGAAAGGTCAGGGAATGACCACCGCATATTCCGGAGCAATATGGCCTTAGTTGCTAATGCTCCTAAAAACCAAATAACAAACAATCTAGTTTGTATAGCAATCTTTCATGTGAAACAGCCAAAAGCTTTACTGAAATCTAAGTATATAATGTCAAAATTATTTTTTGCATCCAATTTCTTTGTTACTCTGTCATAGTAAATAATCACGTTAGTCAAACAAGATCTTCCCCTTAACAAATCTGTGTTGTGCATGCATCATAACTACCTTCCTGTCAAGATGATCCTGCATCACTTTTTTATTGATTATATTACACTGATTCTATTATTTTCTGTGGAACAGACCTCAAGCTTAAAGGTCTGTAATTACTCGCTTTGCCCTTAGTTCTTCCCCCCCCCACTCTTCAATAGGAGAGAGACCTTAGCACGTCTCCAGTCTGTAGGGGCTTTCTCTGAATCCGTGAATGGTCTCATAATTATGGCTAAATTATCAGTAGTTATCAGTGATTATCAGTGATTCTTCATGCATTAAATTATCAGTGATTCTTCATGCATTAAGAATCTGCAGATAAAGGAAACACTAAGTGGCAGTGATCACAGTGTGCTGAAGTGGAATTTACTCAAAGAGGTAACTACCATCAGGGGTAAAGGGAAGGGTTTTTGCTTTCGTAAAGGTGAATATGGCTGTGGTCTGAGACTGCATTAGCAAAGGCACATGATGCAAGAAAGCAAGCTTATATAGCATCAGTCAAAAAAAAAAAAAAAAAAATCCCTTATTTCACCCATCCTTTTCTTCAAATAGGACTATGAGGTTGGGAGAATTCATATTCACAAGCAATTAAATTGATACACCAACCATGTTATATTAAAATAATAATTTAATACTGCAAAATAAATGTACTTAACATAGATATTATAATTAAAACTATTTACAATAAAATAATACAAATAAAATAAAATAAGAGCGATAAAAGTATTATAAAACGTTAAAATACGTTAAAATAAAATACTTTAAAAGACTTAAAATACCGGATACTGAAGCTTTCAGAGGCATCCACCTCCTTTCTCAACAGTACATTTTTAATTGTAACACATCCTTAAATAGCAGGTTCATGGCTCACTTGGTTCCACAGGCGCATGGGCGATATTCCCCTCACGCGTGCTAGAACCGGAAATGGCTCGGGAGTGTGCTAGGCGGAATCGATCATCCCATCCGAGTACTGCAGCCTCAAGGAGGGATGCATACGAACTCCCCTGTCTCTGTTAATGGTATTGTTCTCAGATGAACAAATTCGTAAGCTCTCGAGCCATTTGCAGTCCCGAAATTTCACCCATCCACTCGCTCCAAATGTTTGTCAAGTTCTGCCTTGAATCTATTTAAGCTATCAACTTCTACGACAGATGGAAGTTTGTTCCACCAATAAACCACCCACTGGCTAAAGGCAAACTTCTGCACATCTATCCTACAACCGTCTTTACTCAATTTGAATTTATGCCCTCAGGTGATTATTCTGAGCCAGAGGAAGAATCCCATCAGCATTGAGCATGCCCAAACCATTCAAGGCTTTATACACCTCAATCAGATCACCTTGCAGGTGCCTAGTCTCCAGACGCTGTAATTTGCAAAACTTAAGCCTTCCTTCATAAGAAGAAAAGGCTTAAGTTTTTGTCTGGAGACTTCAACCCTTTGTTCCATTCACTAATCTTGTTGCCCTTCTCTGTACTTGTTCCAACAGCTCTACATCCTTCTTAAAATGAGACCTCCAGACCTGTATACAGTACTCAAGGTGTGATCTGACCATTGCCTTAAACAAGGCAATGGTCAGACCACACCTTGAGTATTGTATACAGATCTGGATGCCTCATTTTAAGATTTAAATTCTATATGGTGGGAACAACTGATGATGTTACCAAGAGCAAATTCAAAATGGGAAGCATTCAAAGAATTAATCTTGGAAGCTACTAGGCTTCTAAGAAATATTGTTCAAAGTTTAGGCCTAAATGGATGTTAGATGAACTAATGAGACATATGGCAGAGAAGAAAAATGCATGGGATACATATAAATTAATGAGTGACATGGAAGCTTATGATAGATATAACTTTGTCTGTAACCAAGTCACAAAGGAGATTAGGCAAGCAAAGGCAGATTATGAGAAATCCTTGGTAAAGGATGCAAAGAAAAACAACAAAGAGTTCTTTACCTATGTAAACTCTAGAAGGAAAGGGATGAATCAGATTGATCCACTGGATATTGATGGTTCAACTGTTGATGATCCTGCTCAGGTGGCTAACAAACTAAATGAGTATTGTGCCTCTACATTCACCCATGAGGAGTTATTCAGGAAGGGGAATGCCAGAGGTCAGTTAAACTCGCAGTGAGCTAGATGATTTGTAATAACTGAGAGGAAAGTGGAGGATCAAATTGTTGAAGATAAACATAAAAAAGGCACCCGGGTGGATGGGATCTATCCAGTTATATTAAAGGAGGCAGCAAAAGAAGTAAGCAAACATTTAACCATAATTATGAGAGCTTCTTTGGACGCAGGGGAGGTACCCATGGACTGGAGATGTGCAAATGTGACCCCAATTCACAAAGGTGGATCAAAGGGTGACACAAGTAATTATAGACCTGTTAGTTTAACTTCTGTTCCAGGAAAATTAATGGAGGCACTGGTTAAAGAAGCACTGCAGGATCATCTAGACAAGACTTCAGTTATAGCTCAGACACAGCATGGTTTTGTTAAGGGAAAGCCTTGCCTGACCAATTTGATTGGATACTATGATGTGGTCACAAAGGAACTGGATGCAGGGAATAACTTTGATATCATATATTTGGATCTTTGAAAGGCTTTTGATACCGTTGCACATGGAAGACTGCTGAACAAATTGGAGCAGTGTGGCATTGGAGGCAAATTTGCTGCTATGGATAAAGGGATGGTTGAGTGGGAGAAGACAAAGAGTGGTAATCAAGGGACACTGCTCATCCTGGACTACTGTTATTAATGGAGTCCCTCACGGTTCAGTGTTGGGTCCATTGTTGTTTTCTGTATTTATAAATGATATTGATGATGGTATATGAAGCTTAAAGTCCACGTTTGCAGATGATATGAAGGTTGGCAGGGTTGGTAAGGACACTAATGACAGTATGCTGCTGCAACAGGATCTAGAAAAGTTGAGCAGATGGACTGAGAGGTGGCAAATGAAGTTTAACATTGACAAATGTAAAGTACTACATATGGGAAGCAATAACCCCAGAGTGACGTATTAACTCTGTGGTACTACACTGACAGTGGTAGAGAACGAACAGGACTTGGGTGTAGTGATGCAGGCAGATATGAAGTTTTCTGAGCAGTGTAGACGGTCTGCACGAGTAGTTCATAGTGTTTTGTCAGTGATATACAGGAATTTTTCTAGTAGGGTTAAGGAGGTGATTATCTCCTTTTATAATGCAATTGTCAGGCCACACCTTGAGTACTGTATGCAGGTTTGGAGCCCTTTAAAAAGGATGTAGAGCTATTGGAATGAGTACAGAGAAGGGCAACAAGATTAGTGAATGGAACAAAGGGTTGCTTGTACGAAGAAAGGCTTAAATTTTGCAAATTACAGTGTCTGGAGACTAGGCACCTGCGAGGTGATCTGATTGAGGTGTATAAAGCCTTGAATGGTTCGAGCATGCTGATTGATTCTTCCTCTTGCTCAGAATAATCACCTGAGAGGTCATAAATTCAAATTGAGGAAAGAGAGAGAGATGTAGGATAGATGTGCAGAAGTTTGCTTTTAGTCAGTGGGTAATTGGTTGGTGGAACAGACTTCTATCTTTTCTTGTGGTAGTTGATAGCCTAAATAAATTTAAGTCCGAGCTGGATAGGTATTTGGAATGAATGGAGGGGTGAAATGGGTTTTTTTTTTTTGGCTGATGCTGCATGAGCTTGCTTTCTTGCATCATATGCCTCTACTAATGCTAAAGGTTTTCTTACTTCTTTTGCCACTTCTTTTAATACAGTTGGATAGATGCTGTAAGCCCCCCATCCCTTATTTACTTTTAGCTTCAAATAATTGCTCTTCCACTTTCTTCTCAGTTATCACAAAATAATTTAGCTTCCAATTACTAGGTATATTTCTAGTATCTCCCATCCTTAAATTTCTTTACACATGAATGTGAATGCAATATATTTTTGATTTGTGAGCAATATGAACAGGATCATTACTTGTTATGTCATTCATATTTTTTTACGGAACGATGTGGTGCATTCTCTTTCATTCTAGTGTTAACATTAGCAAAGAACTTTTTCCTATTTTTCTATATATTCTTAGCTAAAGACTTCTCATCTGCCTTAACTGGTATACCCCCCTCCCCCTTCCTTTATTAATTTTCTTGCAGACCTATTTGTATTTGTTGTAATTTTCTGTCTCTCCTGATAATTATACTAATCACATGCATTTTTCTTCTCTACCATTAGTCTCACCAGTTTATCTGGCATCTGTTTAGGCCTTAAAACCTGAACAGTATCTCTTAATTGGTATAAAAAGCTTAGCAGCTTTGATTACTTCCCTGAATATTTCCTATTTAGAATTTTCAGTTGGTAACATCATCAGTTGGTGCCAATGAAAATAATTTAAAACTAAGACCATTCTTGTCACCTTTATGAAACAAAAGCTCTTCCTCTTACCTTGATATAGTTTTATCTTTAAAGTAGATTCCTTATCAATATGTTATGATCACTACCACCTAGTGGTTCCTTTATCTGGATATTTTTAATACATGAAGAGCCACTGCTGACAGTCAGATCAAGTGTATTGCTTTCTCTAGTAGTCTCTCTAACATGCTGGTATAGAAAACAGTCATCCATTACATCCAGAAAAGCTCTACTGCTATGTTAACAACATCCCACAAATTCCAGTCAATATCTAGAAGTTACAGTGGCAGCCATATAAATTGTATTTACCCTCTTAAAGGTTAATATTTCCTTAACTCCCTCTATAGGTAAAATTATGTTATCTCAAGACGCTATTGCATCATCCTGTAAAACTAGTGTGACATTGCATAACCTTGCAATGCTGGATGCAGGTGAATGCTGGAATAGCATCCACCTGCTGGTCCAGTATGATCAGTGAACTTATTACTACAGCTGCTTGTACACTTAATTAACTCCAAGGAAGAAAAGCATAATTATTGCTTTTGATAGGGAGAGGTTTTTTTGTCAACATATAGCAGCAAAAATACGTTAAAAAAATCTGGAACTGAACTGAAATGGAAAAGTACTGCAGCAGAGGGCAGAATTTTGAAGAGTCTATCTGTCCATGAATATTGTGCATGTTCCACAGACCTAGAATCCATATGAAAGGAGCATACAGGGATAAATGGTAGGGATAGAACTGTCCAACAAAGATTTCTAAAAGCATATTGATCTTGTAAGAAGTGCTTATTGACAAAATCCCTGAGTTAAAAATGACTAACCTGGGCCAAAGAATATGCTAATTGAACAATTTAGTAATATTCTGTAATATTCTCTGATGAATCCAGATTTAATCTCCATGGATCGGATAGTAAATACTAAATCTGCATAGATATAACAAAGCTTATTACCCTGACTGTATTCAATCAGCAGTAAAGTTTTCATTGGACCAGATGGTTTGGAGGTGCTTAACAAGCAAAGGAGTGGGTAGAATACATTTGGTAAATTGTACTACTAATGGTGACTACTATAAAAATTTTAAAGGAGGCTCTTTTGTCTTTTTCTTTTTTTTTAATCTTTAGGTAAAGATGTTGATGCAAGACTTTTACATTGTGATCAAATGTGTAATTTATGCTACATATTCGATTTTTATCACTGACCGGAAATAGTCCTGACCTGAATCCAATTGTAAACTGCTGGAGAGTTACGGGACAGAAAATTGCTGCTAAAAAGTCATCAAGCAAGGTAACATTGCAAGAAACCAGTATTCATGTATGGTATCATGAACTAAGCACCAATTATATCAAGAATATGATACACTCTGTGCCAGGCAGGCAGGTGCAAGTTGGTAATTAATGCTCTTGGTGAGCAAACAAAATATTAATATCTGTTATAGAAGACCTAATGGTATCACAACAATATTTTTTGATGCTGGTATATTTTTTTAATCTTTTTACATAATGTTAATTTGAAATATATGTCAAATGTATGTCACACTGAAAAAGCATTCATATGGCCTGCAGTGTATTTCTGTGATTATTTTTAAATAAATGTGTCTAAATAGTTTTTTCTTTCAAGTTACTTTCTTGTTAGTAAAAAATGCATAATCATTTTACATTAGTGATTAACAAATTTGAGGCTATAGCATTAGTTGAGGCATATGATGCAAGAAAGCAAACTTATACAGTATCAGTCAAAAAAACCCCCATTCCCATCCAGTCAATCCAAATGTTTGTCTAGTTCAACCTTAAATTTATTTAAGTTAACTTCCACGAGAGATGGACGGAGCAATATGGCCTTATTTGCTAATGCTCCTAAAAACCAAATAATAATAATAATAACAACAACAACAAACAAACAAGAGATGGAAGTTTGTTCCATCAATCAACTACCCACCAACGCCTTATACACCTTGATCAGATCAACTTGCAGGTGCCTAGTCTACAGATGCTGCAACTTGCAGAACTAAAGCCTTTCTTGGTAAGAGCACCCCTTTGTTCCCCTCACCAATCTTTTTGCTCTTCTTTGTACTCGTTCTAGCAACTCTACATCCTTCCTAAAATGTGGCCTCCAGACCTGTTCATAGTATTCTAGGTGTGGCCTGATCTTTGCCTTTTACAACGGGATAATCACCTCCTTGTCCCTGCTAGAAAAATTCCTAGACTTGCTCTGGCAGCCCATCTGCACTGCTCAGAGAACTTCATATCTGACTGCACAGTTACCCCCAGATCTTTTTCATTCTCCTCCTCCGCCCTGGGTGTAGTACCACACATTTGGTACGTTTCTCTTCAATTACTGCTACCCATATGGAGTACTTTGCATTTGTCAATGTTAAACTTCAGTTGCCACTTCTCAGCCCATCTACCTAACTTTTCTAGGTCCTGTTGCAGTAGCATACTGTCTTTACTGTGATTAACAATCCTGTCAACCTTTGTATCATCTGCAAACGTGGACGTTAAACCTGATATACCTTCATTGATAAATACACAAAACAACAATGGGCAGAGCACCGAACCATGGGGGACTCCGCTAATAACATTAGTCCACGTAGAGCAGTGTCCATTTATTACCGCTCTCTGCCATATCCCACTCAGCCATCCCTTTATCCATTGCAGTAATGCCCTTAATGCCATATCGCTCCAATTTGTACAGCAGTCTTCCATGTGCAACAGTATCAAAAGCTTTCCTGAAAACCAAGTATATGATATCAAAATTATTTTTTCCATCCAGTTCCTTTGTGACCACATCATAGTATCCAATCAAATTGATCAGACAAGACTTCCCCTTAACAAACCCATGCATTGTCTGAACTATTAGTGCTGTCTTGTATGTGATCCTATATCACCTCTTTAACCAGTGACTCCATTATGTTCCCCGGAACAGAAGTTAAACTAACAGGTCTATAATTATTTGTGTCACCCTTTGAACCCCCATTGTGAATTGGGGATACATTTGCACATATCTCCAATCCATGGGGACCTCCCCTGACTCTAAGGATGCTCTTATAATTATGGCTAAGGGTTTGCTTACTTTCCTTGCTGCCTCCTTCATTATAACTGGATAGATTCCATCTGCCCCAGGTGCCTTTCTTGTGTTTAACTTCAATTTCTCTTCCACTTTGCTCTCATTTCTTACAAAATCACTTATCTCTCTGTTAGAGTTTGATAAACTTCTGGCGCCGACCGGGCTAGCCGAGTGGGTAAAGTACCTGCCCGGCAACCCAAAGGTCGCGGGTTCGATTCCCGCCTCGGGCTTGGATCAAAGTACTGCAAAAACCTTGGGAGGTGCAATATGGCCACAGAAGCCGATGCGCCAATAACTACCAAATCAAAAAAAAAAAACTTCTGGCATTCCCCTCCTTGAATAACTCCTCATGTGTGAATATAGATGCAAAATACTCATTCAGTTTATCAGCTACTGGAGCAGGATCATTAATAATTGAACCGTCTATCTTAAATGGGCCAATCTGACTCATAACTTTCCTTTTAGAGTTTACATAAGTAAAGAACTCTTTGATGTTTTTGCTTTTTTCTGTGTATCCTTTGCCAAAGATTTCTTGTAATCTGCCTTTGCCAGCCTAACCTCCTTTGTGACTTGATTATAGACTAGCTTATATCTGCCGCAGGCCTCTGTATCACCTGATTTATTTATATGCATACCATGCTTTTTTTTTTTTTTTGGCACGAGGCTCATTAATTCATCCGACATCCATTTAGGCCTGAACCTTGAACAGTATTTTTTAGTTATTGTGAAAAGCCTAGTAGCCTCCAAGATTAAGTCCCTGAAGGCTTCCTATTTAGAATTCACTGTTGGTAACGTCATCAGTTGTTCCCACTGTATAGAATTTAAAAACTGTGTGAAATCACAGTAGTCACCTTTGTGAAAACAAAAACTCTTCCCTTTACCCTTGATGGTAGTTACATCTTTAAATAAACTCCACATCAGTACACTGTCATCTGTTACCTGGTGGTTATTTTATCTGCAAATTCTTAATGCATGAATAATCACTGCTGATAATCGGATCAAGGTATTACTCCCTCTGGTTGCCTCTCCAACATGTTGCTGTAGAAAACAATCCTCCAATAAATCCCCAAAAGTCTTGTATGTGAGGGCCCAAACCGCAATTTCCAGTCAATATCTGGGAAGTTAAAATCGCCCATTACTAGACATTCTGGCGCCTCCGGAGCCAGGTGGGTAGGAGCAGCAGTGCATAGCACACACACTTGATAAGACTGGAGTTCAAGCCCGTGACCACCAAATACGGAGGATGCAGAAAGGTCAGGGAATGACCACCGCATATCCCTGGAGGAGCAATATGGCTTTAGTTGCTAATACTCCTAAAAACCAGGTAACAATAACAAGACATTCTGATTTACTGGCCCATTTTATTTCTCTGCACAGCTGTTCATTGTACTCATCAGAATCATTAGGCCTATAACATACTCCTCTCGTTTTCCCTTTCACGGTGTTTATGTCACACCAAATAGATTCAACATTGCACTGTCCACCCATGTCAACTGGATGCACTTCCTTAGATTTTATGTTTCTTAACTAACAGCATAACTCCTCCTCCCTTCCTACCCTCTCTGTACACATTGTACTCCCCAAATTCTTATTCTGAACTGCTTATATCTGTATGGCACCATGTCTCTGATATCCTAACAATATCTGCCTTTGATGTCTTGATCAGCACTTCAAATTCATCAATTTTATTTACTATACTTCTAGCATTAGTGTACATGCAAGTATACATGCACTTGTTTTTACTCTTAGTTACCCTAACACAGCCCATGTATTTACTTGTTCCATGATGACTCCCAGCAGCTCTTGAAGTCCCCAGCAACTTGCTCTCTTGGCTGCTGCTCATTACAATAGAAGCAGTGCAAGGATCACTTCTGCCTGTGGCTACCGTTAATCTTTTAGTCTGTGGATCCCCCTCCCAATCTAGCAGTTTTCCTACCCACCTAACACTGCCTCGATAGCATCAGCAAATATTCTTGCACCCTTTCTATTTAAGTGTATCCCATCCCTGTAGAAGCAGTCTCTCCTGTTAGCAAGCACAGACCATGCTGAAAAAAATTCTACCCAGTGACCTTTGCACAATATCTCCAGGGCCGAATTGATTGACAAGGCTCTCATCATATACTCCCTCCTATCGTGTCTGGGCAGAATTGCAGACACTTTCAGATTTAACCCTAGGTTAAACTATAAGGACAGTTATTTCAATTGTAGTGCTTGTTTTATGAGAAAATTTACAGTGATGCAATTTATATAGCTCCCACTGTGTAATCCCCATTATAAGACATTCCAATTTATTGGCCTATTCTGTATCTGCTTTTTTTTTTTTTTATTTAGATTAGTTTAGTTAAACAGGCAGTATGCTTTAATTTAATGGTTTCTTGTTTATTTCAAGGATATTTTTCTGATAACATCATGTGCCACTTTGCATCCAGCATGATCAGTGGGCTTGTTACTACAGCTGCCTCTATGCCAGTGGATATTGCAAAAACTCGGTATGTCAGTATGTATAAATGCTTCAACATTTATTTTAAATTTATCCTGTAACTGTCTGATAAAGGTCATTGGATTAAAAATTATATTTTATTATCACTGACACAAGGAACATTATGCTTTTTCAGACAAAGCTCAACAGATGATGGAAGTATGCAATACCATTATAGTGCATTGCATGCATATTGTTCTTTCATGATGGTATAGTAGGTCAATACTCATTATGCATTTCGTAATGATCTGAGGATCAGCCTAGTAGAATTCCTGTAAAAACGTTTTTTAAACTAGGGATAAAGTTATGTTTGTAGCGTGAAGATTTTCTTCCAAAAGTTGTGACCTTTGTTGATAGTGTGTATAGTTTTTGCTTTCTCATCCACGTGTTGAAGGCATTGGTTCAATTTCCATTGCCACCTGAAGTTAAAAAATACTCCTCTTCTGGGTAGGAGGAACTTAATGGGCTTTTTCTTGGGATGGTTGAATTAGCATCAGCAAGGGTTGCATAGGAATTTCTCCCTACAACTCAGGTCTTTCTTTCCACAAGCAGGCAAACCAACTACAATGCATGCAGTTTACAGACACAAAATACTGACACCTAAATTTTCTGAAGCAGCTAAGGCTATCTGAAACAACCTCATGTGCTTTCAAACTGGCCTGTAATGCACACTATTTATAGACATATACTGATGCCTCGTGCTTATAGTTGTCATAGCTTTTATCTTACATATCCACTATCATTGAATATGTAAGGTAAGCAGGAATCCCTTTCCTGGGCCTTGTTGAACCAGCTGTGTATTACATGCTATCAGGTTTTTATATTGTTTTAGAAAATAGTTACAATTACAACAATGAAGGCCCTGGGTGCCAAGCATTATAGTGATCAAGCGATTTTCTGAGTGACTCATAGTGTTTACTCAAAGCCACTGGCACCTCCGTAGCCAGGTGGGCAGGAGCAGCAGTACGTAGCACACGCTTCTTGATTAGACCGGGGTTCGAACCCATGATCACCAAATATGGTGAATGCGGAAAGGTCAGGGAATGACCACCACATATCCCCAGAGCAATATGGCCTTAGTTGCTTAGTTGCCTAAAAACCAAACAAAAACAACAACTCAAAACCACAGTTCTTCTTCAGTTTGAAAAGTTCTTTAGCATTCTTTGATCAATAAAAAACTTAATCTTACGAATTGTAAGCAAGTTTAAGAAAGTAAAATCGTTTTCCTTTAAACTAACACTAACGTTTATACCGCTTGGTCACTCTAGCAGCACTGCTCCTGCCTCCCCATGGCGGGGCCAGTAACCTGGGAGAAGAAACCCACTCTCCCAGGGCTGAAAGGAGCAAAGATGGATAACAACATGTTTCTGCCTTTAGAGCCATTGAGCTCAAAACTTGTGACAAATGATATCGATAATGACTATTCCCAACCAAAGAGGTTGAAAACAATCCCTCAAGAGCTTTCCTCATTTTGCATTCTCTATCAGATCAGCTGCTGAGTAAATTATCACCCTTTCTTGGGCAGAAATGCATTGAGTTTGCTGTAGGGTTGTTTAAATCAGTTAGGCGACTCCAGTCAGGTGATCTTCTGATAGACTACTCAACCTCAACATTCTGCAAAGCTGTTACAACTCACAACATTTGGAGGACACCCAATAAAAGTTTCTTCCATGCCACCTTAAACTCCTCCAAGGGAGTGATAACAGAATGGGACTTATTACTTGTATCAGAGGAGGAAATTGTCCAAGAATTGCACGATCAAAAAGTCATCCAAGCAAGAAGAATTATGACCCGAAAAGATGGTACTCTGATTCCAACAAGGAGCTTACTTTTAGCACACCTAATTTACCGACATCTGTGAAAGCAGGCTACGTACATTGCCTTGTCCGACCATACATTCTGAATCCCATCGGTGCTACAAATGCCAAAATGGACACTCACAAACTGCATGTCGAGGTGAGGCAATATCCGAACTGTGGTTCAAAGGAGCATAACCAATCAGACTGCACCATTACCACCCTGTTGTCCAAACTGTAGGGATAACCACCCAGCTTTCTCAAAAACATGTGAATTATGGAAGCAAAGAAAAAAATTCAGAAGTATAAAGTAGAAAATAAAGTGACTTACTCAGAGGCGAGAAGACAGATAATTAAAACAGAAACAAAGCGCACATATGCCACAGCAGCTCAACATTTCCAGTCTGTAGGAATCCAGACTGAAGTAACAGTTCCTCTGAATATATCTGTTGCGAATTGGGCACGTTCATTGCTCTCTATTTCAAAACCTACACAACAAACAAGTGAACAAGCCAGTAATACCCCAATTACCATACCAACCGATGAGGCGCCTCTGTAGCCAGGTGGGAAGGAGCAGCAGCAGTGCGTAGCACACGCTTCTTGATTAGACCGGGGTTCGAGCCCATCACCACCAAATACGGAGGATGCGGAAAGGTCAGGGAATGACCACCGCACATACCCGGAGCAATATGGCCTTAGTTGCTAATGCTCCTAAAAACCAAATAACTATACTATACTATACCAACCGATGTTTCCTCAACAATACAACTAAAAGTGACAGAAACCATGAAACCACAATCATCGCTCTCAACCAGAATGGACATCGATGAACATCATAATTCAAATGATGGCATTTTAGAATTACATCCGCTCCATCTTCCTAAAGAAAGACAAAATAAAAATAGATCGATTCAAGCAAACTACAAGCAAAAAACTGTCAGAATCAAAAACAACGTATAAAACCACATAATGGAAAAAATCCTCCAGTGGAATTGCAGAGGCTTTCGGAATACAAAAGACGATTTGCAGGATCTAATCGATCAGTATGAACCAGCTGGCATAGCCCTACAGGAAACTTTTAAATTCACGAGTGTATCCTTCTGTCAAAAATTATACCATCTTTAGACTAGATAGGAGTATTGACACCCCAGCCCATGGAGGGGTAGCAATCATTGTCAGAAACAACATTCCATCCAAACATGTTTCTCTTCAGACTCCTTTTGAAGTAGTGGCAGTGTGTATTGTTATTGGAATCACCCTTACAGTAGCTTCTATATATCTCCCTCCTAATTTCTCTTTCTCCTCAGATAACTTAGAAAACTTAGTAGATCAGCTGCCATCCCCGTTCTGTTTACTGGGTGATTTTAATGCTCATCATCTGCTATGGGGATCTCCAACAATTGACAAACGGGGTAAAATAATAGAAACCCTGCTTGATGCTCATAACCTTACCCTGTTAAACACTGGTGAATCTACCTATATCCATTTTTCTACAGGCTCCACGACTGCAATAGACTTTTCAATGTGTTCTCCTTCCATATATGCCAATATGGAGTGGAAAGTTCTTGATAACCCACTTAATAGTGATCATTTACTGATTATTTGCAATATTCAAACACAAGTAAACCTGTCCCTTGCAGCGATCCACTTGGAAATTCCGTAAAGCAAGCTGGCATGAATATGCCTCCCAAATTCAGTTTGATGATGAGATAGTCCAGTCCCAGCCGATATATATTGTCACCGATCATATAACCAATCAGATATTACAAGCCGCAAATTCTGCAATATCTAAATCTTTGCCTGGGAAACACAAACACAGCAGTTACTGGTGGAATCAGGAATGCACACTTACTAAACAGACAAAAAATAGAGCTTGGAATTTATTTTGCAAATTCCCTACAACTGCTAATCTTATTAACTTTAAATGACTCAAGGCTAAATTCCGCCAAATAATAAGAATCACAAAGAAAGACACCTGGATAAGTTTTGCTTCCACCATTAACAAAGACATGGACAGGCGACTCATCTGGAAAAAAATACAAACACTTAATGGTAAATACGTGCAGTCTCCAGTTAATTCTAAACTGGAAAGGGCAGGAATTGCCGCTCCAACAGAAATAGCAAAGGCATTAGCTGAGTCATTTGCCAGTATATCATCAGTGTCCACATACAGCCAAACCTTTCAAAAAATTAAGGCATCTGCAGAAAAACACAAAATAAACTTTTCTACTAGGGTATCACATCAGCCATTCACTTTAAAGGAACTTTTGGAGTCTAAATAAAACATATAGTACTGCTGCTGGTCCATTGGAGAAGAGACAATCACCAAGTTATGATTTGAGGTGCCTAAAGGACCACACACTTCAACTGTGTACTTAGAAGGGTTGTTTGTGAGAAAAAGATCAAGTGTGTTGGCTGTATGGTTGGGATTTTCTGGTATTCTGGTAGGTAAATGAAAAATCTGTGCAAGGTCATTAGCAATTGCAAAATCCTCAGCATCTCGGCCAGCTGGATCGGTGTGACTAGAAAAGAGAAGCTAGTTGGAGTTGTGAACATTAAAATCACCAAGGAAAATTACCTCACTGTTAGGAAAGTTGGACTGGAGAAAGTCACATTGCAAAGAGAGGAAGTCAAAGAGCTCCAAATGATTAGTGGAGTTGGGAGAACTGTAGAGACAACAGATGAATTTGACACAATGAGGTAGAGAGATTTTAAGCCAGAGAAGATCGAAAAGAGGAGATTCCAAATTACCAAGTCTATGACAGGGAATATCAGACTGGACATATGCACAACTACCACCTTTGAGGCAAAAGGAATCATACATTGAATAATTTGGGCAAATGAGATGAGCAGTAGTTGAATCAACCAATAACTGAGATTCTGTCAGAAAAAGTACATGGGTTTGGCAGACTGGAAGTGGAAATGGACATCGTTGAGATTAGAATTGAGACCACATATATTTGTGAAATGGACTAGGAAGTGTTTGGGAGGTTTAGATCTTTTTGCAGATAAGCTTACTGTATTAGTTTGACAATTCATGGTGTATTGAATAGTAAGAAAAAGTGGGGGAGGGACATACTGTATGATGTAATGAAATTTTTGGATGTGGTGTACATATTAGCATTAGTAGAGGCATTTGATGCAAGAAAGCAAGCTTATGCAGCATCAGCCAAAAAAATATATATAAATAAATAAATAAGAAATAACCACTTCCACTTCACCCCTCTGTTCGTTCGAAATACCTGTCCAGCTGAGCCTTAAACTTATTTAGGCTATCAACTTCCATGACAAGGGCTGGAAGTCTGTTCCACCAACCAACCACCCACTGGCTATAGGCAAATTTCCCCACGTCTATCCTACATGTCTTTCCTCAATTTGAATTTATGCCCTCTCAGGTGATTATTCTGAGCAAGAGGAAGAATCCCATCAGCATTGAGCATGCTCAAACCATTCAAGGCTTTATACACCTCTATCAGATCACCTCGCTGGTGCCTAGTCTCCAGACACTGTAATTTGCGAAACTTATGCCTTTCTTTGTAAGAGCATCCCTTTGTTCAATTCACTAATCTTGTTGCCCTTCTCTGTACTCGTTCCAGCAACTCTACATCCTTCTCGAAATGAGGCATCAAGGCCTGTATACAGTACTCTAGGTGTGGGAATAATCACCTCCTTATCCCTGCTAGAAAAATTCCTATATATCATTGACAATACACCATGAGCTACTCTTGCAGCCCATCTGCACTGCTCAGAGAACTTCATATCTGCCTGCACAACCACCCCCAGGTTCCTTTCATTCTCTACCATTGTCAGAGTACCACAGAATTGATACGTTGCTCTGGGGTTGCTGTTTCCCATATGTAATACTTTACATTTGTCAATGTTAAACTTCATATGCCACCTCTCAGCCCATCTGCTCAACCTTTCCAGATCCTGTTGCAGCAGCATAGTGTCCGTAGTGTCCTTGACAACCCTGCCAACCTTCGTATTGTCTGCAAACTTGGACTTTAAGCTTGATATACCATCATCAATATCATTTATAAATACAGAAAACAATAATGGACCCAATACTGAACCCTGAGGGACTCCACTAATAACATTAGTCCACGATGAGCAGTGTCCATTGATTACCACTCTGTCTTCTCCCCCTCAACTACCCCTTTATCCATAGTAGCAATTTGCCTTCAGTGCCACACTGCTCCCATTTGTGCAGCAGTCTTTCATGTGCAACAGTATCAAAAGCCTTTCTAAGATCCAAGTATATAATATCAAAGTTATTCCCTGCATCCAGTTCTTTTGTGACTGCATCATAGTATCCAATCAAATTGGTCAGGCAAGGCTTTCCCTTAACAAAACCATGCTGTGTCCAAGCTATAACTGAAATCTTGTCTAGATGATCCTGCAGTGCTTCTTTAACCAGTGCCTCCATTAATTTTCCTGGAACAGAAGTTAAACCAACAGGTCTATAATTACTTGTGTCACCCTTTGATCCTCCTTTGTGAATTGGGATCACATTTGCACATCTCCAGTCCATGGGTACCTCCACTGCGTCCAAAGAAGCTCTCATAATTACGGTTAAATGTTTGCTTAGTTCTTTTGCTGCCTCCTTTAATATAACTGGATAGATCCCATCCACCCCGGGTGCCTTTTTTATGTTTATCTTCAACAATTTGTCCTCCACTTTCCTCTCAGTTATTACAAAATCATCTAGCTCACTGCCAGAGTTTAACTGACCTCTGGCAGTCTCCTTCCTGAATAACTCCTCATGGGTGAATGTAGAGGCACAATACTCATTTAGTTTGTTAGCCACCTGAGCAGGATCATCAACAGTTGACCCATCGATATCAAGTGGACCAATCTGATTCATCCCCTTCCTTCTAGAGTTTACATAAGTAAAGAACTCTTTGCTGTTTTTCTTTGCATCCCTTTCCAAAGATTTCTCGTAATCTGCCTTCCCCTACCTAACCTCCTTTGTAACTTAGTTACAGATCAACTTGTATCTATCATAGGCTTCTGTGTCACGTGTTAATTTGTATGTATCCCATGCATTTTTCTTCTCTGCCATATGTCTCATTAGTTCATCTGACATCCATTTAGGCCTAAACCTTGAACAATATTTCTTAGTTGGTATGTAAAGCCTAGTAGCTTCCAAGATAAGTTCTTTGAATGCTTCCCATTTTGAATTTGCTGTTGGTAACATCATCTGTTGGTCCCACTGTATAGAATTTAAATACTGTCTCAGTCCATCATAGTCGCCTTTACGAAAGCAATAACCCTTCCCTTTACCCCTGATGGTAGTTACCTCTTTGAGTAAATCCCACTTCAGCACACTGTGATCACTGCCCCCTAGTGGTTCATTTATCTGCAGATTCTTAATGCATGAAGCATCACTACTGATAATCAAATCAAGAGTATTACTCCCTCTAGCCTCCCGAACATGCTGATGTAGAAAACAGTCATCCAATATGGTAAGAATATACCCAGATCCTTGACATAACGTGACCTCAACAATGCCCTCCGCATACACACTACTTGGACTCCCTCCAGTCACTATCTGGAAGAATAGAGATAGCAAGATTATACACTAGCTGATCCAGAAGCCTCCTAAAGAGTTACCAATAGTTTCGGTCCAGTTTAACTATCGGCCGGCCTGCGAACACCGTTTTAGAGCTGTACCCTTGAAATATAAGGAAGATTGGATCTCACCATGTTGTTCATCATAATCTCAAAAGTCATCAGTCATACTGCATGATGGAAGAGATGGGGAAGGGTTGACCAGAACTTAGCTCTGGAGACTAAACATGGGTTCCACCACTTCAAGCCTCCAATAAGCAAGTGGTGGTATTGCACTGGTTTATGAGAGTCATCTACCATCTAGTATTGCCTGGTAACACAGAGGTGGCATTCCTCCATGGTGTGGGCACCTTGACCACTGCTTACGTTGATTCACACCTGGGTGGTCACCCACAGTGTGCTTGTGCATGGAGGTTATACCCAGGATTACTAACAGTCCCACCATCAAGCAGAGGATTTGGCTGTCACAGACCGTCTGGATTTCGCCAAAATTGGGTCCACTTGACTTGAATGTCACCCGAATATCAGTTCCATCAGCATTTTAGACTCCCAGGTAGCAAGTACAGCTTGTCTGGCATATCTGAGAGAATGTCTGTGACAACCTCAAGGACCTTGAAAACAATATAAAACAATATCAGTGATTTATGGTGACTCATGCATAATGCAAAGATGTATTCAATTTAAATTGAATACATCTCTGCATTCAATTTCAGATTTATGAAAAGTATTGATTTGAGTCAACAATAAACCATTAATTTATTGTATTTAAATACAACCTTGCAACCTTTATAAAATCACCTCTAAAAAAATAGGTTCAGCCTAATTGCATTCACTTGTTACTTGTAAAACATAGAGTAAAATACATGCAAGATTTTCTAACTGTGAATGTTGTTTACTTCATGGAAGAATTTCTGCTGAATAAACAAAGGGAAACTTGCACAGGAAAATATTTTTAATTTTTTTTTGTTAAAAATTGGATCATTAAAATTCATTGGATAAATATGATATTAAATTATTTAGTAGTGAAATAAGTGGTTCTGTTGTTTATTAAATTATTTGTTATGTAAGTAAATCTTGTAACTGTTTTTTTTTTACTTATAATATTCATCTCTATAGAAAAATAATAATGACATGAAATAATGTATCCTTACAGTATTCAAAATATGAAGACTATAAATGGTGTTCCTGAATATTCAGGTGCTGGTGTAAGTATAATATATGTATATTCTACTTGTCTGTATCATTTGATAATTGCGTATATGTAATTTATTCTGCGGTAGAATAATTTCGCTTCCACTTGTTGGCCAAAAGTGTTGTCTTGTTTATTTGTTTGTCTTCAAACTCATAACAGTTGCTGGGTGAACAGATAAAATTTAGTATTGGAAGTTCTAAATTAATTTAAAGAAAAGCTTATGT
Source organism: Mastigoproctus giganteus (assembly GCF_048544385.1). Lineage (NCBI taxonomy): Eukaryota > Metazoa > Arthropoda > Arachnida > Uropygi > Thelyphonidae > Mastigoproctus > Mastigoproctus giganteus. The sequence goes on along the minus strand of NC_143579.1, from coordinate 16,545,745 downwards.
AAATTGAGACTTGCCTATCAATCTGTATTATTTAGTGTATGAAGAAACTTAAATCAAAAATTAATAATTTTGGATTAAAATTTAAAATATTAACATACCTTTTTGAGAAAAGTGGGCACTTTTCGCATCAGTTTGTCAGAATTAATTAAGAACAGCTTGAAACCAATTTAGTATTAATGATTTATGGTAATGAATTAAACTATTAAATTTACTTTTGGTCTCATGATGAATAACTAAATTAATCAAAATCAAAAGGGCTGGCTTTACGCACTTTACAGTTTTTAAGTAACTCTGACAAGCTGATATGAAATGCATATACATTTTTGCATTGATCCATAACACTGACCAGTAAATTTAAACTTTTTTTTTTTTTTTTAAATGAAATATGACAGTCTTTATGAATTTTTTTGATTCTGAATCATCCAAATATAATTTATTTATTCATTCAAATAAAGTGAATAAAAGTAGATCTTTCTGGCACAATATATCTTGTAAAAAGAATACAGGTGGTTCTTGACTTTACGAGTTAATTCGTTCCTAGCGCGCACTCGTAAAGTGGGAATTTATTTCTCATAGACATAAGGTTAAAAATAGGGTTACGTTCTCAACAATGAAATTAGTTTGTTTAAACAATGATTGATTTATCGAAAGAAATGAAAACGTAGCCTGTAAAATCAAGCAAATTATAATAATAGAGAAATTATTTACGACTTACAAATGTCAAAGAATATTTATTCTTCCCCATCATCATCGACTAATGCACGCTCGTTGATCACTCATTATTGGGTTGGCATTCATTGGTTTGTTGCACAAGGAGTCGTCTTGTTCATAAATGTTTCAAGAGGCATTGGTTTCCAAGATAATCTTCTCTTTTCTTTATAAATTTCATGATTGCATGCATAAGCATTTTTTAATGAGACACACAAATTGCAACTAACACAAACGATTCATGTGGAGTAACAAGTTTACGAAGCTTTAAAAAAAAAGGAATGAAGAGAAGATTCTGAAAATTTATTTATTTTTTATACGAATGAAGATTTCAATGAAGGGGAACACATTTCACCATAATAACGTAAAAACCCACAATTCCAGCTATCGGTATTTTCGCAAATACAATAACATTGCGTTTACTACCCGTTTATAATTGCTGGTACTAACAGAAAAGCCCAATAAACCGGAAAGAGCAAATTGTTTTTATTGTTTTATGGTTGTGACCTCCAGAAATGTGCTTTAGAAAAATATTACAAAGGCGTTTAAAATTGATTCTTATAACGGGAACATATGATAACGATGAAAGGATAGTGCATTTTAATGATTTGAATTGGTAACTAATACAATCTACAAACCACGCTCACGACCTTTTATATGGCCTTAAGGTCACACTCGTGACCTTAAAAATGACATTTTAGAGAGATAAATAGCTTAGTTATATAGCGAAAATTTGAACTTCCGAGATCTTGAAACGAATTACCAAAAAACACTTGTTATTGGGTTCACATTACGATATTTTAACAATACGATGGTGTCTCTGGAACTAATTAATATCGTAAAGCGGGGTACACTGTATTGTATAGCTATGCATGTGGTTTGGAATGCGGTATTTATGAATGTTTAACATTCATTTTAAAATAATGTTCATATTTTCAATTTTGTTGACACTTGATATTTGGGAAAAAAACTCAAACCCGGGAACTCGTAAAGCGAGAACTGCCTGTATATGTAATATGACCATGGGTATGTGTGCCTGGAGCAAAAGTTTATGATGTAGACCAGCTATCATCCTTAAGAGCAAAAAAAAAAGTGATATTGTTGTGCACATTGGTACTAATGATGCTAAGAGTAGAAGGTCTGATGAATTGATTAACAAGTACAGGGCAAAGTTGGAAAAAGCTGTGAGTTAAGATTAAATTTGAAAGTGTCTGCAATTCTGCTTAGACACGATAGGAGGGAGTGCATGTTGAGAGCCTTGTCAATCAGTTAGGTATTTTTCTCAATGTGCTCTATGCTTGTTAACAGAAGCGGCTGTTTTTAAGTGTATGGGATATACATAAATGGAACAAGTGCATGAATATTTGCTGATGTTATGAGACAGTGTCAGGGTCGGTCAGAAAACTGCTAGCTTGGGGGGGGGGTGGGATACACAGACTAATAGTGTAAGTGATTCTTGGACTGCTTCTATTGACCATACAGCAGCCTAAAAAAAAGTCACTGATTACAAGGTCCTGGAGTTCTTCATGGAACTAGCTTGTAGTTCAATAAACAAATTTAATGAATTTTTCTGTACCGATTAAGTCATCAAAAGAAGACATGGCACCACTCAGATATAAGGGATGCAGAATTTGAATATGAGAGTACAGACAGGACAGGAGGGTGGAGGAGTTATTCCCTTAGCAAAGAAACAGAATATAAGGCAGCACCCACAATCAACAAAGTTGACCAGTGCAATGTTGAGTCAGTTTGGTATGACACTGGGAAGCCACACTCCTACTCTCGCAGTCAACCCACTCCTATACTTGTCGTCACGATCATCAAAAATAACTGTGATGATGAGAATAATGGACAACTGTAAAGTCAAATAGAGTGAGCCAATAAATCAGAATATCTATAATGGGGGATTTTAACTGGAACTTGTGGGTTGGTCACTTACACAGTGGCAAGACTTTTCTGGATTTAATGAATGATGGCTTTCTATACCACCATTTTACAGAGACAATGACAGAAAACAATACTCTTGATCTGATTATCGGCAGTGACTATGCATTAGGAATCTGCAGATAAAAAATCCTAAGTGGAAGTGATCATGACATATTATTATGGTATTTACTTAAAGATGTAGCTGCTGTCAAGGGCAAAGGGAATGCTTTTGCTTTCATAAAGGTGATTGTAATGATCTCAGACAGTTTTTAAATTCTGTGCAGTGTTACCAACTGATGATGTACCAACAGCAAATTCTAACTAAGAAATATTCAGGAAAGTAATGCTTTTTGTACCAACTAGGAGATACTGTTCAGTGCTTAAGACTTAAGTGGACGTAAGATGAACTGACGAGACTATTGACAGAGATTAAAAATACGTGGGATGTATATAAATTATCAAAGCATATAGAAACCTATAATAGGAATAAACTAGTCTGCAATGAAGTCACAAAGTGGGTTAGACTGAGACTGATTACAAGTCTCTGACAAAGAATGCAAAGAAAAGCAACAAAGCTTTTCTTTGCAAATGGATGAATCACAATAGTCTACTAAATATGAATGATAACTGTTGATGATCCTGTTCAGGTTCTGACAAACTGAGTAGATATATATTTTGCATCTAAGTTCACATATCAGGAATTTTTTAGGGGTAGGAATGCCAGAAGGATATCAAATTCTAACAAGGGACAAATGATTTTGTGACAGCTGAGAGGAAGGTGGAGGATACGTTGCTGAGACTGAATGTGAATAAGGCATATGAAGAAGGTGGAGTCTATCCAATTATATTAAGAAAGGCTGCAAAACAAGCAAGCAAGCAACCCTTTGGTGCTATAATTATCAGAGTATCATTGGATTCAGGGAAGGTCTCTCTGAACTGGAGAAGTGCAAGTGTATCCCCAATTCACAAAGAGGGGAGGAAATCACAGGGTGACCTGTAAGCTTGACTTCTATTGCAAGAAAAATAATGGAGTCACTGGTTAAAAAAGTAATGTAGGACCATCTATACAGAAATGCAGTTACAGGCAGGCCTCGCTTAACGCGAGTTCGATTAACACGGTTTTCAGTTACCGCGATTGGAAAAAATGATACTACTTTTTACTTTACGCGATGCAAATTTCCAGTTAACGCGATCTTTTATTTCTGATTGTTGAAAAAGATTCGAATCGCGCACTAAATGTCTGACTGCCAATAAACAAGCGTTTGTCCGCTTCCCGCCTCAGTGTGTTCCATCAACTAAGTAGACGTGTTACTTGATTGTCTCCACCTAATAAAGTCACGTGCAGACGTATTTAAAAATTCTAATTTTCTGCCCCTGTTAATTATGGATAAAAGAAAGAGTGAAAAACAACGTGATTGTAATAAAAAAAAACGAAAAGTTATTACTTTAGCTGATAAACTTGAAGTTATTAAAAAACATGAACGTGGTGCAAACCATGCGAAAATCGTAAGAGATCTAGGATACAGTGAGTCTACCGTACGAACTATCTTGAGCCGTAAGAACGAATATAAAGAGAAGGGTAAAGTTTCATCATCTTCTTTTGTCTTACAAAATACTAGAAACAGAACTCTAATAATGATTGAAATGGAAAGTCTTTTATCAATTTGGATAGAAGATTGCAATCAAAAAAGAATTCCATTATCTAAGGACAATATTCAGAGCAAAGCTATTAACCTTTTTACTAAGCTCAAAGAAACAAAATATCAAGGGGAGACTGAAATGTTTGTCGCTAGTTCAGGGTGGTTTGGACGTTTCAAAAATCGAGCACGACTGCATAATGTTAAAGTAACAGGGGAAGCTGCTAGTGCTGATGAAGATGCTGCAGCCAAATTTCCTGCAGAATTGCAAAAAATCATTCAGGATGCTGAATACGACGATCGGCAAATATTTAATGTAGACGAAACGGGCGTATTTTGGAAACGGATGCCAACTAAAACTTATTTGGCTGCAAATGAAGCATCACAACCTGGGTATAAAGTCTCAAAAGATCGAATAACACTTTTATTAGGAGGTAACGCTGAAGGTGATTTTAAATTGAAGCCCATGTTTGTGTACCGTGCACAAAATCCTAGGGCTTTAAAAGGATACAGCCATCGCACTCTTCCAGTCATTTTTCGTTCAAATAAAAAAGCATGGATGACCAAAGCCCTATTTGAAGACTGGTTTACGTCTTATTTCTGTCCAACAGTTGAAGCCTATTGCAAGAAAAATAATCTTACTTTTAAAGCTCTGTTGCTTTTAGATAATGCACCTGGACATCCTTCTGCACTTGGTGACTTAAATGAAAATGTGAAAGTTTTTTTTTTACCAGCGAATACGACTTCGTTATTGCAACCCATGGACCAGGGGACAATTGCAACTTTCAAGGCTTACTATCTCCGCAGAACCTTTGCACAGGCACTTGAAGCTATAACAGGAGATAATGCAATTTCTGTACCAGAATTTTGAAAAAAATATAACATACGATTGGCCATTGAAAACATTCATGCAGCATGGGAAGAAGTGACAGCCAGCAATATGAGAGCAGTTTGGAAGCATCTTTTACCCCGCGCCAACGATTTTACTTGCTTCAAAGATGCAGTTCAAAAAGTTATTGAAGACATAACTAATATTGGTAATGACCTTGGTTTCAAAGGCTTGGATGCGGCTAACGTTCGAGAATCACTGAATTCGCATTTAGAACAGCTAAGTGACAATGATCTCTTTCAAATAGAGCAACAGCGTGCGCACGAAGAAGCTGAAGAAAAAGAGTGTGAGCCAGATGAAAATGTTACCTCAAAGGAGATAACGGTAAAAGAACTAGGCGAAATCTTTCGTATCGCAGAGAACCTTAAACAAAAGGTAATGGATGTTGATCCTAACATCGAAAGAAGCATGTTATTTCGCCAGGGCCTAGAGAAGCTTGTTGTCGGCTATCGGAAATTGTGTGATGAAAAAACGAAAGCCAAAACTGTTCAAACGACTGTGTTCAAATATTTCTGTAGCAAATAGTTAGTTTCTCCATTATATATTTTGAGCAATAAACATTTAATTCTATAATTTTTATTATCTTTTACATGGCATGCAGTTAAAAAGTTATTTAAAAGGTATTTTTAAAATTCTTTATTCACATTCCAGAAGGTCAAGGACCAATTATAATTTTTCCTATTGGTTATGATATTCGATTAACGCGTTTCCGTTTTGCGCGATGCGCTCGCGGGACGAATTAATCGCGTTAATCGAGGCCCGCCTGTATATGTTTGTCACAGCATGGATTTGTTAAGTGGCAATCTTGGCTGACCAGTCTGATTGGATACTGTTAAGCAGTAACAAAGGAACTGGATGCAATAAATAATTTTGATATCATATACTTCAGGGATAGAGGACATAATGTCTAAATTTGCAGATGTAAAAATTGGTAGAGTAATTAATAATCACTGCTAAGCAGCACTTCTTCAGAATGACCTACACAGACTTCAGTGATTATCAGGAGAGTAGCAGCTATGCTTTAATCCAGCAAAGTGCAAGGTCTTACACCTGGGGAACAGTAATCCCAAAATAACTTATACACTTGGCGGAGTTGAACTAAAGTCAGTAGTGGAAGAAAGGGGGACTAAGGAGTCACAGTACGGTCAGAAGTATACACAAGGACAGCTCATGTCATTGTAGACAGGTTGCAAGGAAGGCCATAGTATCCTATCGATGATTTATCGAACATTTGCTAGTAGATAAAGACATCATAATCCCATTTTATAAGGCTATTGTGTTGGACCACACTTGGAATACTGTGTTCAAGTGTGGACCACACCTAAAAAAAGACATTGAGCTTCTTGAAAGGGTCCAGAGACGGGTAACTTGCCTGGTGAGATCAGCAAAAAGATATCCTTATCAGGAAAAACTTCAATATACAAAGGGTACTAGGAAAGTTTTGCAATATGACGCAACAATGAATCACAGGAAGCTGCTTGTTGCTGCATGTTGAGACATGTTCATACGTGCATAGTAGCCGCCGCGCCAAGTCGATGGGCTCAGTTATTCATTAGTAGTGAGAGTGTAAAGTGCTTGCGATGGCATCGTGGTCACGAAATGAGATAAGGACAGTTTTGCGGTATAATTTCGTGCGTGGTTTAACCATAGACCAGTGCTCAGAAGAAATGACTCTTGCACTAGATGATGATTGTCCACATCGTACAATGATATTCAGGTGGTATAGAGAATTCCAAAGGGGAAATTTCACTCTGGAGGATTCTGAGAGGCCGGGAAGGCCACGAACGTCAGTTACGGAGGAAAACGTTACTGCTGTGAGGAAAATGCTTGACGAAAACAGGCGAGTGACCTACCAACAGATAGAGGATACTTTGGGCCTAAATGCACCAGCAATTCGTTCGATTCTGCAAGATCATTTGCATGTGAAGAAACTTTGTTCTCTCTGGGTGCCGCATCAACTGACTGAAGAGCAGATGACACGACGTGTGACTTGGTGCCGGGAGATGTTAAAAAAGTTTGATAAGGGACAATCTCGGTATGTGAACAACATCGTGACAGGTGACGAGACTTGGCTGTACTATTACGATCTGCGACCAAGGCTCAAAACAAAGTTTGGGTCTTTGATGATGACGACACACCCGTAATTGTCAGAAAATCCCGATCTGTAAAGAAGAAAATGAATAGCTGTATTTTTCAAATCGAGTGGAATTGTGGAACGTATCGTTTTGGACACGAAGAAGACAGTCACAGCTAAGTGGTATACTGAACAATGCCTGCCTAAAGTCATTGGATCTATGAAGAACCTGCGGCCAAAGTCAAGAATGGACACCTGGTACCTCCATCACGATAATGCTGCAGCTCACCGCGCCAAAGCCTGCACCGAATATTTGACCACGACAGGACTGAAACTTCTCGAGCACCCTCCCTACAGTCCAGAACTTGCTCCCTGCGACTTTGCACTGTTCTCGCATGTGAAAATGAAGCTAAAAGGGAGGCGGTTTTCCAGTGATGAGGACCTTCTATGGGCTTGGGACAACGAGTGTGCTTTACTCCCTAGTGAAACTTGGCAGAACTGGTTTAAAGATTGGTTTCGGAGGATGGAGAGGTGTATTGAATGTAGAGGAAATTACTTTGAAAAAATTAAATAAACAAAGCTGTATTGCAAAACTTTCCTAGTACCCTTTGTATGAGTTGCACAACTTGGAAACTAGGCACCTTAGTGGTGACTTGATTGAAGTGTTTAAGGCTCTGAGAAGCAATAGTAAAATGAATGAGATTGAAATTTTCATGGTTATAAATGATTCTAGAACACGGGGCCATAAATTCAAGTTATGGGGTAAGATGTTTAGACTGGATTGCAGGAAGTTTTATTTTAGCCATCGAGTTATAAATTACTGGAATAAGTTACTCACATGAGTGGTAGAGGCTGATAGTTTGGAGAAATTCAAAAGTCAGCTGGATAGTTACCTATGGAAAGAGGGAAATGCATTGGTTGTCTGTTTCTTTTTCTCTTATTATTAATTGTTTATTTTATTTTATTTTTTTATTATTATTATTTATTTATTTTTTTTTTTTTGGCTGATCCAGCATAAGCCTTGGGCTTCCTTGCACCTTACAAATACTTACATTGCATAAACACTTTTGATACTGTTGCACATGAAAGGTTGCTGTACAAACTGGAGCAGTTAGCATTAGAGGCAAGTTAATACTATGGATAAAGGGATTGTTCAGTAAGAGTAAACAGATTGATTAAAGATGGGCACTGCTCTTTTTGGACTAATGTTACTAGCAGAGTCTCCCAGAATTCAGTGCTTGTTGGTCCCATTGTTATTTTCAATATTTATTAATGATGTTGATGAAGGCAAATCAGGCAACCAGATCTAGAAAAATTAGGTGGATGGAATGAGAAAGGGCAATTGAAGTTTAATATTGACAAATGCAAGGTACTTCATGTGGAGAGCATTAATCGCAGATAAATATTCCAGCTGTGTGGTACTATGCTTAGGGTAGTACCACACAGCTGGTACGTTGAAGTGCAGTCAGATATTAAATTCTCTTAGCAGTGCAGATGTGCTGCAAGGACAGCTCATGAGGTTTTGTTGATAATATACTGGAATTTTTCCAGTAGGAATAATGAGGTGATTATCGTGTTGTATACGGCACTGATTAGGCCACTCTTCCATAATGCATGGAGGCTTGGAAGTCTCATTTTACGGGTGCTGAGAAGAGCAACAAGATTAGTCAAGGACAAAAAAGTTGCATAAAAGACTTAGTTCTGCAGGTTCCAGCATCTGTAAATTCTGAGGAGATATGATCGAAGTTTGAAAGCCTTAAATGTTTTGAGTAAATTAAATGCAAATGCCATTCTAACTCTTGCTCGGAAAATAGATAGGGACAAAAATTTAAATTCAAAAAGGATACATGTAGGATATATGTATAGAATTGTTTCAGCCAGAGCACGATTGATTATTGGACCGTTCTCCCATCTGATATTATGTGTAGTTCGGATAAATGTGCAGAACTATAGATTATAGAAAGGATGGACAGGAGATGTGGTAACTGGTTTTTTTTTTTTTTTTTTTTTGTAAGTTTTGCTTTTCAGACATGAAAAAAAAAAAGCAGCCTATAGTGCAGTTTTTGCTTTCTTATTATAAGAAATTATAGTTAAAATTTCTGTAATTCATAGGGTTTTTTTTTTTTTTTTTTTGTCTTTCAGGATGTACTCTTAAAAGTAGTACGTAAGGAAGGTTTTTTCAGTCTCTGGAAGGGATTTACTCCATATTATGCACGCCTTGGACCGCACACAGTCTTAACATTTATCTTCCTTGAACAGATGAATCAGTTTTATAAACGTTATGTGTTAAAAGATTTTTCTGGTGGTGGTGGTTTGTAAATATGTACTGTATTTGAAATTCGTAAAGACTCAGATTATGACAATGAAAAAATATACTAATTGTTATTAAAATTAATTTGTGCCATCATAAGTAAGAGATTAAGAAAAGAAAAGAAAAAGCTGTGGGACAATTATTTTGGAGACTTAAGTGATTATAACTTGCTTTGTGTTAAATATAATTGTGTGTAATATCTTTCAAATGTACAAATGGCATTTGTATAGTTTTTCAAGACATTTATGAGAGAATGGCATATATATATATAGTTTTATGACAGGTAGGACTTGTTTTTTAGTAAAATTTTTAAGACTGAAATAAAATCAGTGAACGTTGTTTGTTTTTAATTATCAAATATTTATTTTCCAAAATTAATTATTAAATAATGCTATCTTATACTTCTGAACTGCTTTTGCATTCTCTAGGACAGTGGTCTCCAAACTTTTTTGGTCCGTCACTTATTTTACTTAAAAGGACTAGCATGCACCCCAGAAAAAAAAATTAAATATATGTTTAATATAAGAGTAATAACGCGCATCCAGTGGAAACAGTAACTAGATTTTAATAAGTAAGGTAAGTTAAGATAATACATGTAGCTTTCAGGGTAACAAACCCCTTCTTCAGCAAGTGAAAATAAACACATACAGATTACTAACCAAATATAGAAATTAGCAATAGAATAAAATAAATACTAAATGAGCTGTGCGTGCTCAGATGACTTTGAGAGTGCACACATGACTGTGAGATTGTGCAAACATTCATTCACTAGATCGGCACTCATTGTTGGTGCACAGACGTGTATGGGATTGCTGCCAGCGTTGGTCAAGTTTCAAAACTGTTGATTCTAAGATAGGGTGTAGCCTTGTACCCTTGCAGCAATTTAAGGCTTTTGGACAGCTTGATATATTTAACAATTCTAACCAAAGGCGGTGATGGTAGTGTTGGGAATGGTCAATCACCTCCCAATCATGTCTGAGGTTAAGGCAGTGGTTTCAACTGGGGTGCCACGTAATTTGTGTTTAAGTTACTTAAACTTATTATTATTTTTTAATTTATGTGGTTTTTTTTTTTTTTCATTATAAAAAGATGTACAGTATCTTTTTAATTTTGTGATGATCTATAATTGATGTTTACTTAGTACCTCTATATAAAGAATAAAATTATATACTGTGTATATATATAATTTGTATTAATTATATTATTGTAATAAATATCATATAACATATATATTTTTTTAATATTATATATATATATATGTATATATATATACACACACACACACACACACAGAGAATCAGATCTAACAGGCAGAAAATTGAGTAGGGGTGCCGCAAAATAAAATAAATTACTTAGGGGTGCTGTTATTAAAAAAAGATTAAATCACTGGGTTAAGGTAATGATAAGTTGACCAGAAATGTTCCGTGGTTGCGGAGTGTTCAGTGTCACCTAGGCGAATCAATCTATCATGTTCTGCGAGGTGATCCTGAAGATGCCTTGAGCTCTCCCCTATACAGGGTGTCTCAAAAATATTGGTACAAAACATTTAGGTGAGGTAAGTATCATCTAAAGGAATGTGAATCGCATAGGTACCCATAACTGGAAACGTCACGGGAAAGTAGTATAAGAGTCACAAGAAGCAGAAATGACACAAGACAGTAATTAGTGTCAAACATTTATTTGACATAATATTAACAATGGAGTACGAGATGGATGCATTTAGCATTAGCATTAGTAGTGGCATTTGATGCAAGAAAGCAAGCTTATGCAGCATCAGCCAAAATAAAAAATAACCACTTCCACTTCACCCCTCTGTTCATTCGAAATACCTGTCCAGCTGAGCCTTAAACTTATTTAGGCTATCGACTTCCACGACAAGGGATGGAAGTCTGTTCCGCCAACCAACCACCCGCTGGCTAAAGGCAAATTTCCGCACGTCTATCCTACATCTGCCTTTCCTCAGTTTGAATTTATGCCCTCTCAGGTGATTATTCTGAGCAAGACGAAGAATCCCATCAGCATTGAGCATGCTCAACCATTCAAGGCTTTATACACCTCTGTCAGATCACCTCGCTGGTGCCTAGTCTCCAGACACTGTAATTTGCAAAACTTAAGAAGCCTTTCTTCGTGAGAGCACCCCTTTGTTCCATTCGCTAATCTTGTTGCCCTTTTCTGTACTCGTTCCAGCAGCTCTACATCCTTCTTGAAATGAGGCCTCCAGGCCTGTATACAGTACTCTAGGTGTGGTCTGACCATTGCCTTATACAAGGGAATAGGCGCCTCCGTAGCCAGGTGGGAAGGAGCAGCAGTGCATAGCACAGGCTTCTTGATTAGACCGGGGTTCGAGCCCGTCGCCACCAAATACGGAGGATGTGGAAAGGTCAGGGAATGACCACCGCATATCCCGGAGCAATATGGCCTTAGTTGCTAATGCTCCTAAAAACCAAATAACTAACTAACAAGGGAATAATCACCTCCTTATCCCTGCTAGAAATATTCCTATATATCATTGACAATACACCATGAGCTACTCTTGCAGCCCACCTGCACTGCTCAGAGAACTTCATATCTGCCTGCACAACCACCCCCAGGCCCCTTTCATTCTCTACCACTGTCAGTGTAGTACCACAGAGTTGATACGTTGCTCTGGGGTTGCTGTTTCCCATATGTAGTACTTTACATTTGTCAATGTTAAACTTCATTTGTCACCTCTCAGCCCATCTGCTCAACCTTTCCATATCCTGTTGCAGCAGCGTAGTGTCCTTGACAACCCTGCCAACCTTCGTATAGTCTACAAACTGGGGATTAAGCTTGATATACCATCAATATCATTTATAAATACAGAAAACAATAATGGACCCAATACTGAACCCTGAGGGACTCCACTAATAACATTGGTCCACGATGAGCAGTATCCATTGATTACCACTCTCTGTCTTCTCCCCCTTAACCACCCATTTATCCATAGCAGCAATTTGCCTCCAATGCACACTGCTCCAATTTGTGCAGCAGTCTTCCATGTGCAACAGTATCAAAAGCCTTTCTAAGATCCAAGTATATAATATCAAAGTTATTCCCTGCACCCAGTTCTTTTGTGACTGCATCATTTTTTTTTTTTTTTTTTTTTTTTTTTAAGGAGCATTAGCAACTAAGGCCATATTACTCCGAGAATATGCGGTGGTCATTCCCTGACCTTTCCACGTCCTCCGTATTTGGTGGTGACTGGCTCGAACCCCGGTCTAATCAAGAAGCGTGTGCTATGCACTGCTGCTCCTTCCCACCTGGCTACGGAGGTGCCGACTGCATCATAGTATCCAATCAAATTGGTCGGGCAAGACTTCCCCTTAACAAAACCATGCTGTGTCCGAGCTATGACTAAAATCTTGTCTAGATGATCCTGCAGTGCTTCTTTAACCAGTGCCTCCATTAATTTTCTGGGAACAGAAGTTAAAATCGCAGGTCATTTCACGATGTTACAACAGATGCTTGAAGGTTCCACCATGAGACACGATGCATACGTGACACCGACACAGCATGGAATGGCAGACACAGTCGAACACACCTGGAATTTCTTTGACAGTACCAGCAGCAGCGCAGACAAGTCTTGCCCTGAGATTCATTTCTGTCTCCACAGGCAATTCATACATGATAGATTTGAGGCACCCCCCCTACAGAAAGAAATCAAGGCTCGATAAATCAGGTGAGCGTGGGGGCCAGGCAACGGGTCCACCACGGCCAATCCATCAACGCCCAAAACGCCTGTTCAAATGGTCACGAACACACCTTCCATTATGGGCAGGCGCCCCATCATGTTGAAACCAAATGTTGCGTCTCACATTTGCTGGAAGTAACCCTGGTAGAACTTGTTCAAGAAAGATCCGATATTTAGCGGAGTTCATGCGGGATGGTAACAGGTATGTTAACATACCTGTTGTTGCATAACCAAATGTTGCATCTCACATTTGCTGAACATCGTCAAGTAACCCTGGTAGAATTTGTTCAAGAAAGATCCGATATTCAGGCACCTCCGTAGGCAGGAGCTGCAGTGCATAGCACACGCTTCTTGCTTAGACTGGGGTTTGAGCCCATGAGCCACCAAATATGGAGGATGCAGAAAGGTCAGGAATGACCACCGCATATCCCCGGAGCAATATGGCCTTAGTTGCTAATGCTCTTAAAACCAAATAACAAACATCCGATATTTAGCGGAGTTCATGCGGGATGGTAACAGGTATGGGCCGACTAAGCAGTCACCGACCATACCTGCCACACGTTTATTACGAAGCGATGTTGTGCCGCGTGGAGCACACACCATGTTAGTTGCGTGAGCCCACACATGAGCATTGTGCTGATTGAATAACCCTTCCCGAGTGAAATAAGCCTCATCCGTGAACAAAACATAGGCTGGAAAATTCAAGTCTTGAGCACTTTCTTGGAGAAACCACTGCGCAAAAGCCACACGTGCAGGATAATCTTGGGGGAGCAGTAACTGAACCCTTTGGAGATGAAAAGGGTGTAAGGAATCGTCGTGCCAGACACACTGTACATTGCACGAGACACTCATAAGGCAGAGGGCAACGGCACGTGTGTGCTGGTAGTAGGATTATTCTGGACAGCATTCAACACACTTTCTTCCATGGCGGTAGTTTGTCATCAAACATGGTCTGCTTGCACTACTGCTGTTACCTCTAAATGACCCATAATCGCACAAATTTTGATGCACACGCAAACAAATGGTGGTCTGGTACACGTCTGTCTGGGAAGCATTCTCCATAAATTCGTTGAGCTGCTCATCCATTGCCCTCTACTAATCCGTACACTAGTGCATGTCTGCGGGCTCACAGTTCGTATATCGATGCATTGCTCTTTCGTGCGGCCACTACTGCTTTGAGTAACCAGAAATTTTCCGTCTCGCAAACTGATGAACAGTGCCGTGTACCGACCTACGTTGACGTTTCCGGTTATGAGTTCCTATGCAATTCACATTCCTTTTAGATGTTACCTACTCCCCTAAACGTTTGTACCAATATTTTTGAGACACCCCGTATAGCAACTGCCTGCAATCATGGCATGTTACGCGGTACACCATTCCACTATGTAAGAGAGGGGCAGTGGGAGTTTTTACGTTTGAGACCAGAGAACGTAAGCTCCTACCAGGGAGTTGTATGCATTACTCACGTTGTATCTTAGAAATCTCATCCGACGTGCCCGGATAGTAAGGAATATAGGTAGTGGGTACACTGTGACGGGGGGGGGGGGGACAACGGCCTTGGATGAGTCTCAAGTTCTTGTGCTTGCAAGCACCTTATCTAATACATGGTTTGGGCTACCCACAATTGAATAGGTCAGCTTTTACTCTGGAAATCTCGGTGCGCCTGACTTTCTCTGAGCTGGAATGGCTCCAAGCTCGAGAGAATAGATCGCATGTAGGTGCTGTTTAGATGATAAGGGGCATTGGGCTGATCTGTAGTTAGTAAATTACCTGCACCACACACACCGAGGTTTCCAGGCGTGGGCCCACCGCTTCACTAGAACATCCAGGAAGGGAAGGAACCCATTCGCTTTAACTCTTAGGTGAACGGGATGAACGGAGATAAGGAGTTGAGGTACTCTATAACAGTGTTGCCTCTGAACTACGTGGATGATGGGTGAAGATATCATCAGTGGATCTGCACCACATTGTAATCGGTACAGGCGGGTTTAGGAATAACTGTTCCTCTAATTCCTCCATTGCGATGTTAGCAAGCGATGGAGCTGACAGGGCCGCCCATAGCCGTATCGTGTATCTGCTTGTATAGAGAATTGCCAAAAGCAGTGACACCACCTGACAAGCAATAGGTTGAGGGCAGTACAGATATCTTCTGTAGCTAGCGATGTTTTATTTGATAGGTTGGGATCACTGTCTAGAATGCCTGGTACAGACGATGGCCTGTTGGATGTAAACAGAGAGACAACATCGAAGGATGCCGTGATCTTGCTGTCAGGGACTAAGTTGCTCGATGAGGAAGGAATTCCTCGCTGTTGATGACTGTATGGATGGTATTTCCCACTAGAGGTGTTAGAGGGCAGGCGATGTGCTTAGACATTTCGTATGTCGGTGAATTGCAACAGGACATAATCAGTCTGAGAGGAATGCCTGACTTGTGAACTTTGGCAGCCCATGGCATGCAATTGCCATCGTGTCAATATTGAAATCTCCCAGATTTGAACCACTTATAGATCAATTTTGTTGACATTTGATTCCAGACATCCTTAGACTTTGGTGGTGAGTCACTTGGAGAAAGTCCTCGCCCTCTGTTTACGAGCCTGTTAGGGACCCACCCATCAAAGTCTTAGGACATCTGGAATCAACAATTCCTTATCTCCATTCATCCAGTTCACCTTAGAGTTACAAGTGAACAGGTTCCTTCCTTTCCTGGATGTTCTAAGCGGTGGGCCCACGCCTGGAAACCTCTGTGTACCACAAGCCAATGTGGTTCAGGCAATTTACTAACTACAGATCAGCCCATACCCCTTGTCATCTAAACAGCACTGCTCGTTCTCTATTCTCTCGAGTTTGGAGCCATTCCAGCTCAGAGGAAGCCAGATGCACTTAATTTCCAGAGTAAAAGCTAACCTAGTCAATTGTGGGTACCCAGACCATGTATTAGACAGGTGCTTGCTACAAGCACAAGAACTTGACTCATTAAAGGCCGTCCCCCCCCCCCGTGAAAGTGTACCCACTGCCTATATTCCTTACTATCTTGGGCACGTCAGACCAGATTTCTAAGATCCTACGTGAGTCTCACGAAATGTGTACAACTCCCTGGTAGGAGCTTACATTCTCTAGTCTCGAACATAAAAACTCCCATCGCCCCTCTCTTACATAGTGGAATAGTGTACCGTGTAACATGCCATGATTGCGACAGTTGCAATATAGGGGAGAGCTCAAGATACCTTCAGGATCGCCTTGCAGAACATGATAGATCGATTCGCCTAAGTGACACTGAACACTCCGCAATCATGGAACATTTCTGGTCAACTCATCATGACCTTAACCCCAGATGCGATTGTGATGTGATTGACCAATCCCGACGCTACCATCACCGCCTTTGGTTAGAATCATTAAATATATATCAAGCTGTTCAAAACCCTTAAATCGCTGCAAGGGTAAAAGGCTACACTCTATCTTAGAATCAACAGTTTTGAAACTCCACAAACGCTGGCAGCAATCCCATACCCATCTGTGCGCCAACAATGAGCGCTGATCTAGTAAATGAATGTTTGCACAATTTTGCGGTCATGTGCGCACTCTCAAAGTCATCTGAGCATGCACAGCTCATTTAGTATTTATTTTATTCTATCTCTAATGTCTATATTTTGTTAGTAATCTGTATGCATTTATTTTCACTTGCTTGAAGAAGGGGTTCATTACCCTGAAAGCTACTTGTATTATCTTAACTTAACTTACTTAATAAAATCTAGTTACTGTTTCCACTGGATGTGCGGTATTACTCTCGTAAATCATGGAATCCAGTACAACAGGCCCATTCTCCTTTGTATGTTTAATATATATTTATTTATAAATCATTTACATGGAAGGCATTATATCTAAAATCACATTTATAATATCATTTGTTTGATTGTTTGCTTGATCTACATTTGTTCAGTAAGTTAAACAAGGATGGAAGATATACTCTGAGCCCGAAGTGAGTACAAGGCTGCTTCATTTCGGACATTGGAGAAACAGACAGCATGATTAAATAAAGCCATGCCATCAAACAAAACTGCATATTGAAGTGTTAACAAGCATTTATTTATAATTTTTATTTTCAATTACGTTTCAAAAAACTAAGGTTTTCATAATTAATAAATATTGATTTTCTGCAGATTATCTCGCACACCCCTAGGGGTGCATGTGCCCAACTTTTGAGACCACTGCTCTAGAATATAGGAAAGCAATTATTTTGCCAGTGTTTGGTAATGGCAAAAAATATATTACAATTGATATTCTTAGGTGAGTGTAATAGGAAAAGTGAAAATTTTTATTAGTTGCACACGTCACAGATATAAGAACAACAGAAAAATTAATCAAAAAAAAATATATATATATATTGCAATGATAGCCTTTCAGTTGAATCACAATTTCATGAAACTTTCTTTAGATAAGTTGATGCTGTTCGTTTGACATTACACTATACATTCACAACACTAGATCTTATCATGGCTACCACTGGCATTTATCCTTTACACTTGAAGATGCTGCTTCACCTGAAGCTTGCTTCAGTGCACCTTCCTCAAAACAGTTCTGGCAGAATTCATAATAATTGCACAATCATTCACCAACCATTATTAAAAAATATAAATAGTGTTATGTTATATTAAAATAATGATGTAGATAAATGAAATAAATAGAATCATAAAATTCCACTGGATAAAACTGATAAAAAGGTAACTGTCTGTACAATAAAATATGAAATTTTTAACTGCAAAGAATTATTTACAATAAAACAATGTAGATAAAACACAGGATGATAAAAGTGCTAAAACACTGTAGCTTTTAAGAGGCATCTGCCTCCTTTTTCAACAGTCAAAAAAAAAAAAAAAAATTCTGGCAGAAATTGGATTGTTGGTACCTTCCAGCTGTCGGCTCCTGTGGTTTCAAGACACATCAATAAGTTCATTTGTCTGCAGATTAGAGCATCTCGATCATGTGTGATGGACTGTTAAACCACACTTGCCGACCGGGCTAGCCAGGTGGGTAAAGTGCCTGCCTGGCAACCCAAAGGTCGCGGGTTTGAATCCTGCCTCAGGCTTGGAACAGAGTACTGCAAAAACCTTGGGAGGTACATTATGGCCACAGAAGCCGATGCACCAACAACTACCAAAAAGAAATGTTAAAACACAAGGAAAAATGATAACTTTAGTATTTTAGATCTTCACATCTGATTCTGTCTAGATAAGCTATAAATACATTCCACAATAAATGAAACTCCACACTTAATGGAGATGGGCTGCTAGATACTCATCTGAAACTTGCAGAAATCCTCAACATGAATATACACAGACTGGATAAGGAGTTATATTGAACAACCAAGAATAATCATGTATATATATATGGCTGCAGTGGTAGGTTACAAATCCTCAGTTTACAAAAATAGTGATACTGCACAACCTTTGACTCCATGATGATGATAACTTATAAAGCAATTTTCATCCTCAACTGCACTTTTCCCTAAATGCTATTCAATACTTGGCTTATTGAAAAAAAAAGGGGGGGGGTAATCAGTAGGAGTATGGTAATTAAATTCATGATTGGTCTTGAAAAATGCTATAGAAGGCATTGTTCTCATGATAGCCATTGTTCTAATTCTTGCCATTTCAATTGTTTAAAGTAACAGTATTTTCTAACAGAGATAGGTGTGGAACAGAACCATGGTGTGTCTGACAGGCTAAAAAGTTAATGATAATGTTGAACAGATTTTTAGGCAGAATAGATGATAATCTTGTGTGTACTAATACTAAAAATATTAAGCATAGATAATCTATGATTTTTTTTATAGTTATGAGGTAAAATTAATTAAACGCTCAATGTGAAAACAAGTGGAATTTATATAAAAATTATATAAGGAAGCTTAAGGTTTGAGCCATGGCAATGAAAACCCACCTTAAAAGGATTTGCAAGTCTTATGAGACATGTTTTTTTCATCAGCATAGCCTTAGTTATTGACAGAAAGGGCAATTTTACCAACATGGGATACAATTGAAGTGCAAGAATATTTGCTGAGACTGTTGAGGCAGTGGTAACTCTATTGGGAGACTGCTAGTGCAAAGAAAGGTAGAGAATAAAAATTTTATTGCACCTAAAAGCACAGGGAGATTCGATTATTATGCAGTTGGGACATACAGTAATTTGCAAAGAAAAGAATGTGCAAGGCTCTTTTTCCTCAGCAAAAGCCTCTAAACTGGAAACTGCAAATTGTTTTTGTCTTATGGTAGTGACCTTCAGAATGTGCTTTAAAAAATATCACAAAGGCTTTCAAAATTGATTCTTATAACCGAGCATATGATAACGATGAAAGTGTAGTGCATTTTAATGTTTTGAGTTGTTTTTTTGAAATTAAAGAGGCTGATTCCACTAACCAGTTATCATGTTAATCGACACCTACTTATTTCACTTTATAATGAGATGTGCTTATGATTGTCTCCGACCAGACCACATGGTCCTTCCTCTCAGCCAACAGCAGCATTTGTAAACCTGTTGGCCGCATGTTTTGTATTTGCATTCTTTAGTTGAAGTGATTTTTTGTGTTGTGCTTTAATCAATATATTAGTTTTAATCGATACATACAATTTCCATTATAAAAATCACCTTTTAGAGAGATTAATAACTTAGTTATATAGCAAAAATTTCAACTTCCAAAGTCTTGGAACAAATTACCAAAAAACAATGTGTTATTGGGTTCACATTACGATATAATCACGATACAGTGTCTGGAAAGGATTAATATTGTAAAGCGGGGGGGGGGGGGTCCACTGTATATGATGACAAAATTAATGTTTGCATTCAGTTCCTTAATTAATGTGTCATAGTAGCTAATCAGATTGGTCAGACAGGATCCCCTTAACAAACCAGTGCTCTGATTTCCATATAAGTCAATTCATGTTAATTTCAAATCCTGCAATAGTACTTGAACTCCTGGCTCCATTATTTTCTACAGAAAAGAAGTCAAGCTTTGAGGGCTGTAATTGTTCATGTTGCCTCTTGATCCTGTATATATTATTGACAAAATGCCATGAGCTGTTCTAGCAGCCTGTCTGCACTGCTTAGAGAACTTAATGTTGACTGTACAATTACCTCTAGGTCCCTCATTCTTCACCACCTTGAGTGGTACCACCAAACTGGTATGCTATTCTGCCCATTAATCTTGTCACAGACATTCTCTCAGGTATGACAAGCTATGACTTGCTACCCGGGAGTCCAAAACAATGGAACTGATATTCAGGCAACACTTAAGTCAAGTGGGCTGAATTCCATGAAGTCTGGTCATTCTATTGATAGCCAAATCCTCTGCTTTCACCTCCACATAGGTGGAAATGTTAGTAACTCTGGTATAGCCCCTCCCCCAGGAGCGGATTAAGATCGGTTGAGGCCCCGGGCGCAGAAGGAAATATTGGGCCCCTTAAAAAAAAGAGAGAGACAGGGAAAATAAAAATACATGTTAACCATTTTTTTAAATAAATAAAAAATATTATGTACTAATAATGTTTTATTTCCAATAAAATTTGAATATAATATATGTGTAATATAATTAATAATAGCATAATAATTATCACAAAGTTTTGAACTAATATGTTCAACTAATTTGTTGGGGTTTTGCGTGGGCCCTTCAGAAGTCGGGGCCCAGGGCGCGTGCCCGGTGCGCCCGCCGTTAAATCCGCCTCTGCCCTCCCCCCCATGTGCAAGTCTGGATATACCATACCAAGTATACTGGAGGTGATCACCTAGGTTTAAACCAATGTAAGCAGGAGGATCAAGTTGTAGCATGAACACCACAAAAAAGGAATGCCACCCCTCTGTGTTATTCTACAGTACTAAGTGGCAGATGATATATCAACCTTTTTTTTTTTATGAAAACCCAAGCACGAGAGGTATTAGAACCTATAGTACTTAGTACTGTACACTGGTTGGAGGTTGCGAAGATGAAAGAAAATATTTGTTGACATTACACTTGAACTACTGTAGATTGTAATTTTCAGGAAATACGTATGAAGGAAAGTTGTTCCAGAAAACAGAAATTGAATGAATAAATGCTGGTTCTGTGAGTTTGAACTTGGACCATAAATGGATGTTGACTGGTTGTGGCACATGTTCAGAGTGCTTTGGAAGAGAGCTGGAATTATAGAAGCCAATTCACAACAGTGCCCATGGAAGTATCTATAGAAGAGGTATGCAGCAGAAACAATGTCTATGAATGTGGAGGAACTCTGTTAGAGATGAGTCATTAATTAACCTAACTGCTGCCCCCTTTTAAATGGAATATAGAAACCTGAGAGGTTTTTGGGACACAACTCCATACATGGGAAAAATATTTCATGGTGGGGTGGATTTGTGATTTTTACATGGTGAACAGCTGTTTGTAACAAAAGTAATGCCAAAAGAGAAAGAGAAAACCCAGTTTTTAGATGCAGAGGAAGCAATATTTGTAATTTGCTTATGCCAAGAGATTAGAAGTCAAGGTAATACCCAATAGAGATGTTCTTGCCTAGAAATCGGAGTGTCATTGAAGATAAGCATAGGAGTAGAAGAATCCTTTTTATGAAATACAGTGGTAGACAAAAAAACAGCATCACTTGTGAATTTTGCAGATAATGTTTTGTGCTGCATTGTGGGTTGCAGAAATGTCAAAATGCTTTTGTTAGATGGGATATATATCTCTGTGAATGATATCGAATAAAAAGATTCCACCGGATATTTTTTCATTCATTTGTTGATTGGCGGATCCCAGGGTTCCCCCCATTAGCCGCAGTTTACATGTGGAGAGAGCAGAGTAACTATGTAATTACACAGAATTATCTACAGAACAATCAACAATATCTGTAGTTCTATATACCATTTCTAACAGGTTAACACTCATAAAATACAAGGATTATCTTAAGTAAACAACTTAACTAGCCAGATGACCAATAGAATGGTTAAAATATATTTAAATACATCTTCAGTTCGAACACAAGGTAGAACAAGAAGTTAAAAATAGTGTATTACTCAAATCTCAATAACAACTTTATCATAATCTCAGTGTGATTAGAAATCAACATAAAAGCTAATTAAACATAACCATCAAATACATTATCAAAGCATATACCACACTCAAACCTTACACAAAAGGCATAAGTAATTAATGTGACATTATGTACCAGCAATTTTCAATAGGGTTCAAATCTGCACTGTTGCTGGGCCACTCCAACACTGTAATGACAGCATTTCTGAGATATGACTGCACCTTAAGGGAGAAAAACAAGGGAAAACATTGGTGTATGTTTTAAGCCTTGTGAGACAAGAAAACAAACTCATCATTAAATCTAAATAGCATAAAACTTACCAATTTTGCTGTGTGGCAAGGTGCTGAGTCCTGTTGAAAAATGCAGTTTTAGACATCTGTGTGGTGATCCCTAATAATGGGTTTCAGACATTCCTCCAAGATAGCAGTGTATGTTTCTGCATTCACTGTTCCGTTAATAAACTTAATTCATTCCAGACATTGTTATGCATCCCCAGGCCATCTGACAGGCGGCAAACTTTACAGTTGGTGTTATGCAGTCAGGATGGTATGCCTCAGATTTTTGTCTTCTGACATATCCCTTACCATCCAAGCCATGCAGGTTGAATTTCAAATTTCGATTCGTCATAAAAGATGGTGTTCCATTGCTGTTTTGTATGTGAAACATTCGTTTTAGCCCAAGCAAGTTGCTTCTTCCTCATTTTTTAGGTCAACAAAGGCTTCTTCTTGGGCTGATAGTCATGCAGACCACATTCCAAAGGCTGTCTTTGGATAGTTCATGCACTTGTTTCAACACCAGAGGCCACCTCAAAGTCCAGTTTTAGATCAGGAGCACTAGCATGACGATTACGAAGGCATAGCAGTTTCAAATATCGATCTTAGGAAGGCGTAGTCACTCTCTTACAGCCTGATCCAGGTTTTCACTTCACGTCACTGGTTTCACACTTTAATTTCAGTGCCTGGGATACTGTTGAATGGTGGAAACCTATTTTATCAGTGATAGCACTGCAGAAAACCCTTCCTGGGACAGAGCAACAGATACTGTTTTTTCTTGGTATCAACCGAACATATGAAGCCATACTTACCCCACCACAAAACAGGATACTAATGAGCATGTATACCCTTCCAATGCCATATTTATAGAAACAGCTAATGCACCCCAGGGGCTGACATCTGGTGAGTATGAGCTTGGCACACCCAGGATCCTGAGCTGGATATCATCCTTCTCTTTCTTGGTGATTCCCTTCTACTTCTGACTCTTGTTCTCTCTCTCTCTCGCACAGGGTAATTCAGAAATTTTTTTTTTGTCGGGTGCAGCATAAGCCTCGCGCTTCCTTGCACTATATAGCTATTAATAATAATACTTTGCAATTATTGTCTGATGCAATACCTTTGCTTTGAGACAAACAATATCTTATGTTTCACTACAAATATTACTGTTTTTTTTAGGTGATGCAGTTTTTTGTCTGCCACTGTATAAGACAGGACTGAGCTTTAGAAGCATTAGCATAGGCACATGATGCAAGAAAGCAAGCTTATATAACATCAGCCAAAAAAAAAAAAAAAAAACACACCCTTCTCATTTCACTCATCCACTCACTCCAAATGTTTGACTAGTTCTGCCTTGAATCTATTTAAGCTATCAATTTCTACAACAGATGGAAGTTTGTTCCAGCAATCAACCA
Organism: Mastigoproctus giganteus; assembly: GCF_048544385.1. Taxonomy (NCBI): domain Eukaryota; kingdom Metazoa; phylum Arthropoda; class Arachnida; order Uropygi; family Thelyphonidae; genus Mastigoproctus; species Mastigoproctus giganteus. The sequence continues at coordinate 16,521,754 of NC_143579.1, read as the reverse complement.
CCTGCTGGATAAAGGCAAACTTCCACACATCCATCCTACAACTGAGTTTCCTCAATTTGAATTTATGCCCTCTCAAGCGATTATTCTGAGTAAGAGGAAGAATCCCATCAGCATTGAACATGATCAAACCATTCATACACCTCAATCAGATCATCTCATAGGTGCCTAGTCTCCAGACACTGTAATTTTCAAAACTTAAGCCTTTCTTCGTAAGAGCAACCCTTTGTTCCATACACTAATCTAGCTACTATAGCAGACTACTATACTATAGTCCAATCTTTAGTTTTCACATCAAGTTCTTTATCAATCATCCTTAATTCGCACTAATTTTTTGGAGATTGGTGATAGTTTTTTTTTTTAATTATTGCCTGTATGCCATTGTATTTTAGAGCATTTTCTACACAGTGAAAGGCTCCACAAAGTTTCAAAATCTGCCAACATTTCATCTTACCAGTTAATATCTTAGTTGCCTCAATCCCCCCCCTCTACGTTTCTACTGCCACTAGTTCTTTGAATACAGTGCAAAATGTTGGAATCGCATGATTATTCTGCTACTGTGACCATGTAAACATGGACAGGAGAAATTTACTGGAAGGCACGGATCACTCACTTCTCCGAAAAACATATGCCCGTTTGTCAGAAACCACAATACAGGTTGACCAGAGGCTATAATCCATGTCGAGAATCTACTTAATCCTCTGACTGGCTGGCTATGGAAAGCATATTGACTAGTGTGACTTCTCAGTATGTGACTGCATAGGTTTTACAGACACCACTAACATTGTGGAATGGTAATCCCTTTCACCCTCAATTTGCACTTTCTTATCTTGTCTTCCTTCACGGATTAGGCGATTCGCCTGTTCCGATCTCAAAGAGGTCTGCCATCTTTTCTTTGGTCTTTCTCTGTCTTTTTCGTTTTGATCTATATGTGTAAGCTAAATTAGGGAATCTATTATCTTACATTCTTTCCATCTTTGTCTATATTCTATATTTTTTTCATTAATTGAGTAAATCTTTAATTCCTTTCTAATATTTATGTTTGGTATTTTATCTAATTTTGTACATCCTTTAACATATCTTAAAAATTTCATTTCTGCAGCTTGTATTCTATTAATGTCTCTTTGTTTCGGTATCCATGTTTCAGAACTGTAAAGAAGTGTTGGTATTGCCATTACTTTCCAAATTAAACTTTGTTTTCTATTATTTGTTTCAATACAAATATATTATCTGTATATGATCTTCCTTTTCTGAATCCTACCTGTTCTTCTATTAATATTTCATCAGAGATAATTTTAATTCTATTATTTATTATTTTGCTATGCATTTTATATACTAATCGCTCTATAATTCTTTGTATCATTTCTGTTTCCTTTTTTAAATATTGAAATAATTTTTACTATCTTCCATTCCTCTGGTATTTTATATTTTTCCCAACATTTATTAAATAAATTTAGTATCCTATCTTTTAAAAAACTTCCTCCATACTTGATCAGTTCTGCATTTATACCATCCATTCCCACTGCTTTCCTATTTTTTTGTAGCTTTCAATGCCTTTTCCAATTCTTCCTTCGTTATCTGATCTATGTCACTAACTGTATCTCTTCTGTTTGATATAAATAAATTTTCTGTTTATACTCCAGCACGACAACCAAGTCAGTAGAGTTTACAATAAATCGCCAATACAAATATTTATCGTATTTAGGAGTCACGGGCCTGAACCCCGGTCCACTCAAGGAACGCTTGCTATGTACTCTCACTCATGACCACTCGGCTACGTCAGGCCTAATGTTGGGTCTTTCCACAATTCTTCATAATTGTTTTTTCAATTGTTCTTCCTTTATTATATTTATTCTTGAAGTGTCTTTCTCTGTGCTATTCAAATGTTTCATGATTTTATATGCCAAATTTTGTCTTCGTCAACATCATGTTCTATTGTACTTACAAATCTACCCCATGACTGCTTTAGCCTTCCTTGTTATACCTTTAGTTTTATTACGTTCTTGTTTATATATTTCTTCATTCACGCACGTGTGTTTGATGTTTTAATAGAACCATATTTTGAAGTGCTACCAATGTAACATGCATTACAGTTAGGTTGGCATTTTATTAGGTAAATAATATTGTTCATATCGCTGATATGATATTTTTGTGCGTCTTTGTATGAATTAAATAATGAGCCAAGTTTATTATAAGTTGAGAATGTGAGGGTGATGTCAGTATCTTTGAATGTGCGGTGGAACTGATTGTAAAAATTACTATGGTATGGTAGGATAACACGTAGATTATTATTAGAGGTGTGTTTGGGTGGATTGTTAATATTATTTTGGACGGTGAAAATGGTTTGTTGAATTAATTGAGTAGGGTACCTTCTAGATATGAATTTTCTAGATCAAGATTTGAATTAATGCAACTGTGTCTTGATGAGTATGGCGCTTTTCCTTTATATAAGGTAATATCGGTGTATCTCTTTATTGCTAATGACTTGAGTCTGTTGAACATAGCTCTTGCTCTGGAGTATAGGATTCGATCTTGGGTTGTGCCAGAGATTTTCCACTGCCTGTGAAGGTACTGCTTGTTGTGGAAACTGCGCGCTAGATCTTTGGTCCACCAAGCTCTAGTTCTTGGAGAAATGTGTACGGTTTTGGCTGACGCATAGACGGTGACTGTATTTATCCATCTTGTGATTAGGTCAACTGCAAGGATTGGGTCACATCCATCAAGCACATGCCATGGAATAGACTGCGCTGCCTCAAGGCACTTTTTTGGATCCAGAAAATTCGGAGAGAATATGATTTTCTTTTCAATTGAAGCTGGGCATAGGCAGAACAAGAAGTAATGTAATTGGATCGTGATCTGAATTGAAGGATGTTTCTGGTGGAATGTCGACTGCAAATTCCAGAACATAGAATCAAGTCGAGGCGATTGGTGCCTCTCGTTGGCTCCTCATTGATGATCGTGAACTTTAATAGAGAGAGATTGTTCATTAGTCGTTGAAGGAGAGGGCTCAGGTAGGGTGGAAGGTTAAAATCGCCGCAGAGAATGTACGTAGCAGAAGGGTGTAACTTACTCATTATCCAGCTGGTAGCAACCTCAATTGTTGCAATATCTGGAGCTGGGGGTATGTAGATTGCCACTAAATCGATTAAACAGGCATTAAACTTCACAGTCACGAGTATTGCTTCATAAAATAAGGAGTTGCTAGATGCGATGTGCCCAAATTTCAGGTTGGAATCCTTGACGAAGATGGCAACACCGTCGCCTCTAGATTGAGATCTTGATGTGAAGAACGATGAAAATCCAGCGGCCGGTGCATAGGCTATTGACTCCTGGTCAGGTTCAAGCCATGTTTCTGATAGACAAATTACATCCATGCTGTTGGACAACAAGAGTTGTTCCAGAGTTTCAAGCTTATTTCGGAGGCTCCGGACATTTTGGTAGAAAACTCTAATGGTGAGTTGAAAGGGAATTTTTATAAGTGCTGATCTCTTTGTAGATGCTTTTGAACACCCAAACAGATTAGGCCTGGTGGAAATTATACTGTTAATTGAAAGTGATTGAAAAGCAGAGTTATGTGGTATCATATCGGTATGTTTATAAGCAGTAGCTGAGGCAAGAAAGTGATTGGAGCTGGACATGTGGTGCGGTGGTTATTTTAATTTTGTTCTTGTTTTGTTAAATTATTTGAATTAATATATTTTTTTTGTAGAATTTGTATTGTTCTATTGTTTCAATAAATTAATGAAAATATTAAAAATTGTGTATTATTTAGAAATCCGTCGCCTATTGCACTATACTGTCATTCATTGTATTCACAAGATAACAAGTGTATTGTAGGCCTACTCACGTTTTCAGGAGCTCACATTTTTCTGTTCGAACAGAAATTTCGTGAAGCGTGATAGCGTACAAGTTAGCACAATTGCATCATTTTTGTATGTAGCCAACTACTTAAATAGTTATGAATTGGAATCATTAAGTATATTTCATATTGTGAATACCTTCACAATGAGTTTCCATGATATTGCACTATCTCGCTAAGTTACGCTTCACCATAGGGGGACTACTGTTACCCATTCTCAGCGGATACCACTACCCATACGGCACCGTTTTGGAATTTATTGGCTCTTCATCAGTGGGTAGGCAGGTACCTTAGTGTTGCAATGATGGCAATCCAGTTGCGAAGTACAACTCCACAATGTGAGAGATGCCTGATGGTGTTTGAAATTTATATTACAGAATAGTTTAGGGCTGAAGCCTCAGGTTATGTAAGGTTGTCATCATTGCAACAATTACAGACCTGTTAGTTTAATTTCTGTTCCTAAGAAAATAATGGAATTATTGGTTAAAGAAGTAATGCAGGATTTAGACAGAGGTGTAGTTTACTTCAGTCAGCATGGGTCTGTGAAGAAGAGAGCCTGTGTGATCAATTTGATTGGATACTATGATGCAGTAACAAAGGAAGTAGATGTAAAAAAGGAATTTTGATATCATATACCAGCGGTTCCCAAACTGTGCGCCGCAGTATATTTTAAAATTTCCAGGGAAGCATAGCGATACTCGACATCTGTCAGACACCATGCAAGATAGTTTAAAAATGAAAAAATTACTGAAACGCTAAGGTAAACGTGAACCAAGAAAGTTGGGACCCTCTGTCATATACAGTAGAGCAACGTTTCTCAAACTGTGTTCCACGGAACACTAGTGGTCCGTGAGATATGAACAAGCGTTCCGTGAAAATTCGCAATTAATAATTAAAAAAAATAAAGCAAATTTTGCATATTTGCAATATCATATCATTATAATATTTAACATATTTTTTTTCAGTTATTAATATACTGGCATAGAGTAATAATAAAATAGACCGCGGAACACTTTATATTGAGGGGCTTAGCATAGAGAAGTATGCGTAGAGGTAATGACATCTACGAAAAAGTAGCAATGTGGTGATCTAGTATGCCATTCGTATGCGATTTAGCCTGGAGTACACGGATTGGAGAGGAGGAAGCGAACCAATATCATAACTAAACTCACTTCGTTGTATAAATTTTTTTGATAATTATTAGTATTTCGAAATATTAAAATATGTGATCATGGATTGGTGGTTGAAAAAAGGAACTTTAAAACGGAAAGAAAAGTACTTCTAGTAGTGAAACTGTGGCCGATGAAAACGAACACAATATTCTCACACTTCAAATTGAGAATGAACAATTGCAGCCTTTTGTTCCCCAAAAATCTGAAGTGAATAAAGAGAAACCAACTAATAAAAGACCAAAACGAAAGTATGACAGTTTTTGAATTTCGGCTTTACATGTGTTGGAAATAAAGATGCTCCTGATGCACAGTGCATCGTATGTAATAAAGTATTAGCAAACAGTTCTTTGGCTCTCTCTAAACTTGTGTTTCATAAGTGTTCCGTGAATATGTTGTGAGATGAAAAGTCTTCCGTGACTAAAAAAGTTTGGGAAACGCTGCAGTAGAGCGTCGAAATCCAAAATGTCAATAATCTGAACAGCCAGCATTCATTTTTTTATGCTGGTGCCATTAGACCGGTTATTGTGATCACGTTTGCAAATTTAATTTTGATTCTATTAAACGGCAATTCTAATAAGAGAAAATCGGAAAACTATTATCCACAGACTATAAAAGTGAAAATATAAAGCACCAATTTACACTTTTATTAAGGTGGTAGATGACTTTCATCAACCGGTGAAATACCACCACTTTGCTTATTGGAGGCTTGAAGTGGTGAAACCCATGTTTAGTCTCTAGAGCAAAGTTTCCGGCATCCCCCCCACTCCCCCATACTTCTCCTTCAACCCATGCACGGTACTAAGTACTATAGGTTTTGATACCTTTCGTGTTTGGGGTTTTCATAAAAAAAAAAAAAAAAATTAAATGATACGTGATAATCGACAAACGATCAACTGAATACAGTATTGTACTGTCCAACTCAAAATCGAGAAGAGTGAGATATCTGGCAATAACGAAACGAAGTTCGAAAATGGTGCAGCAAAAAATAAGTAATTATTTTCATTAAAGGCCCATACATATGTTATTGTGGCTTAAAGGTCAATTTGTTTTGTTACCTATGATAAAAATATGCAAGTACAACTTAGTGTTTTTATTTCTAAACTTTTTTTTTTTAGTCTCCAGAACAGCATGTTTGATAAGTTCGAAAATATAAACAAATCGAAGTCGAACTACCCCCAATCCCAATTATCGACGCTCTATTGTACTTCGATTTCAGGGGGTTTTGATACTGTTGCACATAAAAGACTGCTGTACAAATTGGTGTATTGTGATATCAATGGCAGGTTACTGCTATAAAATGATGGTTAAGTGGGAGAGGACAGAAAATGGTTATCAATGGCCAGTGCTCTTCGTGGACTAATGTGATTAATGAAGTTCCAGAGGGCTCGGTGCTGTTGTTCTTGTAGGATTTTAGGAGAATCAGCGACTAAGGCCATATTGCTCCATGTATACTGTCTGTAAATTGCGTGTTCTGCAGTGAATTTTCTCCTTGGTGGACGAAACACTCAAGTTTCCGGTACGGTTCGGTGCTGGGCCAATTGTTTTCAGTATTAATTAATGAAGGTATATGTGATTAATATCTAAGATTGCAGATGATGCAAAGTTTGGTAGGTAGGTAGGTAGGGTAGTTAATGACAATAATGAAGGTATTATGCAACAAGATATAGAAAAATTAGGCAGATGGTCTGAGAAATGGCAATTGAAGTTTATCATTGACAAATTCAAGTGCACATGGGTAGCAGTAATTCCAGAGTAATGTATATATTCTGTATAGTTTTTCAAGGGAAAATATCCATTTTAATTCCAAAGAACAATATAACCAGAATAAAATCGAATTGTCTAGTTCTCGATATTCAAATTACAGCTTTTGAGAAATATAACAATCATTGTAGATTAAACTGACAAAACTTCAAGGAAACAGTTTAATTTTCAGTTTTTCAAGGATAGATGGAACTCTGGAAGGAAAAAAACTTTGTAAGAATACGGATTTTATTTTCAGGTCCCAACATCAGATGGAAATGGCAAGGAATTTATCTTTCAGGAGAAAAAAAAAATTTCATCCTGCACACAAGGTGCCGCGTCTGCAATGCGGGATGAGCAGCGGCGGTGGGAGGGAGGGAGTGTGAGCGGTGCCTCTCACAACATAAACACTCCAAAATAGACCTTCCCATTTAACATCCACAATGCATCGCCACAAAATAACGTTAAAATTATTCACAAAAATTCACTATGACGTCACAACCAATGCATTCAAAACCTACATCAAACCCAAATCTAATGGGGGCAAGATGCCCACTCACTAAGCATAACAACCCTGGTTCAAGCACCAGACCAAAGGCAAAAATAAATTGATAATTAAATTCTGAAATTCCCACCAAATAGGGACCCACCTCCTCTGGGGGGGAGGAACATGTGTCCCTCTCATTCGCAAAGAATTCTGGGTCAATTTCGTTCAAATCTACATCCACTACTACTAGTTTTAGGCAACAGTCCCATGAATTTTCAAAGGGTATAGAGCAATGTTCTAGGGGTTGAAATAAGAGTCTAAAACAATGATACTAGCTGTTGGGCCTCTGCATGACATGGCATGATAGTTTTGTGTAGCACAGTCCCAGACTTTCCAAAGAAGATTAAACTTTAATCATGGCTTATTGGTAAAAAACCCACATTTTGAAAATAGCCATGACTACAGCCTCTGACACGGACCACCACTGCTAAGGGGTGGTCCCAAGTACCATTTCAAAGTTCTGAGGTTTGAAGGACAAACATTAACTGTATACCTTATAGAGCTGTTAACAATGAAAAGATTGCAGTAAGATCCAAAGCAACTAAGGCTATGAGACATCAGGACATCAGCATGTGTCCATAATAGTAGCATGGATTCTTCACTCATTTTTTGCTTGCTGATCAAAACAGCCGAACTTTTGGGACATATGATAATGTAACCATCATCTGAGGACAATTCAGCCACAGAGCTATTGGTATTCAATATTGTTGGTACTCACTTGAGTTGCTAAATGGCCTGTTCCAAATATTGTATTGCTGAGAGCTCTCACATGCTCTAGGTGCATTTTAAAGTGCCATTAGCATGGCACTTTAAAATGTATCTACCAACCCAAACAAAGTTGTTTGTTTGTTATTTGGTTTTTAGGGACATTGGCAATTAAGGCCATATTGCTCTGGGGATATGCGGTGGTCATTCCCTGACTTTTCCTCATTCTCCATATTTGGTGGTCACAGGCTCGAACCCCGGTCTAATCAAGAAGTGTGTGATACGCACTGCTGCTCCTGACCACCTGGCTACGGAGGCACCCTCAAAGTAGAGCTTTACAAAGCAAAATTCATTCCCCCTCTCACATGTAAGTTTCATTAGATTATCTTCAGTAAGTAGTACCACTAATATCCACATACAGCAGACTCTCGATTTACCTGGACACTTCAAGATTCCAAATTTAAAAAAAAAAACCAAAAAAACCCCCCCCCCCAGAAATCGTAAATTGAAGTAATAACTAGAATAGGTATAACAGATGTTTTGCAAGTCATAAATAAGCGGCGTTATAAGGCGTCATTACCAGATTAGTGTGCCTATTATCTTGAAACCCCAGCTGTCTTCACACCCACCACTAAAAAAAACACAAAAAACCAAATGTTTAGTTTGTTTTAGTGCATGACGCACTAAAACAAATTGTTGTGTTCTATCGCACTGAAAAAAGGACAAATTTTGTTTCGTTATGCATGTCAGGGATGTCGGAATTTTTTTTTTATAGTAACATTTTTTTTGTTCAGAAATCGCGCAAATGGACAAACGCAAGAGTTGTGCTTTCATTTAAACAAAAACTTGAAATTATTCAAAGTTTAAAAACTGTGCATCCGTTAAATGTCTAAAGAACCATTATAATCTTGGTGACCAAACCATACGCAACATTGTAAAAAATAAAGGGAAGCATCATATTTGACATGCGAGTAGTGCGTGGTAAGTTCTTTATCTATCGGCACTTTTTACACAGGTTGTAGAACTTTTTCGATAGAGCAAGTCCCCAACTTACATAGCTTGATTTACATTATTTATAATTTTTTATGACTGAAGATTTCAAGTGAAGGAGACACACACTTCACCATAATGTAACAACTCAGAATTCCAGCTATCGGTATTATTGCAAATGCAACAAAACGAGTTTACTACCCATTTATAATTAATTGCAATAACAGAAAAGCCCAGTAACCCAGAAAGTGCAAATTGTTTTTGTTTTGTTGCAGACCTCCAGAAATGTGCTTTAGTAAAATGTGAGCTCGTGTGGAGTGATAATACACTGGTGTGCAAAAATTAAGGACCAACACTTTCTGAAGGTTGGCTATTTGGTTTTTAGGAGCATTCGGGATATGCGGTGGTCATTCTCTGACCTTTCCACATCCTCCGTATTTGGTGGTGACGGGCTCGAACCCCGGTCTAATCAAGAAGCATATGCTACGTACTGCTGCTCCTTCCCACCTGGCTACGGAGGCGCCACACTTTCTGAAGGTTACAACCACAAAATCTTTACTTAAGGTATCCATATCCAGGCCTCCGATTTTGGATTAACCAGGTATACTTTACTGATGAGAGTAGATTCAGTCTCAACAGCGATTCTGGACGTCAGCTAATCTGGCAAGAGGTTGGCACATGGTATCACCCCCCAAACATCACTGAAAGAGATCGATATGGCGGTCGAGGCGTTCTCGTTTGGGGAGGCATTATCTTGGATGGACATACACAACTACAAATACTGGAAGGCGGTACTGTAACTGGTGCACACTACTATACTAAGGTAATCCTTCCCCATGTGCATCTGTTCCGAGGTGCCACTGGCCCCCTAGTTTGTGTTTATGGATGATAATGCCACACCCCATCGCACTGCAGGTGTTATGCTTTTGAAAAGCGAGGACATGGTTCGTATGGATTGGCCTGCCGTTCCACCAATCTAATCCCATCGAACACATATGGAACACTCTGGGGAGATGGCTACACAGCACGTCCACACCCACCAGAAAATGTTCAGCAGCTGAAGTTGGCACTGACGAAGGGATGGACGATGTTACTGCAAGAACTTATCAACACTTTTAAGTATGGAGAGGCGGTGCAAAGCCTGTATCGACATTAGAGGTGGCCATATATCCTTCTGAGGACCGCCTCTTCTGTTTGCTTCATCTTTGGCAGTGATGCATCTGTATCATGGCAGCCAGTGCAATGTTGCCATTTTTGAATAAAGTCCCTCTGTTCCGTTTTGTTTCCATTGTTGTTTCCTTCATCATTTCTGTACCTCACGAGGTTCCTTTGGTATGCTTTTCCCATATCCAGGCCTCCTATGAGAAGCTACAGGTGAAAACCTGACTGGTCCTTAAATTTTGCACGCCAGTATAGTGAGTTTTCGCCTTAATCCTGTGAAGTCTAGTTTCAGAAAATTTCGTCAAAACGAAATTTTCAGTCAAGGCCGAATGACACTGTCAGGAGCTGATTTTTCTGCTTGAACAGAAATTTCATTTGGTGTGACCACGTGACACCAGGAAAATGGAGGAAACACTAATAGAAAATTAAATTAGAAGTAAATAATCTGATTTGAGCACACAAGTAATATCCGAAAACAAATAACATCAAAGACGTTGCACCTGTGCCTATTCCGAAGCACCCTCCACTTCGACCAACTACCCGGCATACTCATGGCAAATGTCCAGTCACAGAGATGCTCAAAAATGGCCAAAGGAGGAAAATAGACCAACAGAATTACAATTAACAAATTGAGAGGACGAACAAGTCGATCATTTCAATTTGTACAACTCAACAATTTCTTTCATGTTCCATTTTTAGGGTTGAGTAGTAGTTTTTTGTTGTAATTAAATTTCATTAAAAATTTTTGTTTCGTATTTTTACAGAATAAATCCTTGTTCAAAATTAAACTTGCAGTATTTCAACTTTCTTAAATACACAACTAATTTTTTCCTTTGTGCTGATTGAATTTCGAAATTACGTATTTTACCCTTGAATGTCATCCTTAATTGGATATAGGAAATGAAATTAGCATTAGCAAAGGCACATGATGCAAGAAAGCAAGCTTATCTAGCATCAGCCAAACTTCCTTCCCCCTTATTTCACCCATCCACTCGCTCCAAATGTTTGTCAAGTTCTGCCTTGAATCTATTTAAGCTATCAACTTCTACAACAGATGGAAGTTTGTTCCAGCAATCAACCACCCGCTGGCTAAAGGCAAACTTCCGCACATCTATTCTACAACCGTCTTTCAATTTGAAAAGAATCCCATCCACATTGAGCATACTCAAGCCATTCAAGGCTTTATACACCTCAATCAGATCACCTCGCAGGTGCCTAGTCTCCAGACACAGTAATTTGCAAAACTTAAGCCTTTCATCTGTAAGTACATCTTGAAACAATTTTCATCTTCTAAGTCCTGCAGTAAATGACGGAATTCACCCTTTTCTGTTCTCTTCCAGTTTATGTCATGTATCCATTGCTTACTCTTTTGTTTTCTTGGCTATAGGAAAAGCACATGCATTTTCAAAATCTGAAGAGGATGAACTGTGGCAATTCATTTCGCTTCTGCTTTCCTCAAAGAGAATGTTACAGGCTTCCAGACGTACCCCTTTTGGAATTATAATAAAATTTCCAAGATACTCGTTAACATTTGAAATGTATTTGAAAAAAGCAGAAATCATTAAAACAACCTGTTGAGATGATTATTTAGGAAGAAAGAATTAACTGATGATAAAGTTGTTGAAATGCACCCTTAATTAAAGACTCGAAAAACGACATTCTATCCTATTTAGAGGGTTACAGAATATTTATATTATGCTTACTTTGTAACCTTTTACATTCTACTTGACTTTTTTTATTTCTTTGTAATGGTTTAAGGCTCAGGCAACAAACTCTTTTTTTATTTAAAATTTCGAATATCAATAACGATTTGCTGTACGAAGAATGTTCTGTTGAAATCATTCCATGAAAATATTGCAACAAAAGACCTCAAAAAACCAGATATTTGGATAAAAATTTTAAATGCGTACAAAGTACGTAATACAGAAAAATATATTTTGTTTTTGCTTTGATTCACTCAAATACAGTGAGTGAGGGAGTATTTTGCTCAATGTTTAATGCGTGGAAAAAAGGATAGAAATAAGAATGTTGGAGAACTGTTGCCGAAAACGAATCATATCTTGCAAGGAATTTTACGCAAATGCACTAAAAAAAAATTAAAAACTGTTAAAGAAAATTCGCTCAAAAGAAATGTATTGCAAGGTAAATATTTTCTTTTCAATAAAATAAATCAGGTGTATTGAATATGTATTATAAACAATTATGTAAAACATTTGAGGTTAATATTTATAAAACGTTTCCTTTAGTGTTTATAACTCTTGCAATAAAATTTTCCGAATTAGAGCACAGGCTATGTATGCATCGGTTAGTTTTATTAAAATCTGACTAATTTTGCATTCCATGAACTTGTAAAAATCAACAAAATATAGAAATAAAATTGTTTGGTTTTCTTTTAAGATATAATGCGAGTACCCCTAAATGAGGAATGAATACCCCAAACGTAAGCATGAGTACCCGGAGATCAAATTTTTAATCTGGTCACCCCAAGTTACAGTGACGACGCTTCTCTGATCGACTTCGCAGTTTACACTAAGCAGTGTTGTTGTTATTTGGTTTTTAGGAGCATTAGCAACTAAGGCCATATTGCTCCAGGGATGTGCAGTGGCTATTCCCTGACCTTTCTGCATCCTCTGTATTTGGTGGTCACGGGCTCGAACCCCGGTCTAATCAAGAAGTGTGCTGCACACTGCTGCCCCTGCCCACCTGGCTACGGAGGCGCCCTAAGCAGTGACATGATGAGAGTCCCGTGACGTGATTAGTGTGTTTCCGCCTTAAGTGCCAGCGGTACTTGTAAGTCTATCAAGAAAAGGAAAGCAATCGATTTGGATCAGAAAATTAAAATAATGATGTATGAAAATGGCCAAACATTAACAAGTTTCGTGCCGACTCGGATTTGTCAGTGGCAACAGTGAACACAATAAAGGAGAAAGGCAGAATATGAGAAGCGGTCGGCACCAATGAAGGTCAATTATAATAATAACCAAGGCTACGAAATACATACATTTTTACAGTACTGTAAAATAACATGCGCTTTTACTTCCTTTTGTGTTTTCTTTTCTTATGTGCCACACAGGCTATTTCACCGCTGTCCCCAGATAAAATTTTTAATTGAACTTACTTAACTATTTTTCTTCATCCTTCTGAGGATATTATGGTTTTGTAATTTTGGCATATCAGGGATATAGCAGCAATATTTTATTAGTCATTCCCGAGTTATGCAAATCTCAACTTACGTAAGAAGTCCTGGACCGTATCTCTTATGTACATCGGGGACTTACTGTATTTTTGGATTAACCAGGAAATCAATTATCTGGGAATATTTTTTACCATCTATTCCAGAAAATCAAGAGTCTACTGTACTTCTTAATTACATAATGGGATAATAATAACCAATAAATGTAAACTAACTCAGCAAAATTTTCAAAAATACACTAACTTGAAAGCTTCATATATAGTCATTTGTTTCAAATTTTTATTCACTCTACAGAATATTAATGATTACTTTATCCTTACAGCAAATATATTGCAGAGGGAGGGGAGAGAAAGAGAGGTTCTACATAGCACAACTTCTGCATTCAAAATAACTTTCATCGGTGTGATAAAAGAAAATCAATTTTACAATTGTATCAATTTTAATGTATATGTTCTCAGGCTTTTATTAACATGGGTGCAATAAGACCTTGAGCTTTATCTTTTCCTAATAGATACTCTACGATGGATAAGGCAAACTCAAAAGCTGTTCCTGGTCCTCGGCTTGTAATTAACTTACCATCACCAATTACACGATCTTCACAGTATGTATAATGACCTAATTATGAATATACAAGTCATTATTAATAAAATATTAATCATATTATTCATAAGTAATTAGTACGGTTGTCCCCTGCTATAACACGGTTAACTCAGTGCGCTGCTATAGTGCTCTGTATATTTTGAAATTTTTTTAATGTTCTTTGATTCATTTTTTCAATCAATATTTTGATTAAAAAATGTTTAACGTTCTTCGATTTAAATTGACTTAACTGATAGTGTAATTAATAATGAACATACAGCTGAATACTGGCCAATCAATTACTTCACCTACGGCATTCCCCTTCCTGAATAACTCCTCTTGTGTTAAAGTAAGCTTTCTTGCAAAATTACAGAGGGAGGGGAGAGAAAGAGAGGTTCTACATAGCACAACTTCTGCTATGTCAGATTTGTTTGTCAAAATTAAAGACAGGATAGGGTTGAAATTTTTTTTTTTTTTTTTTTTACTTATATGAGAGAAATGGTGCCTTAAAATAACCAGAAATGCTGGTCATGCCAATTGATTAAAATTATTTGCATTAGTCTACGGATAAATCTCTCCACTTAATGCAGATTCACTTAGTGTTTTGTTTTCATGGCCCCAATTAAGAGAGCTAAGCAGGGAACACCTGTACTAGCAAAATGATATATAGAAGTGCTAACCATAGAAAAATGCAAAATGTAATATCAAATTATTTTCATTCATGTATCAAAACCCTCTTTAAATTTAGAGAAGCTTTACAGTTTTATAAGCCTGGATGAGAGTTTATTTTATTAGCTTTTCTCACTTTCTCAGCTAAAGGACAAGTTTCCTGATATCTGAAATTGTCCTTTCTTAATTTAAATTATATTCAAAAAAAGTGCAGAATAATGGCATAAGATTTTAAACCACTATTGCGTATTCACAAGCTGTGTCTCAGAGTGGATAAGCGTTTTTTTTTTTTTTTTCCCCGGCAACTTTCAATATAAAACTAAAGTTGAATTAACTCCATAAGACCGTAATAGAATATGATTATGAAATGAATTAAAAATGATATCCCAAAAAAGCCAAAGTACATCTCAACAGTCAGATTTGTTTGTCAAAATTAAAGACAGGATAGGGTTGAATTTTTTTTTTTTTTTTTTACTTAAATGATTGTTACAAGATTCACTTTCAATACATCATCCAAGGACACCATAACTTGGACCTAAATGCATGCAGGCATTTCCAGTGAGCATTGTGAGTTCATCACTGGTATAGCCTGTGGCATGTATTCTAAGGCCAGTCTGGTACATAAACCAAATTCAACTAAGAATTCTTTAATTTGCACCCAATGTAAGGAGTGTGCCAACCTCAAATTAAATTTGGTGCATCACGAGAAGAATCTGAATCACTGAAGAAACAGATGGATGCTTGCCCTAGAAACAAATGTAACTGGGAGCTCATCAACGACTCAAGCATGACCTGCCAAGTGAGGCACCTCCGATTTAGGTCCCTGAACAGAATAGTCAAGGGCATACTGCTCTGGTTGAAGGAGATTCAGTTTTATTGAGAGACTATTGCCATGAAAATGGGTAACATTTTTTGTAATAAAAATAAGTGGACCAAACTAGGGTATGTTTGCTGGGAGCAACAACTGATGTTGTTACATACTGATTGTCAGATTTCAAAGGGTGGTAAAAAGAGCATTATTACTCATGAGGGGACTAACGATATTAAATGAACATGATCCGACAATCTGCTGGTAAGATTAAGATCATGCTGAAAAAAATGCCACTAGTTAAGTCAGAATGTGTACATATATGGCATTCTTCCTGCATTAACTCAAGACTTGAGAATCTGCAAGACCATTTGGGAATTTTTTTTTTATATCAGCTTTCTACCTACACTTATAGGTAGAAAGAATCTACTTTGTAGAGATGGTATTCATTTTAGCAAGGCATCTGACTCAGTCTCCCATGACAGGTTACTGTATAAGCTGGACTGCAGGGCAGAAGGTTATGATTAATGAATATTATTCAGATTGATGTAACATCAGAAGTGAGATCTCTCAAGGAGCAGTTCTTGGCCCACTGTTGTTTCTGATTTTCATAAACAATATCGACAAAGGGATAAAGGGCATGATGTCAAAATTAGCAGAAAACAAAGATTGGAACATCATTAATGATTTTTTTTTTTTTTTTTTTTTTTTGTAGTTGTTGGCGCATCGGCTTTTGTGGCCATAGTGCACCTCCCAAGGTTTTGGAAGTACTTTGATCATTAATGATCGGTGGCAAGCAGCGGTCCTTCAGGATGACTTGAACAGGCTTCAAGAATGGTCAGAAAAGTGGCAGCTATGTTTCAATGCAGCAAAATGCAGTGTCTTACATTTGGGGAATAGTACCCCAAAATAACTTATATGCTTGGTAGGGATGAATTAAAAACAGTTGAAAACAAAAGGGACGTGGGACTTATAATAAGGACAAATATGAAGTTTCTAAATGGCATATATGGATGGCCAGAAAAACCCATGGTTTCCTATCGAAGATTTATTGAACAATATCCTGTAGAAAAAAACAGTATGTGTACCCTGTATGCAAGAAAGATGTTTTATTTTATGTGAAAACATCTGTGGCAGCACTAGAGTAAAGCTGTTTAAATTTTTGAACGGTTTGATTGAAACTTATTTACTTACATTACTTAGAAGGTTGATATTGATCAAAATCTTGAGAAGCAGATTTTATTAAAGTTTGCATTTTTTCCCCGTTCTCTATGTTTTCGAATTCATTCCTTTTTGACACGAGGCTTCTTCGGTGGCTTTGAAGCTTTTATTCTTGTATAATATTACTATCTGCTGTTTACTCTACCGAATCAACGTTAGTGACTGAGTTGGCATCATTTAGGAAGTGACATCATTTCAATATCTTAGTATCCACTTACTTTACTGAATTAACTTAATTACTCTACCGAATCAATGTTAGTGACTGAGTTAGCATTGTTAGCATCATTTAGGAAGTGACATCATTTGCATCATTTAAAATCTAACAGCTACCTAATAGGAAGTGATGCCAATTGGGTCATTTCTATAAAAAATTTCGTTACTAATCATTGCATCATTTCATTAAAAAATTTCATTAACAATCAATCGCGTCATTTTCATAAGAAAATTATTACCAAATCAGTTTTACTCCAGTGCCACCATAGATGTTTTCACGTCAAAAAGGAGGTCATATTCTCACTATATAAGGCAATTGTAAGACCACATTTGGAATATTGTGTACAAGTATGGAAACTTTATCAAAAGAGCCACTGAGATTCACAAAAGGGTCCAAAAACAGATAAGCTACTGCAACAAGATCTAGAAAAATTAGGCAGACGGGCTGAGAAATGGCAGTTAAAGTTTAACATTGACAATGCAAGGTACTGCATATGGGCAGCAGTAATCCCAGATTAGCATCAACTGTGTGGTACTACACTCGGCATAGTTCAAAATGAAAAAGACCTGGAGGTAATTGTGCATTTAGATATGAAGTCTCTCAGCAGTGCAGACAGACTAACAGGCCAGCTCATGGGGTTTTGTTCAATTGTACAAGGCCATGGTTAGGATGCATCTTTACTGTATAGTGGTGTGCAGGACTGATTTTAGGAAGGATTTAGACCTGCTGGAATGGGTGCAGAGAAGAGCAACAAGATTGATGAAGAAAACAAAATGGTGCTTTTACAAAGAAAGGCCTCAGTTCTGAAAATTGCAGCATCTGGAGACAAGGCATCTGTCATCAACTGAATGGAAATGAGTAAGCTCAATTCATTCAATTGATGACATTTTTTCCCTCTTGTTGAGAATAGCACGAGCTTCCTTGGACTCAGGGGAGATACCCATGGACTGGAGATGTGCAAATGTGACCCCAATACACAAAGGAGGATCAAAGGGTGACACAAGTAATTACAGACCTGTTAGTTTAACTGATGTTGAGGGAAATTAATGGAAGCACTGGTGAAAGCACTTCAGGATCATCTAGACAACACTTCGGTTCTAGTTCGGACACAGCATGGGTTTGTTAAGGGGAAGTCGTGTTTGACCAATTTGATTGGATACTGTGTGGTCACAAAGGAACTGGATGCAAAAAATAATTTTGATATCACATACTTGGATCTTAGGAAAGCTTTTGATACTGTTGCACATGGAAGACTACTGTACAAATTGGAGCAGTATGACATTAAGGGCAAAATACTGCTATGGATAAAGAGATGGTTGAGTTGAAGAAAACAGAGAGTGGTAATCAATGGACACTGCTTAGTGGACAAATGTTATTAGTGGAGTCCCCAGGGTTCAGTGTCGGGTCCATTGTTGTTTTCTGTATTTATTAATGATATTGATGAAGGCACTATATCAGGCATAATGTCTAAGTTTGCAGATGATACGAAGTTGGCAGGGTTGTTAATGACACTAATGACAGTACGCTAATGCAACAGGTTCTAGAAACGTTGAGCAGAAGGGCTGAGAGGTGACAACTGAAGTTTAACATTGACAAATGTAAGGTACTACATATGGGTAGCAGCAGTGCTTTTTTGGGACAGTACACAATGGTACGGCATACTGGCACCTTTATTAACAGTGACATGTGACATTTGGGTATGTGCACTTTGAAATTTGTAATATTCCATAAATTTTTTTTCACATGTTTATCTACTATTCCAATAAGTTTAAAATGATTTAACTAAATTTACACTTTTTACTGTCTATTGTTAAGATATTTTCTATATAAAACTGTTTCTATATTTTGTTTACTATTATAACTGTTTTTTGTTATAACTGTTTCTATAAACTTTTTCTATATAAAAGGGTATGAGGTTTTTACCTATAATTTAAGATTAAAATATAAAACCGTATAACCATTTTTATAATTCTAAATTACTCAGTCAGACCTCTGTTTAATTATTTTGAATTCCCCTTGGAAGTTACATTTAAAGTAGTTTCGGTTGAGAGAAGAAAATTTTCATGAATAACGAACAGATTAGGAAAGAATTAACTCGGTATGCACTGTTCAACATGAACAACTATGTCACAGAAATGGAAATAATGATTGAAGGAGCAGTAATTGAAAATGTGGAGTTATATACTTATCTGGGACAAGTTATTAGCTGTAATAATGATAAATGGCTGGACGCCAAGAGAAGAATAAATTTTGGATGGATAGTATTCTGGAAATATAGTCACATACTGAAGAGTAATATCCCAGTTTGTCTGAAACGTAAAATAATGAACCAAAGTAATGAACGTAAAGTAATGTATACTTCTCACCATGACTTATTGAAGTGAAACTTGGGCACTCACCAAAAGAATGGAAGAGAAGCTGAGAACTACACAGCGAAGAATGGAACAATTTATATTGGGAATCAGACTGTTAGATAAGAAGAGAAACACATGGATTAGGCAGCAAACTCAAGTAAAGGACATTCTTATCAAAACTAAAGAACTAAAATGGTCTTGGGCAGGACACATAGCTCGAAGACATGATGACAGATGGACTAAGAAAATAACAGAATGGTACCCAAGAGGAGCTAGAAAAAAACCTGGAAGACAGGCGGAGATGGATAGATGAAATTCATGAGTTTGTGGGTAGTAAATGGATGGCCAGTGCTCAAAACAGAAGGAACTGGAAAGTTGCTGGAGAGGCCTTCATCCTGCAGTGGATTGAAAATGGCTGATGATGATGATTATGATGATGCACTGTTCGCATTTCTGGCCTTCGGACAATTAGTGGTGCTGTGCGAATTAAGAGAGCTAAAGGGATTACCATTCTACAACTCAGTGATACCTGGTAAAACCTATCCAACCACCTGTCCCACATACGGAGAAGTCGCGCTGGTCAAGAGTGAGCAGATCAAGGTGTATTCCCAATGGGCTCTGACCCACCTTCTACTGCAGTGGTGTCCAACCTTTTCCTGTACAGGGGCCATATTCAAAACAATTCAAAGTTAGATTTCTTTAGTGTGTTACATTTTACATATCTTGTTGCATGTAAAAGTTAAATTGAAAATATTCGAAAATTTTATAAAGTACAATACACAATTACATTTACTGAGAAAATTAACAAAATTTAAAATGGCGATTTAGTTCACTTTCCTCGCGGGCCGTAGGTTGGACACCTCTGTGAATCAACTGTAAGCACCCCGTTCGAGAAGTAGAAAAGTGATTTTCTTTTACTCCAACAAATAAACATCTGTTGTTTCGGAGAAGTGGGTTATCCACATTTCTCCGTAAATTTTCCCTATCTCTGTTTACGTGGTCACAGTACCTGAATATCCGAATGACACCGATATTTTGGACAGTTTCAAAAAAAAAAAAAGAAAAGAAAAAAATTCAAATTTAAGAACTAGTGACAATACCGATGACGAGAGAAGAACAACAAAGGTATTAATTCTTCTAAACATTAATTGTTGGAATTTGGTGAAAATGAAGTTAGAAAATTGTCAATTAGGTTACAGTTAAATGCAATTCGCAGATACCTAATTGATAAAAAGGTTTCGGAAGAATTGAAGAATTTGATGGATGCTCTGAGTAGGATACCAATTTCATCAAGTGAATGTGAACGAGGATTTTCACAAATGAATCTGATCGCCAGCCCAACCAGCACTTCGTTGATGACAAAAACAGTTTCTTCACTACTGTTTCTTAAAACTGTAGGCCCACCGCTGATCCGCTTCCATCTAGCAAAATATGTCGATTCATGGCTGCTTCGGAAATGTAATTCAGCAACAGTCACACAAAGAGGAGGAAAAGAAGTCGACATAGGGTGTTGGATGAGAACTTAATAAAAATTTGGAATATTCTACAAAAACTTTATTATGAAATAATTTTTACTTTTTTCTTATTTTTTTATATACTTAAATAATAAATTTATGCTTAATAAACAATGTTAATATACTTAATTTGTTGTTCTTATTCTAAAAACATTAGTACTAAAGTAACAATATCGGGGGAAAAAAAATTTAAGAGTACTTTTCATATCCTTTTAATTTTCAATTTTTCCTGACAGCAAAGAATGAGTACCGGAACCTATTTTTTTTACAAAAAAAGCACTGGGTAGAAGTAACCAAGAGTAACATATCAACTATGTGTTACGACACTCAAGGGAAAAGGACAGGGGTAATTGTGCAGTCAGATATGAAGTTTTCTGAGCAGTGTAGACAGTCTGCAAGAGTAACTCATGGTGTCTTGTCAGTGATATACAGAAATTTTTCTAGAAGGAATAAGGAGGTGATTATCCCCTTGTATACGGCAATGGTCAGGCCACACCTTGAGTACTGTATACAGCTCTGGAGGCCTCATTTTGGGAAGAATGTAGAGCTGCCGGAACAGAGAAGGGCAACAAGGTTAGTGAATGGAACAAAGGGATGCTCTTACGAAGAAAGGCTTAAGATTTGCAAATTACAGTGTCTGGTGACTAGACATCTGCAAGGAGATCTGATTGAAGGGTATAAGGCTTTGAATGGTTTGAGCAAGCTAATGCTGATGGGATTCTGCCTCTTGCCCAGATTAATCACGAGGGGACAAATTCAAATTGAGGAAAGATGGTTGTAGAATAGATGTGTGGAAGTTTGCCTTTAGCCAACATGTGGTTGATTGCTGGAACAAACTTCCATCTGTTGTAGAAGTTGACAGCTTAAATAAATTCAAGGCAGAACTAGAGAAACATTTGGAGCGAATGGATGGGTGAAATGGGAAGTTTTGTTTTTGGCTAATGCTGTATAAGCTTGTTTTCTTGCATCATATGCCTCTACTAATGCTAATAAGGGGGCATATATTCAAGTTGAGGAAAGATGGTTGCAGGATAGATGTGTGGATGTTTTCCCCCTAGTCAGCAGTTGATTGATTGTTAGAACAAACTTTCATCTTTTGTTGTGGAAGTGAGTAGTTTGAATAAATTCAAGGAAGAACTAGGCAAATCCTTGGATTGAATACACAGTGAGGGTTTTTCTTTTGCCAATGCTCTATAAGCTTGCTTTGGTTAGCAGTAATCTCAGATGTTCCACATCATTTGCCATTACTTAAACTAACTCACATAAAACAGCAAAAGGGCGGCCATATGAGGAGTCTTCGAATATGTGGGTTACAGAGCTTTGCAGCCAAGCACCTTATGCGGGTACGTAATTGAGGTTTATAAGGCTTTCAGTGGTTAGTAAAATGAATGAAAACAGAATTTTCACTGTTATAAAGAATTACAGAACTAACTAGGGGCCATAAATTCTAATTACAGGAGAAGGGGTTTAGACTAGATTGTATGAAGTTTCTTTTAGTCAGTGAATCATCGATTAGTGGAATAAGCTCTCTGCAATTAGCTGAAGCTAACAGTTTGAAGAAACTGAAAGGTCATCTGGATAGTTGCCCAAGTGAGGAGGGAAAGGGAAGCACATAATTTGTTTTGTATTTTCTTATCTACTTTCTCTTTGTTTTTTTTTTTTGGCCGATGCAGAAAAAGCCTGTAGCTTCCTTGTACTATGACTAATACTAACTTTCTTGTTTATTTTATTGTTTGTTTGAACAACGTCAAATTTTTACCTTTGTCACAATAGAGAGAAATATCAAAAACGAAATGGCTGTAGGTTTACAAACCTCATTTTAGAAAGGATATAGATCTACCTGGATGAGTGCGGAGAAGAGCAATGAGTTTGGTGAAGGGAACAAAATGGTGCTCTTACCAAGAGCTTCAGTCCTGCAAATTGCTGTATCAGACTAGGCACCTACAAGGAGATCTGACTGAGGTGTTTAAGGCACTGAATGGATTGAGTATGGTATTCTTCCTCTTGCTCAGACTGTACATATGAGGGGGGCATTAGTTCAAACCGAAGGATGGTTGCAGAACAGCTATGTGCAATTTTTGCCTTCAATCAGTGGGCGGTTGATTAGCATTAGTAGAGGCATACGATGCAAGAAAGCAAGCTTATGCAGCATCTGCCAAAAAAAAAAAAAAAAAACCCTCCCATTTCATCCCTCCATTCGTTCCAAATGCCTGTCCAGTTCAGCCTTAAATTTATTTAGGCTATTAGCTTCCACAACAAAAGATGAAAGCCTGTTCCACCAATCAACTACCCGCTGGCTAAAGGCAAATTTCTACACATCTATTTTACAACTATCTTTCCTCAATTTGAAACTGTGGCCCCTCAGGTTCTTAGTCTGAGCAAGGCAAAGAAGCTCATCAGCATTCAGCTTGCTCAAACCATTCAAGGCTTTATACACCTCAATCAGATCACCTCGCAGGTGCTTACTCTCCAGGCACTGCAATTTGCAGAACTTAAGCCTTTCTTGGTAAGAGCACCCCTTTGTTCCCCTTCTTTGTACTCATTCTAGCAACTCTACATCCTTCCTAAAAGGAGGCTTCCAGACCTGTACACAGTACTCTAGGTGTGGCCTGACCATTGCCTTGTATAACAGGATTATCACCTCCCTGTCCCTGCTAGCAAAATTCCTACATATCATTGACAAGACTCCATGATCTGCCCTGGCAGCCGTCTGCACTGCTCAGCGAATTTCATATTTGGCTGCACAATTATCCCCAGGTCTTTTTCACTTTCCACATCCCTGAGTGTAGTGTCACCCAGTTGGTATGTTTCTCTTTGGTTATTACTACCCATATGCAGTACTTTGCAATTGTCAATGTTAAACTTCAGTAGCCATTTCTCAGCCCAATTTCCCAACTTATCTAGATCCAGTTGGAGTAGCATACTGTCATTACTGTCGTTAACAACCCTGCCAACCTTTGTATCATCTGAAAACTTGGACATTAAACCTGATATATCTTCATCAATATCATTGATAAATATACAAAACAACAATGGGTGCAACACCGAACCCTGGAAAACTCCAATAATAAAATTTGTCTACAAAGAGCAGTGTCCATTGATTACCACTCTGTTGTCTCCCACTCAACCATCCCTTGTAGCAGCTTACCCTTGATGCCATACCTTTCCAATTTGTACAACAGTCTTCCATGTGCAACAGTATCAAAAGCTTTCCTGAAATCCAAGTGCAGTCAGTCCTCGTATATAACACGTGTTTACACTAAACGAATTCGATCATACACGATTTATAAATAGGGGAATGATATCGTATATAACACGAACCGAATTCGCTTATGCACGATTCGCCTTTGTGTTTACAAGAAATGGCAGCTGAATGCAGAATCACTCCAACTGAATGCAACACGATAGGAATGAAGTGAAGATTCTGAAAATGTGTTTATGTTTTTTATATCAGTGAAGGGGAAATGCTTTTCGCCATAATAATGTAAAAACCCACACAATTCCAGCTATCGGTATTATCGCAAATGCAATTAGATCGAGTTTACTACCAGTTTATAACAGATTCCACTAGCAGAAACGCAGCTGGAAATTGTTTTTATTGTTTTATGGTAGTAACCCCCAGAAATGTGCTTTAGTAAAATGTGAGC
The DNA here is from genome assembly GCF_048544385.1 of Mastigoproctus giganteus. Lineage (NCBI taxonomy): Eukaryota > Metazoa > Arthropoda > Arachnida > Uropygi > Thelyphonidae > Mastigoproctus > Mastigoproctus giganteus. The sequence goes on along the minus strand of NC_143579.1, from coordinate 16,497,384 downwards.
TAGTGAGGCATTAATAGCGAGTCTCTGCCTTTATGGTGTTGTTTATTCAGTTGCTACATGTGCGCAGCTTTGTTTATGTGTATCAAGCGTGCCTCCTCATTTTGTAATTGTGCTTTATTTTCCCTAAAAATGAGTAAAATACTTAAAAGGGGTGAAAGGAAGCGTCCTGGTGAAGACACTACAGATTCAAAGAGAAAAATAAAAGCAATATCGATAAACAGAGGCGGACTGGATCAAAAATTTTTACACGGGAAAATTTGTAGTGGCCTCATACTATGGTTTATGGTGAAAATCACACCGGCCTCCTGCCCACCGGGGTTTCCCCGGTAAGGCTTATGGCTAGTCCACCTCTGTTGATAGAGAAAAAATATGAAATTGTGAAACGCTTTGAGCGAAATGAAAGACCATGTGATATTGCACATGCTACTGGCCTAAACGAGGCAACACCGAGAATTAGAAAAAATGCAGAGAAAATAAAAACAACTTTCATAGCAGGAACAACTCAGTGTAATTAAAATCCATTAGATCAAGACACAAAGAATTGGAAGAGATGGACGGCTGTCATCTGTTTGGATAGAAAATCAAACAAAAAAACAAGTTTGCTTATGATAGAAGCAAAAGCATTAGCAATATTTTATTACGTAATAGTCGTAATAATACTTAAGTATTTTATTATGATAATTTATTGTGTTTGGTAATATTTTGGTTACAAATGTGAGTTCAATCTTGTGTGGTCGGCACCTAACCCTATTTTTCCCATAGGGCCTGTTATTTATATTGCACGAGAATTTCTAGGAACACAACTATCGTGCTATACGAGGACTGAGTGTGTATGATATCAAAATTATTTTTGGTATTCAGTTCCTTTGAGCCACATCATAGTAAGCAATCAAATTGGTCAGAAAAGCTTTGACAAACCCACGCTGTCTTCACTATTACTGCAGTCTTGTCTAGATGATCCTGCAATGCTTCTTTAACCAGTGATTCCATTATTTTCCCCGGAACACCAAGTTAAACTAACAGGTCTGTAGTTACTTGTGTCACCTTTTGAACCTCCTTTGTGAATTGGTGATACATTTGCACACCTCCAGTCCATGGGGACCTCCCCTGGGTCCAAGGAAGCTCTCATAATTATGGCTAAGGGTTTGCTTATTTCCTTTGCTGCCTCCTTCAATACAAAGGGTACTAGGAAAGTTTTGCAATATGACGCAACAATGAATCACAGGAAGCTGCTTGTTGCTGCATGTTGAGACATGTTCATACGTGCATAGTAGCCGCCGCGCCAAGTCGATGGGCTCAGTTATTCATTAGTAGTGAGAGTGTAAAGTGCTTGCGATGGCATCGTGGTCACGAAATGAGATAAGGACAGTTTTGCGGTATAATTTCGTGCGTGGTTTAACCATAGACCAGTGCTCAGAAGAAATGACTCTTGCACTAGATGATGATTGTCCACATCGTACAATGATATTCAGGTGGTATAGAGAATTCCAAAGGGGAAATTTCACTCTGGAGGATTCTGAGAGGCCGGGAAGGCCACGAACGTCAGTTACGGAGGAAAACGTTACTGCTGTGAGGAAAATGCTTGACGAAAACAGGCGAGTGACCTACCAACAGATAGAGGATACTTTGGGCCTAAATGCACCAGCAATTCGTTCGATTCTGCAAGATCATTTGCATGTGAAGAAACTTTGTTCTCTCTGGGTGCCGCATCAACTGACTGAAGAGCAGATGACACGACGTGTGACTTGGTGCCGGGAGATGTTAAAAAAGTTTGATAAGGGACAATCTCGGTATGTGAACAACATCGTGACAGGTGACGAGACTTGGCTGTACTATTACGATCTGCGACCAAGGCTCAAAACAAAGTTTGGGTCTTTGATGATGACGACACACCCGTAATTGTCAGAAAATCCCGATCTGTAAAGAAGAAAATGAATAGCTGTATTTTTCAAATCGAGTGGAATTGTGGAACGTATCGTTTTGGACACGAAGAAGGCAGTCACAGCTAAGTGGTATACTGAACAATGCCTGCCTAAAGTCATTGGATCTATGAAGAACCTGCGGCCAAAGTCAAGAATGGACACCTGGTACCTCCATCACGATAATGCTGCAGCTCACCGCGCCAAAGCCTGCACCGAATATTTGACCACGACAGGACTGAAACTTCTCGAGCACCCTCCCTACAGTCCAGAACTTGCTCCCTGCGACTTTGCACTGTTCCCGCATGTGAAAATGAAGCTAAAAGGGAGGCGGTTTTCCAGTGATGAGGACCTTCTACGGGCTTGGGACAACGAGTGTGCTTTACTCCCTAGTGAAACTTGGCAGAACTGGTTTAAAGATTGGTTTCGGAGGATGGAGAGGCGTATTGAATGTAGAGGAAATTACTTTGAAAAAATTAAATAAACAAAGCTGTATTGCAAAACTTTCCTAGTACCCTTTGTATAACTGGATAGATCCCATCACCTCAGGTGCCTTCCTTATGTTTAACTTCAACAATTTCTCCTCCACTTTGCTCTCAGTTATTACAAAATCACTTAGCTCCCTGTTAGCCTTTGATAAACTTCTGGCACTCCCCTCATTGAATAACTCATGTTAATAGCACCTCATGTGTGAATGTAGATGCAAAATACTCATTCAGTTTATCACCTACCTGAGCATGATCATCAATAGTCAACCCATCTATGTTAAGTGGTCCAATCTGATTCATCCGTTTCCTTCTAGTTTACATAAGTAAAGAACTCCTTGCTGTTTTTCTTTGCATCCTTTGCCAAAGATTTCTCATAATCTGCCTTTGCCTGCCTAACCTCCTTTGTGACTTGATTACAGACTAGAAGTATTGCCTGATACTTTATATGCATCCCATAAATTCTTCTTCTCTGCCTCTAGCCTCATTAATTCATCTGACATCCATTTAGGCCTAACCTTGAATAGTATTTCTTAGTTGGAATGAAAAGCCTAGTAGCCTCCAAAATTAAGTCCCTGAAGGTTTCCCATTTAGAATTCACTGTTTGTAACATCATCAGCTGATCACACTGTACAGAATTTAAAAACTGTCTGAGACCTCTGTAGTCACCTTTATGAAAGCAAAAGCCCTTCCCTTTAGCCTTGATGGTAGTTACATCTTTAAATAATTCCCACATCAATACATTGTGATCACTGTCGCCCAGTGGTTCCTTTATCTGCAGATTCTTAATGCATGAAGAATCACTACTGATAATCAGATCAAGAGTATTACTCCCTCTGGTTGCCTCTCGAACATGTTGCTGTAGAAAACAATCATACAATAAATCCACAAAAGTCTTGCTAGTGTGTGAGTGACCAACCCACAATGTCTGGAAAGTTAAAATCTCCCATTATAAGACATTCTGATTTACTGGCCCACTATTTCTCTGCACAATTGCTCGTTATACTCATCAGATTCAGTAGGCCTATAACACACACCTACTCTCATTTTTCCTTTCCCAGTGCTTAGGTCACACCAAACAGACTCAACATTGCATTGTCTACCAACATCAGTTGGATGCACTTCCTTAGATTTTATGTATTTCTTAACTAACAGCATAACCCCTCCTCCATTCCTATCCTGTCTATCCTTTCTATACACATTGTACCCCCAAATTCCAACTATGCACTGCTTATATCTGTGTGACACCACGTCTCTGATATCCCGACAATATCTGCCTTTGATGTCTTCACTAGCACTTCAAGCTCATCAAATTTATTAACTATACTCCTAGCATTGGTGTACATGCAAGTATACATGCACCTGTTCCTGCTCCTGGCCACCCTAACACAGCCCATGTATTTACTTGTTCCGCTATGACTCCCAGCAGTCCTGGAAATCTCCCATTACCTTGCTTTCCAGTCTGCTGCCCATTCTAATAGAAGCTTGTTAGATTGTTAAAACAATCTGCCATCTGTTCTGGAAATGGGTAGTTTGAATAAATTCAAGGAAGAACTACACAACAAATGTATGACAAATTACTGGAGGGGACGGACAAGTGATGTTTTTTTTGCTGATACTTTATAAGCTTGCTTTTTTTGCATAATTTGCTCACTACTAAGTTTGGTGATGCCATTATTTCCCATTCATATTGTTATGATATGAGCAACACCAAAAACATTAATAAACACATGTCAAAAAGCAGCTTTGTTATTTGGTTGCAGGCAGTGAGCAGGCATCATGTGTAGAAGCACAGTAGCATTTTTTTCAGTTATGTACAGTATACATGTAACGATGAGAAGCAAATGGTTACTCAAAATTGATGTGCCACAATGCAGTGCAAATGATTGCTGTCAACAAGCAAATGATTGCTGTTGATTTGCACCCCAACCAGGAATTAAATGATTTTATATATATATATATATATATATATATAAAAAAAAAAGTCTACATTATACCAAAGTTGCACTTAATGATAGTGATATGAGAACCTGAAGTTTAATTTTGTTCACTAACTAATTAATTAGCTTGTTAATTTTGTAATTTAATTTTTGCTGATAGAAAAGCAACAAGATCAAGCTGGGAAAACAAAAGGGTACTCAAAAACCAGGAAAGACTTAGATTCTGTAAATTAGAAAACTGCAGAAGCTTTGGATTATTAGTTATGGGAATGCACAAGCATTTTGAAAGAACATTTAGGAATGATATGTGTTTGTTCGTGTTGAGTCCTCAATCCTTACTCCTGAACAAAAGCTGATTACAGAAGCCACCTGCATTTGCCCCAAAAACACCTATCAACATCAGAAAAATGATTGAGTAAATCAATCACTTGAAGATGAGTCCTGGATCAACAACCACAATCCTGAATCAAAACAAAGTTTGTGGAATCATAGCACATCTCCACCTTTAAAGAAGGCATGGTCTGCCAAGTCTGCTAACATATAATTATATGTTAGTAAATTTCACAGATTATTATATGCTCTATGATATGAAAGGTATTATTTACACATACTGTGTAAAAATTTTGCCCTTTCTCTGGACAACATTATGGTGATGCAATAGCACCCATAGACTCAACTGTTGGGGACACATTACATGGAGCTGCATTCAAACAGTACCCTGCCCTTTCTGTAATTAGGATCTTGCCTCTTCTTTGTTCTATTTCCAAAACTCAAGCATGAGCTAAAAGGTCAAAACCATTTTCCAGATACTAAGATAATAAATATTGCTCAATATCTTAATTTGCCTCTCAAACAACAGATTTCTGAAGTATTTAGCAAATGGGTGGAGAGATGGGAAAGTACAGGGTGGCCACTGAAAGACTGAATGATATAAAACAAAAAACTTTTACAAACACATATTTTTTTAATATTTTATTATTTTATTTGGAAATATAATTAATGGATTTTTTTTAGTATTATGTGTGAAAAACAACATCCTTCAAATGACCACCATTTTCCTGCTCACAAATACAGGCTCTTTCCACAGCATTTTCCATGACTGTACGCAAGGTTTCAGGTCATAAACATCGGATTTCAGCTCGAATGTTCTCCTTAAGTTCTTGAATTGTTTGAGGTTTATTTACGTAAACCCGTTCTTTCAAGTAGCCCCACAAAATGAAGTCTGGAGCCGTCAAATCAGGTGAACATGGAGGCCAAACAAATTCAGCATTTTTTGAAATTATTCGTTCACCAAAAATTTCTCGCAGGAGGTCCATCGTCGCCCTGGCAGTGTGCGCAGTAGCTCCATCCTGTTGGAACCATACCTCCTGATTATCTTCGACCGCTGGGCATAAAACATTTTCAAGCATTGTCCTATACAGGGCCCTGTTGATCTTTCTGGCTGACCTTCCTCATTTTCAAAGAAATAGGGGCCAATAACTCTTTCAGCCATAACACCACACCAAACAGTGCATTTTTGGGGATGCAATTGATGCTGATGTAATTCCCTGGGATTCTCAGTACCCCGAAATCTGCAGTTTTGTTTGTTGATGTACCTGTTTAAATGAAAATGGGTCTCATCGCTCATTATCAAGTTGTTCAAAAAGTTGTTGTTATCTCTGGCTAGGTGTTGAAATCGAATGGCGTACTGCAGGCGCTACTGAGTATCTTGGGGTAGTAAAGCTTGGACCATTTGGATCTTGTATAGAAACATTTTTAAATCCAGTTTCAGAATCTTCTGAAGCGACGTTCTGGCGATGCCTAGTTGAGCAGAGCGACAACGGGTAGAGGCAGATGGATCCTCAAGGACACTCTGCCATACAGCTTCCACCGCTGCGTCAGTGCGCTTAGGACCTCTTCCCGGAAGATCGCCGACTGATCCAGTTCTTTCAAACCGGGCGATTAGGTTCCAAATCATGTTATCGCTAGGAGATACTCTTACTTTAAAATGTTGCCGGTATTTTTTCTGAGTTTCAATAATTGATCTTTCACTGGAATAGAAAAACCCAATGAGTTTTACTCGTTGCTGGACATCATACAAAGTCATTTTAATCTCCAAGGGATCCTCTATAACCTGTAAAAAAATAAAATAAAAAAGATTAAAAATGAACAAGTTATGACTTTTTCAAACCCTTCAGTCTTTCAGTGGCCACCCTGTAGAATGAACCAGAGAAGTTATCAAAATGGAATCACCATCTGAAGTTGAATAAAACATTTTAAAATTTTAATTTAATTTGCTTTAATTAAGTTAAAATTAAATTAATTTTTTTTAATCATCCCCCATAAAATTCAGAAATGTCATGCATATTTTTATGTTTCTTAGTAACATTTCTTAAAATAAAGTGTGATTACCAGCTAGTCTACACTGAAATAACTAAATACAACTAGCATGTTAGTTCACTTTTTCATTCATAGACATTTAAATAATTTATTTTTAATTTTTACCTCCATCTTCCAATTCTTCCTTTTTGCTGGGATGAGAGGTTAGTTTTTTACCATAACTGATTTTATGACTCTTCAAGGCAATAGGTGCTGCAAAATAATTAACAACAAGATAAACTATTTGTAAGTGATAAAGAGCAACATTTTTTCCCTCCCTACAGTTTGTCTTTAATTTTACTGCTGGCACATACATGTATCTCATCTGATTTTTTCAATGGCCACATTTTAATTCTAACAAAAGCAGTGAAGACTAAAATCCAAAATCTTTTTCAAACTGAAACTTCAAATTGACATCACTGTTAACAGATATTTTAGTTTTAATTTTTTTTTTTATTCAGTTTTTGCAACAGTGACCCCACTGGAGAAATTGATATACTGTAATACTACTTTCCTCACAAAATCAGATAAGTTCTGAGTGTATGCAATTGTTCTTTTTTTTTTTTTTTTTGGATAATATTCAGGTTTAGAAGACAGTATACACAAGGTAAGATAACAAAAATAAAAATTCTAGGACCAAATTTGTCAAAAACTTCTGAACACTAAATAAAAACCTTTTAATTGTCAAAGCATATGGTAAAAAAGCTTCATAAAGAGGCAGAATATACACCAGTGTGCAAAATTTAAGGACCAGTCAGGTTTTCCCCTGTAGCTTCTCATAGGAGTGGCCTGGATATGGGAAAAGCATACTAAAGGAACTTCGTGAGGTACAGAAATGAAGGAAACAACAGCGGAAACAAAACGGTACAGAGGGACTTTATTAAAAAATGTCAACATAGCACTGGCTGCCATGATACAGATGCATCACTGCACTCATAATGTCGATGCAGGCTTTGCACCACCTGTCCCATACTTAGAACAATGTTGTTGATAAGTTCTTGCAGTAACATCGTCCATTCATCTGTCAGCACCATCTTCAGCTGGTGAACATTTTCTGGTGGGTGTGGATGTGCCGCTGGGCATCTCCCCAGAGCGTCCCATATGTGTTCGATGGGATTTAGATCGGAGGGAACGGGCAGGCCAATCCATACAAACAATGTCCTCACTTTCCAAAAGCATATCAACAGCTGCAGTGCAATGGGGTGTGGCGTTATCATCCATAAACACAAACTCAGTGTTAATAGCACCTCAGTACAGTAGGTGCACCGGTTACAGTACTGCCTTCCAGTATCTGAAGTTGTGTACATCCATTCAAGATAACACCTCCCCAGACGAGAATACCTTGACTGCCATATCGATCCCTTTCAGTGATGTTTGCAGGGTGATACCATCTGCCAACCTCTCACCAGATTAGCTGACGTCCTTAAGTTTTGCACACCAGTGTATGAATGGCACAAATATTTCAAAAATGCTATTTCTTGCTATATTAGCTCTAGCCAGAGTAAGCCATGTAATTTTGGCTTGACCCCAGGCAAGAATTACAATGCTTACCTGATAAGTTTGTAAGGCAAAATAGGTACCTTTGGTTGGATATATGTTACCAAGATAATTTTTTTATTATATTATTTGTAACATGGTCTTACCATTGTTTCCATCTGTTAGTTACAGTTAGTTTTCTTAACTCTCATATCCCTTTATTACCAATCCCTTTATTTTTTATCTAGTACTTGAGAGTTGCATAAGTTAAAACAGCCTTAAATGTTGTTATAAACAGCCAATTTGGTCTTTTGTCTAATTTCTCCTTTGCTCCAAATGAATTTGTTTAAATATATTCTTACATTTACTGCTTTACTTAACTATTATTTATTTCCAGGTCTAACCTTCCATCTTATTTAATCTCAAATCTAACTTTTTCTTGTCTCTCAAGATTTTCACAACTAACTAACTTTACTACAACCTTTATCTATTTTATTCAGAGATTGTTTAAATCTTGCAGGCTATTGTATAACAGCACAATATGATCTGTATATAATAATGATCCAATTTTTACATCTTCAACATAAGCTTTGACAGTAGCATACATTCTTTTATTAAACAATCTATGGAAAAAAAAACAAACTTAAATCAAAAAATCCTACATACAGGTTCTTATTAATTTCCCTAATTTTTCTGAAGTTTACCTCTGTGTGAATATCTCATGCTGACATTCCATGTTTCATCTAAAATCAAACTGTTGTTCCTCAAGGCTACTTTCAACAATATTTCTAACCCTCTTCTCAAAGATACTTGCACAGACTACCTGGTACATTAAAAAGTACAATTCCTCTGTATCTTCCAAAACGATAATGTGCTGTGTCATCGGGCCTACACTGTGCCTAAGTGGTTCAAGGAACACAGTAAAGATATCATCCAACTTGACTGGCCTCCAAATCTGTCTGACTTCAATCCAATTGAACACCTGTGGGATGTTTTGGAATGGAAAGTGAGGTGTATGGACACACAACCATCATCTATTCTAGCACTATGGAATGCTTTGCAGGCAGTTTTGGAATGGCTGCAGATCCAAACACATATTTTCAGACAATTAGTGGAGTCAATGCCTAGGCGAATAGCAACTGTTATCTGTGCAAATGGTGGCCCAATGTGGTATTAATTCTTCTTCTTCTTCTTCTTGGTCCTTAGCTGGCAGCTGGGGGAGGCGGCTGGCCACGCAACCAGTATGCTGCTGTAGGTGCCGCAGGGTTTCGGACTTGCTCTGTGATGTTCTTCCATACTTTATTATACATGGCGTCAGTCCTGGCCTGGTTAAAGTCGAGACGTCGGCTCTTCAAGTCATTTTCCACTTGCTTGGCCCACATTTTCCTAGGCGCGGTCCATTGGATGCTCCATTGGGTGGGTCGTTGTCTCCAAAGGAGTGTGGATGGTATTCTGTTTGTGCCCATTCTACATACGTGGCCAAACCATCTAAGCCTTCGCTTCTGGATTTGGTCGGCAATGGTTGGTTGCTGTTGGCATCTGGTGCGGATGGTATCATTAGTGATGCGGTCATGAAGTGAGATGCCCAAAATCTGCCGCAGGCATCGCATTTGGAATACCTCAAGTATTAATTAGGTGGTCAAAATTCAGTGTTCACCGAGTGTGTATATAATTAGAATGTTTTTGTGGAATAGTTTTAACCACCTGTTAGTATTTCTACCATTGTATGACAGAAATATTATCAGTATTTCTATCATGCCTGTTAACTTTGTGAAATGTTAATCTAAAATTTTTTGCATACAAAAAAACTGTTTTCTTTGGCAGTGAATTTATTATTAATCTGTTCCAAATTAATAATAAATTCACATAGGCCATACAATGGTGTGGATGAATTAGGAATGTAATTAATAAAACGACAATCATAATTCACAATAAACTGTAAAAAAGTTATTTGCTTTATGTTCAAACAAATTAATTTTTTTTTCTTTTTTAGCTACATAATCTGTGCTTGTTAACAGGAGAGACTGCTTCTACAGGGATGGGATACACTTAAATAGAAAGGGTGCAAGAATGTTTGCTGATGCTATCGAGGCAGTGTTAGGTGGGTCGGAAAACTGCTAGATTGGGGGGATACAAAGACTAATAGATTAACAGTAGCCACTGGCAGAGGTGAAAGTGATTCTTGCACTGCTTCTATTGGAATTAGCAGCAGCCTGGAAAATAACATGCAGGATATTTCAGAGACTGCTGGGAGTCATTGGGGTACAAGTAAATACATGGGTTGTGTTAGGGTAGCTAAGAAAAAGAACAGGTGCATGTATACTTGCAAGTACACCAATGCTAGGAGTTTGGTAAATAAATTTGATGAATTTGAGGTATTGCTCAAAGCATCAAAGGCAGATATTGTTGGGATATCAGAGACGTGGTGTCACACAGATATAAGTAATGCAGAGCTGGAATTTGGGGAGTACAATGTCTACAGAAAGGATAGACAGGATAGAAAGGGAGGAGGGGTTAACTAAAAGAATTAGAAGAAACACATAAAATTCAAGGAAGTGAAGCCAGTTGACATCGCTGGACAGTGCAGTGTCGAGTCAGTTTGGTGTGACATAAGCGCATTGGGAGATCAAAATTGAGAGTAGGAGTGTGCTATAGGCCTAATGACTCTGATGAGTATAATAAGATACTGTACAGGGAAATAGAATGGGCCAGTAAATCAGAGAGTCTTATAATGGGAGATTTTAATTTCCCAGATATTGACTGGAATTTGTGGGTTGGTCACTCACACACTAGCAAGGCTTTTGTGGATTTATTGGATGATTGTTTTCTAAATCAGCATGTTCGGGAGGCAACTAGAGGGAGAAATACTCTTGATTTGATTATCGGTAATGATTCTTCATGCATTAAGAATCTGCAGATACAGGAACAACTAGGTGGCAGTGATCACAGTGTGCTGAAGTTGGATTTACTCATGGAGGTAACTACTATCAGGGGTAAAGGGAAGGGTTACTGCTTTCGTAAAGGCGACTACGATGGTCTGAGACAGTATTTAAATTCTATACAGTGGGACCAACTGATGAAGTTACCAACAGCAAACTCAAAATGGGAAGCATTCAAAGAGCTTATCTTGGAAGCTACTAGGCTTTACATACCAACTAAGAAATATTGTTCAAGGTTCAGGCCTAAATGGATGTCAGATGAACTCATGAGACATATGGCAGAGAAGAAAAATGCATGGGATACATATAAATTAACATGTGACACAGAAGCCTATGATAGATATAAGTTGATCTGTAACCAAGTTACAAAGGAGGTTAGGCAGGCGAAGGCAGATTACGAGAAATCTTTGGCAAGGGATGCAAAGAAAAACAGCACGGAGTTCTTTACTTATGTAAACTCTAGAAGGAAGGGAATGAATCAGATTGGTCCACTTGATATTGATGGTTCAACTGTTCATGATCCTGCTCAGGTAGCTAACAAACTAAATCAATATTTTGCATCTACATTCACACATGAGAAGTTATTCAGGAAGGGGAATGCCATAGACGAAGTAAACACTGGCAGTGAGCTAGATGATCTTGTAATAATTGAGAGTAAAGTGGAGGAGAAATTGTTGAAGATAAATACAAGAAAGGCACCTGGGGTGGATGGGATCTATCCAGTTATATTAAAGGAGGCAGCAAAGGAAGTAAGCATTCCGTTAGCCATAATTATGAGAGCTTCCTTGGACTCAGGGGAGGTACCCACAGACTGGAGATGTGCAAATGTAACCCCAATTCACAAAGGAGGATCAAAGGCTGACACAAGTAATTATAGACCTGTGAGTTTAACTTCTGTTCCAGGAAAATTAATGGAAGCACTGGTTAAAGAAGCACTGCAGGATCATCTTGACAAGAATTCAGTTATAGCTAAGACACAGCATGGTTTTGTTAAGGGAAGGTCTTGCCTGACCAATTTGACTGGATACTATGATGTAGTCACAAAAGAATTGGATGCAGGGAATAACTTTGATATTATATATTTGTATCTTAGAAAGGCTTTTGATACTGTTGCACATGGAAGACTGTTCCAATTTGTGCAGCAGTATCAAAAGCCTTTCTAAGATCCAAATATATGATATCGAAATTATTCTTTTTGAATCCCATCGACGAAGAAAGGAACTTTTATGGGTTTTTTTCACGATGTAGCTGAGTTAGTCGGTCTCAGGCATAGATAGCAAGGTTTTTTCCTCCCAGAAACCGTGGTTTTTCGTCCAGCAAAACAGGCAAATTGACCAGAGAACACACAATTTACAGACACAATACACAAGGGTATTTGAATTAACTTTCCAGGTGACCTAAATGTAATAGTTTGGATTATATCAAGTTTGTCAGTAAGCTTTAATGTTATTCTTCTTTTCTTCTCTGTTTGAGGTTTATTAACTTTAGGAGCTATAGTGTGGGGTTTTTATTTTTAATTTAAAATAAATGTAAAACAGTGGCATGATCTGTGATATCAGTACAGAATTCTCTCAAAATGGCGAAATAAAACAAATACAGTAATCACACGAATTGCAGTTTTCCTTTTTTGGCACTGCAAGATATCTACGCTGTATGTAAACATTGAATCTCAATGTGCTTTTAGCTCGAATGTTCCATTATTTGGGGTGCCATTATTTCGACAGCCTAGTGTATTGGGTATTTAAAATTGTGTTCTGCGACCCTTTTATTATAAAGCATTCAATTATTTGTCTTCACCTCGGCACTTTGCAAAGATACATCATAATTGCTATGATTCGAAATGACATTTCTCTTATCATGCACCATATTAAAATGTCATATCAGCACAAATAAATTGAATAGAGACCCTTCCTTTTGTGAAACTTTAAAAAATGCAGTAATCTTAATTATTTGATACATTTTAGTCTTCCATTATGCACTGCATAACGAATAAAGCCCATTTATATCAAAATATAAATACAAAGATAAAACCCGTTTATCCAGAGGTCAAAAATATTGTTATAAGGTTGGGTATGCCAATTACCTGGATTATTTTCACCTATGAAACTCAGGTGAAACTATTAAACTAATTAGTATATCTGTCAATCCAAACACAGAAACCTTATATATAAACCAATTTTTGTATCTGTGGTTATTACAAATAATAAAACTTTAGAAAACAGAAATCATCCGTACAAAATATAAATTTGTTTATTTTCTAGATGGCTGAGGCTAGAAGAGTTTACGAAATTATTATGACTCCATACATAATGAATTATTAATGGCAGCCAGATTTTCAGTGCCACAGTCATAATGGGCTGTGTGTTTTTTTGTGGCAGACTTGAACTCACAACCTCCTTAATTGTTGCCATGCATAATAACTACTTAACTACAGCCAGCCCAAATACACTGAAATCATGGCAAATAAAACTGCACTGAAATCGCATCAAATTAATGCACTGTAAAGTATGGTCCCCTAACTGTACTATACAAATAAAATTCAAAAATGATCACTGATTTTCCCATACCATGTCTTCTTTCATGCATTTTAATAATGCTTAAAATTACTGAGGAAAGGAAGGTGAACAGAGACCTTCAAAATTTAGAATACTAATTGAAACTGTCTAAAGAGGACAGAAAGATGAGCTCTTTTACTTGAAGGTTACTCTGTAACAAGTGGCAAGGTCGAATGTCCTTCAACAACTGCGGGCAGCACTTAACATTAGGATGTTTATCCTAAAATGTCATGGCAGCTTATATATGTTGGAAAGTCTTACTCAACACTTTTCTGTCAATGCTTTTAATGGAGGAGACTCTTTGCAGTGCAGTGGTACACTTTCAGGGGAGACACAACACCACCTTAACAATTTGTAATTAAAATTGTCCAAAAACACGACACACATAAAGAGAGCATAAATTTAAATTGGAAAAAAAAAAGAAAGAAAAAAGATGGTTGCAAAAAAGGTGTGCAGAAATTTGCACAAAGCCAGAGAATGATTGCTGGAATAAACTTCTATCTACTGTTTCACTGTTACTCAATTACTGCATTAATGCAAACTTACTATTCATAAGCATAAAAGCATGTGCTGGAAATATTATTCTAGCCATTAAATATGTACTCAACAAAAGATAAGCAGGGACACAATTTTGGTCACAATTTTGTTCAACAGGTCTGTATCAAGGTATGCACACACCACAATGCATATCTAAATTACAGAAATATGAACAAAATTCATAAAAACAGTGTCAAGCAACATGACCAGCATAGATTCTATTCTTGTAAAAATTTTCAGGAATGATTTCATTGTGTAAATTAAATCATAATTGATGGATCTAACCCAGAAAGAATATCAGTCATTTAACCTGACTGATATTTTTTTTTTTTTTTTATGAAAACCCCAAACACGAAAGGTATCAAAACCTATAGTACTTAGTACCGTGCATGGGTTGAAGGAGAAATGGGGAGGGGGATGCCGGAAACTTTGCTCTAGAGACTAAACATACCACTTCAAGCCTCCAATAAGCAAAGTGGTGGTATTTCACCGGTTGATGAAAGTCATCTACCACCTCTAATATTTACATTTAACCTACAGTCATTTAACCTACAGTTAGAGGTGGCACCTCTAACTGTAGTAAACACACAATGGTGAGCCACATGACAAGTGACCAACTTTCTTTTATATTAAAAAAAAAAAAAAAAAGTTTTATGCATGAAATATAAACATGAATCTATTAGATGCTTCCATTTTCCAGTTTAAAAGACCATTAAGCTCTCAAAATTTTAAACGTATGCAGGCACATATTGTACAAATACTTTCAAAACATTAAAATTCACACACACACAGTTATTCACAATTATTTTTTATTATTATTCACTACTATTAGTAACTATTATTCACTTCCATTTTAAAATTTTGAAAAAAAATTATTTCAAATTTGGTGTGCTGCATAGCACAGAATTTTAACTTAGATATGTTACTTCCTGCAGAGTAGCAACCATCTTGAGAGAATACTGATTTTGTGTTCTCCTCTTTACCATGTGAGAACAAATCTTTCAAAAACAACTCTGTTTATTGAGACAAACAACAAAAACAACAATGTTTATTGAGCTAGTAGGAGAGTAAAAACTAGTAACCTGAAATTATAAACAAACATGCAATTTGAAACTTCATGGCAGATCACCAGTCGGCCACATTCAATTACTCTGAAAAAACTTTAAAAATCATTTGAAAGATGATCGCAGTAAAGTATGTTTACAATTAGGAAGGTAGAAAAAATTTCAGATTTTTAAATAATGCAGGATCATTATTTT
The DNA here is from genome assembly GCF_048544385.1 of Mastigoproctus giganteus. Lineage (NCBI taxonomy): Eukaryota > Metazoa > Arthropoda > Arachnida > Uropygi > Thelyphonidae > Mastigoproctus > Mastigoproctus giganteus. Next base: position 16,481,916 of record NC_143579.1, on the reverse strand, counting down.
CAATAGCCACCTACCAAGTGACCTGCCACTGCTGTCGGATTAAGGGCAAAACTAAGATTAATAATGATAGTCATATAGTAAATAATAACCTGCACAAATTGCAGCCACTAATCTTCCAGCTTTCTCTTGCTCTTGAAGCAAAGAACCTACCTTATCACTCTGCAATAAAGAAAACATGTTTAAAAACCTTTACTGAAATTACTTCAAAAGTTGTACATATACATTTAATGAATGTTCACATTATTCTATTAAAGAAGTTGTTAATAATATTTCAATACATATTGAAATAATTTGAAAATCATATGCATTTCTGTGTTGTCTTGTTATTTTTTTTTTTTTTTTTTTTTTTTGGTAGTTGTTGGCGCATCGGCTTCTGTGGCCATAGTGCACCTCCCAAGGTTTTTGCAGTACTTTGATCCAAGCCCGAGGCGGGAATCGAACCCGCGACCTTTTGGGTTGCCAGGCAGGCACTTTACCCACCTGGCTAGCCCGGTCGGCGTCTTGTTATTGGAGACACTTATCCCACTAGTAACAAGAGACCAACTTTCAGCCTTCAAAGTTTGAACTTAAAGAATCATAAAGATTTTTAACCTAACAGTTTAACCTGATACCATTGCCCACAAGTCAAACTAAACTGCTAATAGTAAAGTAAAGTGCAGCCATTATCAACCCACTGCAGGGTGGAAGCCTCCTCAACAATTCATGCTGAGGGAAATGGACCATAATCTGCCACGCTGGTCCAGTGCGGGTTGGCAGATCGACCGTATTCAGCAGTCAGGGGCTTGAACCCCGGTCTACTCGAAGAGCGTGTGCTACTGCACTCCCGCTCCTGCCCACTCGGCTACTAATAGTGTTTTAATATAAATAGCATCACCTAAAAGGCAACCTTGCCATTTAAAACTCAAGGGCATTGCAGCAGCTGTTTTTAAACATGCTCATCTCTCATCACACAATGAGTGGCCTCTATCACCAAACTTATGTAACCCTCTATACAATATATCAAGTCTAAGTGAGTAGCCAAAAGGTAACAGAAGAAAAACTTCTAATTAAACACATGAGCTTAGGCTAATTCATGGATAATGGTATCATCTCTAATATGAAGAAGCCCAAGCTTCAAAGGCTTAAAGTGTCTCTGTCACTGCAAAGAGAAAAGTGTCCCCAAGATACAAATTGAATCTAGAAATGCATACAATTTTCAAAGAAAATTAACTTTAAACTTTCATAATTCAACTCTGCCCAGACACGATAGGAGGCAGTATATGACGAGAGCCTTATCAATCAATTCGGCCCTGGAGAGATTGTGCAAGACTCAAGGGGTAGAATTTTTTCAGGCTGGTCTGTGCTTGTTGACAGGAGAGACTGATCATACAGGCATGGCATGGGGTACACTTAAATAGAAAGGGTGCAAGAATATTTGCTGATGATATTGAGGCAGTGTTAGGTGGGTCGGAAAACTGCTAGCTTAGGGGGGGATACACAGACTAAAAGGTTAACAGTAGTGCAAACAGTGATGTTAACATCTGCCGCAGGCAGATGTAAAAGTGATTCTTGCACTGCTTCTATTAGAATGAGTGGCGGCAGCCTGGAAAGCAAGGCAATGGAGATTTCCAGGACTGCTGGGAGTCATAGTGGAACAAATAAATACATGGGCTGTGTTAGGGTATCTAAGAGTAGAAACAGGTGCATGTATACCAATGCTAGGAGTATAGTTAATAAATTTGATGAGCTTGAAGTGCTAGTCAAGACATCAAAGGCAGATATTGTTTGTTGGGATATCTGAGACGTGGTGTCACACAGACATAAGCAGTACAGAATTGGAATTTGGGAAGTACAATGTGTACAGAAAAGACAGGAAGGGAGGAGGAGTTATGCTGTTAATTAAGAAACACACAAAATCTAAGGAAGTGCATCCAATTGATGTTGGTGGACAATGCAATGTTGAGTCTGTTTGGTGTGACATAAAAACTGGGAAAGGAAAAATGAGAGTAGGTGTGTGTTATAGGCCTACTGAATCTGATGAGTATAATGAGCAATTGTGCAGAGAAATAGAGTGAGCCAATAAATCAGAATGTCTTATAATGGGGATTTTAACTTTCCAGATATCAACTGGAACTTGTGAGTTGGTCACTCGCACACTAGCAAGACTTTTGTGGATTTATTGGATGACTGTTTTCTACAGCAACATGTTCGAGAGGCAACCATACTCTTGATCTGATTATCAGCAGTGATTATTCATGTATTAAGAATTTGCATAGAAAGGAACCACTGGGTGACAGTGATCACAACATACTGATGTAGTAGTAGTGGCATGTGATGCAAGAAAGCAAATATATGAGCTTATGCAGCATCGGCCAAAAAAAAAAAAAAAAAAATCGCACCATTCCCTCCAAATGCCTGTCCAGTTCCTCCTTAAATTTATTCAACCTATCAACTTCCACAACGACAGATGGAAGTTTGTTCCAGCAATTAACCACCCACTGGCTAAAGGCAAATTTCCGCACATCTATTCTACATCTGTCTTTTCTTAATTTGAATTTATGCCCCCTTAGGTTCGTAATCTAAACAAGTGGAAGGATCCCATCAGAATTCAGCGTGCTCAACCCATTCAAGGCCTTATATACCTCAATCAGATCACAGCGCAGGTGCCTAGTCTCCAGCCACTGCAATTTGCAGAACTTAAGCCTCTCTTGGTAAGAGGATCCCTTCATTCCCCTCACCAATCTTGTTGCCCTTCTCTGTACACGCTCAAGTAAATCTACATAATTCCTAAAATGAGGCCTCCAGACCTGTACGCAGTACTCAAGGCGTGGCCTGACCATTGCCTTATACATAGGGATAATCACCTCCTTTTCCCTGCTAGCAAAATTCCTATATATCATTGACAAAACCCCATGACCTGCCCTGGCAGCCTGTCTACATTGCTCAGAGAACTTCATATCTGACTGCACAATTACTCCCAGGTCTTTTTCATTTTCTACCATCTTAAGTGTAGTACCACACAGTTGGTAGGTTTCTCTGGGGTTACTTCTACCCATATGCAGTACTTTGCATTTGTCAAGGTTAAACTTCAGTTGCCACTTCTTAGCCCATCTGCCCAAATTATCTAGATCCTGTTGCAGTAGCATACTGCCATTACTGTCATTAACAACCCTTCCAACCTTTGTATCATCTGCAAACTTCGACATTAAGCCTGATATACCTTCATCAATATCATTGATAAATATACAAAACAACAGTGGACCTAACACCGAACCCTGTGGGACTCCACTAACAACATTAGTCCAAGAAGAGCAGCACCCATTGATTACCACCCTCTGTCTTCTCCCACTTAACCATCCTTTTATCCGTTGTAGCAACTTACCCTTAATACCATTCTGCTCCAATTTGTACAATAGTCTTCCATGCGCAACAGTGTCAAAAGCTTTCCTGAAATCCAAATATATGATATCAAAATTATTTTTTGCATCCAGTTCCTTTGTAACCACATCATAATATCCTATCAAATTTGTCAGACAAGACTGTCCCTTAACAAACCCATGCTGTGTCTGAATTATTGCTGCAGTCCTGTCTAGATGATCCTGCAATGCATCTTTAACCAGCGACTCCATTATTTTACCCGGAACAGAAGTTAAACTAACTGGTCTGTAATTACTCGTGTCACCCTTCGATCCCCCTTTGTGAATTGGGGATACATTTGCACATCTCCAGTCCGTGGGAACCTCCCCTGAGTCCAAGGATGCTCTCATAATTATGGCTAAGGGTTTGCTTAGTTGCTTTGCCGCCTCCTTTAATATAACTGGATAGATCCCATCCACCCCAGGTGCTTTTCTTACGTTTAACTTCAACAATTTCTCTTCCACTTTGCTCTCAAGATCTTTAGGCACCCTGCTACAATTTGATAACCTTCTGCCATTTTCAAACCTTAATAACTCCTCATGTGTGAATGTTGATGCAAAATACTCATTCAGTTTGTTTGCTATCTGAGCAGGATCATCAACAGTCGAACCAGCGATGTCAAGTGGACCAATCAGATTCATGCCCTTCCTTTTAGAGTTTATATAAGTAAAGAAATCCTTGCTGTTTTTCTTAGCATCTTTTGCCAAGGATTTCTCGTAATCTGCCTTCGCCTGCCAAACCTCCTTTGTTACCTGATTACAGACTAACTTATATCTGCCATAGGCTTCTGAGTCGCTTGATAATTTATATGCATCCCATGCATTTTTCTTCTCTGTTACGAGTCTCATTAGTTCATTTGATGTGGGAATTACTTAAAGATGTAACTACTATCAAAGCTAAAGTGAAGGGAAGGGAAGGGAAGGGAAGGGCTATTGCTGTCATAAAGGTGACTACTGGGGTCTCTGACAGTTTTTAAATTCTGTACAGTGGGATCAACTGATGATGTTACCAATGTTGAATTCTAAATGGGAAACCTTCACGGACTTAATCTTGGAGGCTACTAGGCTTTTCATTCCAACTAAGAAATACTGTTCAAGGTTCAGGCCTAAATGGATGTCAGATGAACTAATGAAGCTCATGGCAGAGAAGAAAAATGTATGGGATGCATATAAAGTATCAGGTGACACAGAAGCCTATGGCAGATATAAACTAGTCTGTAATCAAGTCACAAAGGAGGTTAGGCAGGCAAAGGCAGATTACAAGAAATCCTTGGCAAAGGATGCAAAAAAAAACAGCAAAGAGTTCTTTACTTATGTAAACTCTAGAAGGAAAAGGATGAATCAGATTGGACCACTTAACATAGATGGATTGACTACTGATGATCATGCTCAGGTAGGTGATAAACTGAATGAGTATTTTGCATCTACATTCACACATGAGGAGTTATTCAATGAGGGGAGTGCCAGAAGTTTATCAAACTCTAACAGGGAGATAAATGATTTTGTAATAACTGAGAGCAAAGTAAAGGAGAAATTGTTGAAGTTAAACATAAAAAAGACACCTGAGGTGGATGGGATCTATCCAGTTATATTAAAGGAGGCAGCAAAGGAAGTAAGCAAACCTTTAGCCATAATTATGAGAGCTTCCTTGGACTCAGGGGAGGTTCCCATAGACTGGAGGTGTGCAAATGTATCACCAATTCACAAAGGGGGTCAAAAGTTGACACAAGTAACTATAGACCTGTTAGTTTAACTTGTTCCGGGGAAAATAATGGAATCACTCGTTAAAGAAGCATTGCAGGATCATCTAGAGAAGACTGCAGTAATAGTTAAGACACAGCATGGGTTTGTTAAAGGGAGGTCTTGTCTGACCAATTTGATTGGATACTATGATATGGCCAAAAAATGAACAGAATGCCAAAAATAATTTTGATACCATATACTTGGATTTCAGGAAAGCTTTTGATACTGTTGACATGGAAGACTGCTGTACAAATTGGAGAGATATGGCATTAAGGGTAAGTTGCTACAATAGATAAAGGTTGAGTGGGAGAAGACAGAGTGGTAATCAGTGGACACTGCTCTTCATGGACAAATGCCATTAGTGGAGTTCCCCAGGGTTCGGTGTTGGGCCCATTGTTGTTTTGTATATTTATCAATGATATTGATGAAGGTAAGGTATATCAGGTTTAATGTCCAAGTTTGCAGTTGATACAAAGGTTAGCATACTGTCTTTATGACAGTAAAGACAGTATGCTACTCCAACAGGATCTAGATAAGTTGGGCAAATGGGCTGAGAAGTGGCAACTGAAGTTTAACATTGACAAATGCAAAGTAATGCATATGGGTAGCAACAACCGAAGAGAAACTTACCAACTGTGTGGTACTATGCTCAGGGAAGCGGAAAGTGAAAAATACCCAGGGGTAATTGTGTAGTCGAATATGAAGTTTGCTGAGCAGTGCAGATGGGCTGCCAGGGTAGGTTATGGAGTCTTGTCAATGATATATAAGAATTTTGCTAGCAGGGACAGGGAGGTAATTATCCTGTTATACAAGCCAATGATCAGGCCACACCTAGAGTACTGTGTACAGGTCTGGAGGCCTCATTTTAGGAAGGATGTAGAGTTGCTAGAACGAGTACAAAGAAGGGCAACAACACTAGTGAGGGAAACAAAGGGATGCTCTTACCAATAAAGGCTTAAATTCTGTAAATTGCAGCACCTGGAGAGTAGGCACCTACGAAGTGATCTGATTGAGGTGTATAAGGCCTCAAATGGGTTAAGCAAGCTGAATGCTGATGGGATTCTTCCTATTGCTCAGATTAAGAACCCGAGGAGGCACAGTTTCAAATCGAATAAAGACAGTTGTAGAATAAATGTGATGAAATTTGCCTTTAGCCAGCAGGGTAGTTGATTGGTGGAACAGACTTCCATCTTTTGTTTTTTTGTTATTTGGTTTTTAGGAGCATTAGCAACTAAGGCCATATTGCTCCGGGGATATGCGGTGGTCATTCCCTGACCTTTCCGCATCCTCCGTATTTGGTGGCCACGGGCTCGAACCCCAGTCTAATCAAGAAGCGTGTTCTACACACTGCTGCTCCTGCTCACCTGGCTACGGAGGCGTCCCATCTTTTGTTGTGGAAGTTGATAGCCTAAATAAATTTAAGGCTGAGCTGAACGGGTATTTGGAATGAATGGAGGGGTGAAATGGGAGAGTTTTTTTTTTTTTTTTTTTTTTTTTTTGGCTGATGCTGCATAAGCTGGCGTTCTTGCATCGTATGCTTCTAATGCCAATAAATTCCAGCCAAGTTTGTTTTTCTAATACGCAATTCTGTTAAAGTCTCAGTACAGACTTAACAAATACTAAAGTTATGGCCTATATAATTATGTTTATAGATAACGTTTGCACTAAAATAAATCCATAAGTTAGCTGCATTTTCTGAAGGCAAGGAGCTTTGAAGGAAATTTATTCCATGAAAACCAGATCAAGAATACTTTGTAGACAAACTTCTGGCCAAAGAAAACTAAAGCTGAAAAAGCATATGTGTGTGCTTCATTGGTCTTGCCTTGATTTATCTAGTTTTGATTTATTTTTTTCTGATCTGTGAATAAACAGTTCCTCTACAAACATGGAGAAAGCATATATTCAAATTCTTCCATTTCACATATCAATTCAGGGGCAATTTGCAACTCATTTGACTGGATTATATATCTGTAAGAAAATGTTTTGAAGGGAACTACAAGTCATAAAAAGAGGTAATTTATTGTGAAAAAAATGTTTTATAATACAGTTGATGCAAAATGGGTCACGTTAGACCATGTCTGTGGGGTATATGGAAATTTAAAGTATGATATAATATTTGTTTTGTCCACTCTCGCTGTTCTTCTCAACAAATAGGTTTGTGTTTCCATGTTAAATATAACCAAATAGAACTCAGGTCATTCATATCAGATAAAACAATCTATTTCAGTTTTAAAATGCAGGAAAAATCAGTATCAGCAGTAACACACAGTTCAGATTTCCTGAAGAAAAAGGATATCACTGCTTCTTTAAGGTGTTTCCCCACAGGAATTTCTCTTAGACAATCAATGTAAAGTACTTTATACTCCTTGATTTTGATGTTTTCTTTCTGTCCGCTTTCAGCTTTTTATATACACATTTCTGCTCTGCATTAAAAAATATTACAATTTGAAGTATAGGTGAAGACATCAAATACAGACGTTGGGATATCAGAAACATGGTGTTACTTATATATAAGGGATGCAAAATTTGAATATAGGAAGTACAATGTATATAGAAAAAACAGACAGGATAGGAGGAGGAGGAGAGGGGTTATGCTCTTAGTTAAGAAGCACATAAAATCTAAGGCAGTTTGTAATATTGGTGTACATGCAAGTATAGATATATGCACCTGTTCTTACTTTTAGTTACCCTAACAAACCCATGTATTTACTTGGTCCATGATGACCCCCACCAATCCTTGAAATCCTCAGCACCTTACTTTCCAGGCTGCTGCTCATTCCAATAGAAGCAGTGCAAGAATCACTTTCATCTCTGCCTGTGGCTACTGTTAATCTATTAAGTTGTGTATCCCTTTCCAAGCTAACAGTCATCCAACCTAACAATGCCTCAAATAGCATCAGCAAATATTCTTGCACAATTTCTATTTAAGTGTATCCCATCCCTATAGAAGCAGTCTCTCCTGTTAATAAGCACAGACCATGTAGAGAAATTCTACCACAAGGACATTAAGCCATGGGCCTTGAACACTCTCCCCAGACCCAAACTGATTGACGTGGCTCTCATTATATACTTCCTCCTATTGTGTCTAAGCAGAGTTCCAAAGTGATCACATCACAATAAGCAATATCCATTTTATATATAATGCGGCATGTGTATATCTCCTTAAGAGATATACACATGCCACACTGGACAAGCACTTTAAAGCAGATCCCTAGAATAAGTCTCCACAAGGCTTGCATGTAATTCTACACAAAGGCTTGCTTTGCTTTGTGCATGAAAGGCTCATGCACAAAGAAATATGGGGAAAGTTCTAGGATATATTTTCCTGTAATAGCCTCAGGTAAAATAAGAAAATATAAAATTGGTAAGCAATGTAACTTGCAATTCTATTAGATGACTGTGATGGTAAAAAGTCAGTCTTCTTTGTACTCCAAATAAGTAATAAGCTCCTGTTTGTATCTAAATTTGGGAAAATTTAGACAAAAATAGCCCCAACTCTTATTTCCTTGTGCACAATTGCATGCAATTATGCACAAGGAATTATGCCTCATTTTAGGAAGGATGTAGATTTACTTGAGCATGTACAGAGAAGGGCAACAAGATTGGTGAGGAGAATGAAGGGATCCTCTTACCAAGAGAGGCTTAAGTTCTGCAAATTGCAGTGGCTGGAGACTAGGCACCTGCGCGGTGATCTGATTGAGGTGTATAAGGCCTTGAATGGGTTGAGCATGCTGAATTCTGATGGGATCCTTCCACTTGTTCAGATTACGAACTTAAGGGGGCATAAATTCAAATTAAGAAAGGACAGATGTAGAATAGATGAGCAGAAATTTGCCTTTAGCCAGCGAGTGGTTAATTGCTGGAACAAACTTCCATCTGTCGTTGTGGAAGTTGATAGGTTGAATAAATTTAAGGAGGAACTGGACAGGCATTTGGAGGGAATGGTGTGATTTTTTTTTTTTTTTTTGGCTGATTCTGCATAAGCTCATACACTTGCTTTCTTGCATCATATGCCACTACTACTACAAGCAAATAATAAAGTGATTAGTAAACACATTTTAGAAAGCTTGGTACACTTTCTTTAGTCTGCCCATAACACCAGTAGTGGAGTAAGGTCGGTTGAGGCCCTGGGCGCAGAAGAAAATATTGGGCCCCTTAAAAAAAAGAGAGACAGGGAAAATAAAAATACATGTTAACCATTTTTTTAAATAAATAAAAAATATTATGTACTATTAATGTTTTTTTTCCAATAAAATTTGAATATAATATATGTACAGTGAAACTTCTCTTTAACGGACAGCCATGGGGAACGAAAATGTGTCCGTTAGAGAGAAGTGTCCGCTAACAAGAAGTCTGAGGGAGAAAAAAAAAAAAAGAAAGAAAGAAAAATCGTTAAACGTTTAATGTAAAATTAAATTAAAATATATACAGATTTCGAACAATATTTTTGTAAATAATATACAATTACATACACGAGAGATAAAGAAAAATCGTTAAACGTTTAATGTAAAATTAAATTAAATTATATACAGATTTCGCACAATATTTTTGTAAATAATATACATACAATTGTGCTATGCATATTATGACTTTATCTTAAGAAAAATACATACAGTAATCACTTATTTTCTTCTGCACCTTCTTCCGGCTGATAATTTTGTTTTCAACATTTGTTTGGAGTGAAGAAACCATCGAAAGTCCTTCAGTATCTTCTTCAGCGGCAAAAAACATTTTTAAACGATTGATTTGTATGAGCGCTTCTTCTATTTTTATCGGTGGTTCGTCGTTAATATGTTCTTCGACAGAATGACCTCCTTCCATTTCTTCATCCTCATGAGGAACTTCTTGAAAAATATCGATGATAATGTCATTGATATCTAGAGCACCATCTTCTGTAGTGAGGTTTGAGTCTATATCAGGGGTGGGCACGCATGAGGTCAATGAGAGCCGCATTCCAGTTTTTCATATATTATAAAGAGCCACACCATAGATACATAGTATTAAACACACAAATTCAAATTTAATTTAATTTATTTAATAATATGATTACATATTCTACACAAGTCTTAAGTACTATGTAAAGTATACATATATAAGAAAATATAGTTAAGAGAAAGAAAATACAAAATAATTATTTCAAAATTTTAATAATAAAAATAAAATATAATAAAAATCCATTAATAAAAAGTATAACATTTAACGAAGACCTTTGGTCAAATCTTTGAAATTTGGTGTAAAATATGTTAAAGCCGTTCACAGCAATTCAGTGAGATTATGATTGGTCAACTGTGAACAATGTTTCAACTTCACGAACTTCATTGTGGAGTACAAAGATTCACAGCAATATGTTATACCAAAAATTGAAATTAGACGGCAAGCAGCTTTCTTTAAATGTGGATATTTTGATTCTGGCACGAGTTTCCAAAATTCAGTTATAGAAGTAGATTTGTGTTGCATTTGCAATGCCTGATCCTCTTTCATCTCTAATAACTCTAATTCCCCAACCGCTTTTTCAACAAGTATTATTTCAGAAATTGGAAATGCATCTTCAATAATATCACAAATAAATGGTTTCACAAAATACGTAGATTTCAAACTTTTCAAATCTTCAAACCTATGTTTGAAATCTGCTTGCAATTCTTCCAATTTTTCTTTGTATTCGTCTAGCTTTTCTTCTTTGATATTAATTATATTTCCTTTTACTCGTGGAAAATGATTAAATATTTTGTTCTTAAGATCGTACACAAAAAGCCGAAGTTTAGCTTCAAAACTAAATACAGTTTGTGACAAATCAATAATTTTTTCCTTTCCTTGTAAAGCCGAATTAAGTGTTTGCAAATGTTCTATAATGTCTGTAAAGAACATTAAGTCAGAAAGCCAAGTTTCATTTTCTAATTCTGGGTATTTTTTTCTTTTGTAAATGTTATGATAGGATTTAGGAGTTCCACAAAACGGCTCAAAACATTGTACGTTGACAGCCATATTATAACAACACACCATAGGGATAAATCACTGGGCAATTCATCTGTTTCGTCATTCACTCGCAACTCTTCTAAAAAGTTCTTAAATTGACGATGTGTTTTGGCATTTGTTCTAATTAAATTCACAATCTGCAAAACAATCTTCCACACATTTTCGTATTTGAAGTACTTCGCTATGAGATGCTCGTGGTGAATTATGCAGTGAAGAGGTAAGAAACGTGGAATTTTAGGATCGTTGTTTAAAAGCCCAATGAGACCTTGGTTTTTCCATATCATTGCAGGCGCTCCGTCAGCCGCAACACTTACAAGTTTATCAGGAGGCAATTCAAACCTGTTCATTACTTCATCAAGCGCATTTCTAACATTGATACCGCGAGTTGTTTCGATAAGAGCTACTAGGTCTAACATTTCTTCCTTCACATTTACATTTGCAGATATCATAGCAGACAAAAACGGCCAATTGTGGAACATCCTGAATGTCTGTAGACTCGTTGAGAGCTAAACTAAATGCTGTACAAGTTTTCAAATCACACATCAAACTATTTTCAACATTTTTACTAATTGCACCAATTGGTGCAATTAGTAAAATAGCTCAGTTGTACGGTGTGACATAGGAACCTGTGCGATCAATTTATGCAGTTTTGTATTATCTGGATCCAAAACTTTAACCACTTCTTCCAAGTTTCTTTTAATAAATTCTCCTTCTCCATATGGACATTTGGCACAAGCAATATTCCAAGCTATCAAAAAACTAGCTTCGTTTGCTCTGTCATCTTCGCGACTAAAAGAAGACAAGGGTCCTTGTTGCTTATGAAGACCAGATTGCAAGGACTTAAGTTTCTCTGTTCGCAATTTTGAATTGAGTGGATATTGAGTTGAAAAGTGGGGATGACTTACTTCGTAATGTCGACGTAAATTGCTTACTTTGTAGTTTGCAATTGTAACTTTACAAATAAGACACAACGACTTTCCATTATTTTCAATAAAAGCAAAATTTTCTACCCATTCTTCTTGAAAGATTCTATTTTCTTGTTTGTATTTTCGTTTTTTGATATTTTCTGAGGTTATGTTATCAAAAAATTTAAATAAATTTAATTCTAAAGTCTGAAATTGAAACAAAATAATTAAATTAATTTACGGCGCAGAAAAATTACACTAGTAATTTTTATGCACAAGTCCGCTGATGGCGTCAGCAGTGTAACTGCGCGCGGATTTATTTATAATCAAAATAAAAATAGCAAAATATCTAGACATAAAAAAAAAAATAAACACAACATAAAATCCGTATAACAAAATATTAGTTACTTAGTTAATTTAACAAGATTCAGTGAAAAAAGTTCTGAAATAATAATAAAAAAAAAAAAAAACGGATTTAAATTCTCAATGGGAGCCACACTTAACTCAACGAAGAGCCGCATGCGGCTCTGAGAGCCACATTTGCCCACTGTTGGTCTATATCTTTGTAGCCAGGGTCACTTGTAGCTGAAGTGTCGTACATTATCAATAGATGTTGAAGTTCTTGTTCTTCTTGGTGCTCCACATTGCTGTTCACAACTTCAATTTTTGCGTTTGAGAAGCCAGACTTTACAAAACAGTTCACGACAGTTTGTTTTCTAATTGCGTTTACTGAAGAGGAAATCCATTGAATCGCATCTAGGATGCTGATTTTCTTTGCAAGGTCACTCGCACATGTTACATCGTTCATGTTTGCAATGAGGTCTTAAAACACGTTTTCTGTAGTGAAGTTTAATTTTTTTTATTATCCCTTGATACAAGGGCTGACGCTCTGCAGATGTGTTTGGTGGCAGAAAAACGATTTGAATGTTGGACAATTCAATGTGCGGGTGAGATGCAGCATTATCCACGAAAAGAATAATTTTTCTGTTTTGACGAATCATGTTTTGGTTTAAGTGACTTATCCGTTCGCTCATGATATCTAGTGTCATCCACGCTTTTTTATTAGACTTCCAGTCAACATTCAAAAGATTCAACTTTATGCCCTTGAAACAACGAGGATTTTGTGGTTTTCCTATAACAAGAGGTTGTTCAAAGTCTCCCAGCATATTTGTACACAATAGTACAGTCAAGCGTTCCTTAGAAATTTTTCCGCCCTGGCACTTTTCGTTTTTTAGACTCATTGTTTTTTCAGGAAGAGCTTTAAAAAACAACCCTGTTTCGTCACAGTTGTAAATATCCTTAGCTTCAAAATCACGACATAAATCTTCCAATTTGACGGTCTACTCTGTTACAACCCCAGTATTAACAGATCGACCTTCACCACTTATGGTTTTCCACGAAATTTTATGCCGAGTTTTGAACTTGTCTAGCCATCCCACAGAAGCTTTGAACTCATTTACTCCCATAGATTTCGCAATCTCCAAAGCCTTTTCCCTAATAATAGGCCCATTAATGGGAATTTTTTTAGCACGTTCGCGAAAAAACGACTCATACGTAACATTGTCAATTTGAAGTCCAACAGTTTTCGGGAATGATTTTTGAACCTGATCATTTCCATGTTGCCAAAATTGTTTGAGCAGTTCATTTTTTTTCTTTAGGATGTCGCTTACCTGCGTCTTCCCGATTTTGAATTTTGCAGCGAGATTGCGAACACAATTTTTTTGCCGATCATACGCATTAATGAGTTCGACTTTATCTTTTAAAGTTAAATGTTTACGAGAAGACATTGTGCACTTCACACGACACTGAACAAAACTGAAAACTGAAACTGAAAAGACGAAAGGCCGACCAAATTCCACCCCCCCCCCCATGCACACACCGAATTCATCAGAAGTTTTACACGTGCCTTAAAATTCTTGAAAAAGGGTTTAGAACCGCGACGTAAACCTTGATAAAATTCAGAGAATCGGAAATAGAAAATAAACACACGATTGAGGCAATACGTGGAAGAAAAGTTCCTAGAAAAAGGGCCGTGAGCTCTCCCGCAGTCCGTTATGGGGAGATCAAATTAAGTGCTAATCTAAACGAAACAGTGCAGATTGCCTGTCCGCGTCCGTTACAGAGAATGTCCGCTAGACAGAAGCTGCAAACACGTTAAAACCAATGGAGGTGAGTTGGGGAATTTGAAAATGTCCATTGTAGAGAGATGTCCGTTAACGAGAGGTGTCCGTTAGGAGAAGTTTCACTGTATAATATAATTAATAATAGCATAATAATAAGCACAAAGTTTTGAACTAATAGTTGAACATATTAGTTCAACTAATTTGTTGGGGTTTTGCGTGGGCCCTTCAGAAGTCGGGGCCCAGAGCGCGCCCGCCGTTAAATCCGCCTCTGCATAACACCATTACTATTTCCACAATCCAGTGCAATAGTGCTGGATGATCCATTCCATCGTTTACCCAATATATGTTTGTTGTTCCTTTTGGAAATAAAAAGCAACGTATAATAGGAAGAGCAACTATATAGATACAAAATCACAAATTTTAAAAAGTCAGACACAATTACATGAAGTGGCTTTAATTTAATAAAGTCTCTTAATGCATATGTATACATCAAGAAAACCTCATGAAATACCTGTGCCAAGCTTTCAGCCCCCTTTAAGCCTCCAGGAAGAATAACTACATCATATGGTCCTTTTGATAAAGCTTCATCTAAACTGAGATCAGGAACAATAACTATATCACGACTACAATGAACAGCTTGGGAACCTCTAAGTCCTGCAACTGTGACAGCAATCTAGCAAAGTCAAGAAAACAAAAATTAATAATAATAAAACATGTTCACATTTTCTTTAACAACTGATGAAAATTCTAAAGATAAATTATGGCTGAATAAACATTTCTATCACTTTGTTCCCAATTATTCTTATGTGGAACTGCCAACTGGCAAATTTCCATATAATTATAATTCTTTCCATAATTATTTTCTAGGTTCCAGATCTTGTTACCTTCCTCTTTCCATTAATCTGTTTTTGTTTAAGGTGATGAATACAAGTTTGTACAGCATTAAACTATGGCTGTGGTTGATACACATTAACATAAGCTCACAAGAGGGTCAAAACAGGCAAAGTTATGCAACATGGATGAAAATAATTCTGAAGTCCTGCCAGTCTATGCCAGGATTTCAGAATTATTATTCAAAATATCAAGACTCCAAAAGTCTTGGCATACAGACTCCATCAAAATAAGCATCCTACATTTGAAACACACACAGTTTTCAATGGGAAATAATTAACAGATTGAGATCTCAAGATCTCTAATCAGAAATAATTAAATCTCATTCGGGAGATGTGGTTTCAACAAGATGGCACTCCTGACTACTATGCCAGGGTAGAATTTTTCTCGGTGTGGTCTGTGCTTGTTAATGAAAAGGGTGTAAGAATATTTGCTGATGCTATCGAGGCAGTGTTAGGTAGGTCAAAAAACTGATAGCTTGGGGGATACACAGACTAATAGATCAACAACAGCTGCAGGCAGAGGTGAAAGTGATTCTTGCACTGCTTCTATTGGAACAAGCAGCAGCCTCTAAAGCAAGGTGCTAAGGATTTCAAGGACTGCTGGGAGTCACCATGGAACAAGTAAATACATGAGCTGTGTTAGGAAAACTAAGAGTAAGAACAGGTGCATGTACACCAATGCCAGGAGCATAGTAAATAAATTTGATGAATTGGAAGTGCTGGTCAAGACATCAAATTAGAACACTGTTGGGATATCGAAGATGTGGTGTCACACAGATATAAGGAAAGCAGAATGTGAATTTTGGTTATACAATGTATACAGAAAGGACAGACATAATAAGAAGGCAGGAAGGGTTTAACCGTGGAGAAGACTACTGTTACTTATTTTCAGTCGATACCACCACTCAGACGGTTGTTTGGCCTCTCATCGGTGGGTGGGTGTGTACCCTGGCATTGCAATAGTGACAACCAAATTATGTTATGAAAGAGAATGAGAGAACTATGAAAGAGTTTTTAAAAGTATTATGTTTATACATATGAATCATATAACAAAGAAGAATATGTAAAATAATATAGTGAAAAAACTAAATGTTTATTCTTCTTGAATTTCTTATTGAAAAATCGTTGACAATATCAGAATTACTGAAACTGAAAACAATATTTTCTTCAATATTAATGAGACTCAAATTTGTTAACCTTTCTTGCATCGCTGTTAATCTTAAATAGTTCTTTACCATTTTTAATATGGAAAAAGCACACTCGCCACGTGATATGGTGACATGAAGGGCGAGAAATATTCATATTGCAATAGAAACATAGCAAGATCATTTGAAAAAATATACTGTAGCACATCATATGCCTCCATGTTTGGCTGTATAAAAATTGACAAATTTTCTATTTCTTCACACAAGTCAATAGCATTGATGTCAATTTCTTTTAAAGAGGGATCCGACAAATTAATTTGTAAGTCCATACAATGTTTAATTTTAGCTTCTTTATTTAGAGATGAAAACAAATAAAGGTCCGATAAAAAAATTAAGGCATTTATTTTATTACCCAAGAGTGAAGCAAGTGTAAGAGGATCTTCTGTTGTGACTGGAGTGAAAAGAGTGGCATTCTCTTGCATGGGAAACAGCAACCCCAGAGCAACGTATCAACTCTGTGGTACTACACTGACAGTGATAGAGAATGAAAGGACCTGGGGGTAATTGTGCAGACAGATATGAAGTTCTCTGAGCAGTGTAGATGGGCTGCAAGAGTAGCTCATGGTGTCTTGTCAATGATATACAGGAATTTTTCTAGCAGGGATAAGGAGGTGATTATTCCCTTGTATAAGGCAATGGTCAGGCCACACCATTAGTACTGTATACAGGTCTGGAGGCCTCATTTCAAGAAGGATGTAGAGCTGCTGGAACGAGTACAGAGAAGGGCAACAAGATTAGTGAATGGAACAAAGGGGTACTCTTACAAAGAAAGGCTTAAGTTTTGCAAATTACAGTGTCTGGAGACTAGGCACCAACGAGGTGATCTGATAGAGGTGTATAAAGCCTTGATTGGTTTGAGCATGCTTAATGCTGATGGGATTCTTCCTCTTGTTCAGAATAATCACCTGAGGGGGCATAAATTCAAATTGAGGAAAGACAGATATAGGATAGACTTAGTGATGGGTGGCCATCACTAATAACACCTAATGTGGTGACAGCTATGTCACCACAATTGTAGATGAGGCTCAGTCACCCACCACTGGCTGGCTGACTGTTCTGTCCATTATCTGTTCCTTCTTGGAAACTTTAACTACAGCATTCCACAAACAGCCCACAAATTTGCAGTTTACATAACACTGTTGCCCTTCAACTGGTATCGACAGTCATCCTTTTTTTGAAAAGTGTCAGATCACATCCCTTGCCCACGTCGGTCAAGTACTCCTTATGGATTGCATTCCACAAACCTCCAGTATTGCATTTACTCATTCTTAGCCCAACATATGCCACACCACGGGTGGGATCATAATGTTTTGACTGTACAATGTATTTCTCATAACTAAATATTGCTCATACTTTATATCGTAAAGTATTTTCGGACAATGTACTTAGAGATTTATAATTTTTTCTTGTTATATTTTATTAATATATTGAATGTAATATACAGGGTGTTTCAGTTAAATGTTTCAGAACTTCTAAGAGGGGTAGGGTATATCCTGACAACTCGAAATCATATAGCAATGTGGGGTCGGAAATGCTTTCCTGAAGCGGTGTTGTACACAGAAGCACCATAAAGAAAAGAGACCGTAAGTGAGAAATCGTTTTAGCATTAGCATTAGTAGAGGCATTTGATGCAAGAAAGCAAGCTTATGCAGCATCAGCCAAAAAAAAAAAAAAAAAAACCCACTTCCACTTCACCCCTCTGTTCGTTCAAAATACCTGTCCAGCTGAGCCTTAAACTTATTTAGGCTATCAACCTCCACCACAAGGAATGGAAGTCTGTTCCACCAACCAACCACCCGCTGGCTAAAGGCAAATTTCCCCATGTCTATCCTACATCTGTCTTTCCTCAATTTGAATTTATGCCCTCTCAGGTGATTTTTCTGAGCTAGAGGAAGAATCCCATCAACATTGAGCATGCTTAAACCATTCAAGGCTTTATACACCTCTATCAGATCACCTCGCTGGTGCCTAGTCTCCAGACACTGTAATTTGCAAAACTTAAGCCTTTCTTCGTAAGACCACCCCTTTGTTCCATTCACTAATCTTGTTGCCCTTCTCTGTACTCATTCCAGCAGCTCTACATCCTTCTTGAAATGAGGCCTCCAGACCTGTATACAGTACTCTAGGTGTGGCCTGACCATCGCCTTATACAATGGAATAATCACCTCCTTATCCCTGCTGGAAAAATTCCTGTATATCATTGACAATACTCCATGAGCTACTCTTGCAGCCCGTCTGCACTGCTCAGAGAACTTCATATCTGCCTGCACAACCACCCCCAAGTCCCTTTCATTCTCTACCACTGTCAGTGTAGTACCACAGAGTTGATACGTTGCTCTGGGGTTGCTGTTTCCCATGTGTAGTACTTTACATTTGTCAATGTTAAACTTCATTTGCCACCTCTCAGCCCATCTGCTCAACCTTTCCAGATCCTGTTGCAGCAGCATAGTGTCAGTAGTATCCTTGACAACCCTGCCAACCTTTGTATCGTCTGCAAACTTGGACATTAAGCCCGATATACCATCATCAATATCATTTATAAATACAAAAAACAATAATGGACCCAACACTGAGCCCTGAGGGACTCCACTAATAACATCAGTCCACGATGAGCAGTGTCCATTGATTACCACTCTCTGTCTTCTCCCCCTCAACCACCCCTTTATCCATAGCAGCAATTTGCCTCCAATGTCACACTGCTCCAATTTGTGTAGCAGTCTTCCATGTGCAACAGTATCAAAAGCCTTTCTAAGATCCAAGTATATAATATCAAAGTTATTCCCTGCATCCAGTTCTTTTGTGACTGCATCATAGTATCCAATCAAGTTGGTCAGGCAAGACCTCCCCTTAACAAAACCATGCTGTGTCTGAGCTATAACTGAAGTCTTGTCTAAATGATCCTGCAGTGCTTCTTTAACCAGTGCCTCCATTAATTTTCCTGGAACAGAAGTTAAGCTCACAGGTCTATAATTACTTGTGTCAGCCTTTGATCCTCCTTTGTGAATTGGGGTCACATTTGCACATTTCCAGTCTATGGGTACCTCCCCTGAGTCCAAGGAAGCTCTCATAATTATGGCTAAGGGTTTGCTTACTTCCTTTGCTGCCTCCTTTAATATAACTGGATAGATCCCATCCACCCCGGGTGCCTTTCTTGTGTTTATCTTCAACAGTTTCTCCTCCACTTTACTCCCAGTTATTTCAAGATTCTGTAGCTTACTGCTAGAGTTGAATACACCTCTGGCATTCCCCTCGCTGAATAACTCCTCATGTGTGAATGTCGATGCAAAATATTCATTTAGTTTGTTAGCTACCTGAGCAGGATCATCAACACTTGACCCATCAATATCAAGTGGACCAATCTGATTCATCCCCTTCCTTCTAGAGTTTACATAAGTAAAGAACTCTTTGCTGTTTTTCTTTGCATCCCTTGCCAAGGATTTCTCGTAATCTGCCTTCGCCTGCCTAACCTCCTTTGTAACTTGGTTGCATATCAACTTGTATCTATCATAGGCTTCTGTGTCATGTGTTAATTTGTATGTATCCCATGCATTTTTCTTCTCTGCCATATGCCTCATTAGTTCATCTGACATCCATTTTGGCCTAAACCTTGAACAATATTTCTTAGTTGGTATGTAAAGCCTAGTAGCTTCCAAGATAAGTTCTTTGAATGCTTCCCATTTTGAATTTGCTGTTGGTAACATCATCAGTTGGTCCCACTGTATAGAATTTAAATACTGTCTCAGTCCATCGTAGTCGCCTTTACGGAAGCAATAACCCTTCCCTTTACCCCTAATGGTAGTTACCGCTTTGAGTAAATCCCACTTCAGCACACTGTGATCACTGCCACCTATTGGTTCATTTATCTGCAGATTCTTAATGCATGAAGAATCACTGCTGATAATCAAATCAAGAGTATTACTCCCTCTAGTTGCCTCCCGAACATGCTGATGTAGAAAACAATCATCCAATAAATCCACAAAAGTCCTGCTAGTGTGTGAGTAACCAGCCCCCAAATTCCAGTCAATATCTGGGAAATTAAAATCTCCCATTATAAGACACTCTGATTTACTGGCCCACTCTATTTCCCTGTACAGTTCCTTATTATACTCATCAGAGTCATTAGGCCTATAGCACACTCCTACTCTCAATTTTGATCTCCCAATGTTTATGTCACACCAAACTGACTCCACACTGCACTGTCCAGCGATGTCGACTGGCTTCACTTCCTTGGTTTTTATGTGTTTCTTAACTAATAGCATAACCCCTCCTCCCTTCCTATCCTGTCTATCCTTTCTGTAGACGTTGTACTCCCCAAATTGCAGTTCTGCATCCCTTATATCTGTGTGACACCACGTCTCTGATATCCCAACAATATCTGCCTTTGATGCTTTGAGCAATACCTCAAATTCATAGGCGCCTCAGTAGCCAGGTGGGAAGGAGCAGCAGTGCGTAGCACACGCTTCTTGATTAGACCGGGGTTCAAACCCGTCACCACCAAATACAGAGGATGCGGAAAGGTCATGGAATAACCACCGCATATCCCGGAGCAATATGGCCTTAGTTGCTAATGCTCCTAAAAACCAAATAACAAACAAACAAAACTCAAATTCATCAAATTTATTTACCAAACTCCTAGCACTGGTGTACACGCAAGTATACCTGCACCTGTTTCTATTCTTAGCTACCCTAACACAACCCATGTGTTTACTTGTACCGCAATGGCTCCCAGCAGTCTCTGAAATACCATGCATCTTGTTTTTCAGGCTTCTGCTCATTCTAATAGAAGCAGTGCAAGAATCTCTTTCACCTCTGCCAGTGGCTACTGTCAATCTATTGGTCTTTGTCTCCCCCCAAGCTAGCAGTTTTCCGACCCACCTAACACTGCCTCGATAGCATCAGCAAATATTCTTACACCCTTTCTATTTAAGTGTATCCCATCCCTGTAGAAGCAATCTCTCCTGTTAACAAGTACAGACCAGGCTGAAAAAAATTCTGCCCCTTGAGCCTTGCACAATCTTTCCAGGGCCGAATTGATCGACAAGGCTCTCATCATATACTCCCTCCTATCGTGAAATAATACGTTTTAATAATACATGAAAAGAAGCAAAAGGTACATGGATTAAAGTAAGTGTTCGAAGTTTCTTCCACGGGCTACAATGCACGCCTCACATCTCCGATGCATGGACATCCGAACATTCTGGAATACACCAGGCGAATTTCGAATTTCTTCGGCAGCTACTGCAATTCTTGCAACCAGCTAAGCAGCATTGTCAACAGGGGTGTCATAAACTAGCGATTTCATATGACCCCAGAAATAAAAATCAAGACATGATAGGTCGGGTGACCGAGCAGGCCAACG
Organism: Mastigoproctus giganteus; assembly: GCF_048544385.1. Lineage (NCBI taxonomy): Eukaryota > Metazoa > Arthropoda > Arachnida > Uropygi > Thelyphonidae > Mastigoproctus > Mastigoproctus giganteus. The sequence continues at coordinate 16,460,320 of NC_143579.1, read as the reverse complement.
CACGGGATCACCACGTCCGATCCACTGTTGACCAAATGTGACATCCAGGTAGTTACGAACATCTCCGCTATAATGGGGAGGGGCTCCATCGTGTTGGAACCACATTGTCTGTTGCGTCGATGCAGAAATCTGTTCATCTCTCAAAAGTTGTGGCAATACTTGCTGCAGAAAGATCAAGTAGATAGGTCCGGTTAGACGACACGGTAACAGGTAAGGTCCGATGAGGTGATCTCCCATAATACCGGCCCATACATTGACCGAAAATCGAATCTGTGCTGCACGACGTCGTATTGCATGCGGGTTCTCGACCGCCCAGATATGGTCGTTATGCATGTTGAAAATTCCTTCCCTTGTGAAGGATGCCTCATCGGAAAACAACACTTCAGCAGGAAAAAGGGGATTTGTAGCACATTTTCCAAGGTACCACTGTGCGAAAGCAATACGAGGTTGAAGAAACTTCGAACACTTACTTTAATCCATGTACCTTTTGCTTCTTTTCATGTATTATTAAAACGATTTCTCACTTACGGTCTCTTTTCTTTATGGTGCTTCTGTGTACAACACCGCTTCAGGAAAGCATTTCCGACCCCACATTGCTATATGATTTCGAGTTGTCAGGATGTACCCTACCCCTCTTCGAAGTTCTGAAACGTTTAACTGAAACACCCTGTATAATGCATTAAATAAATAATATTAATTTAAAACTAATGTTTTTCATTTCAGTATAATTCAGTTTATAGACTATTCATTAAAGTACTTTAATTCTATTTTCTGCTTTATTTTAATTTGATAATTTCATATTTTTGGTCTTTAATTAATGTGCAGTTTCGGTAAATTGAAAAAAATGCAGTTGTTTTTAATATAACTTCATTTTTTCAATTTATACAATTCACATTTATGTTTATACAACTAAAAAAATTCCACAAATACTAGACATGTTATTGCTTCCCCCCCCACCATTTCTTAAAAATGTTATTGTGTATTGTCTGTTGTGTTACTTTTCAGGTGGTAGATGACTTTCATCAACCGGTGAAATACCACCACTTTGCTTATTGGAGGCCTGAAGTGGTGAAAACCATGTTTAGTCTCTAGAGCAAAGTTTCCGGCATCCCCCTCCCCCCATACTTCTGTTTCAACCCATGCACGGTACTAAGTACTATAGGTTTTGATACCTTTCGTGTTTGGGATTTTCATAAAAAAAAAAAAAAAAAAAAAAGACGTGCGGAAATTTGCCTTTAGCCAATGAGTAGTTGGTTGGTGGAACAGACTTCCATCCCTTGTCGTGGAAGTTGATAGCCTAAATAAATTTAAGGCTCAGCTGGACAGGTATTTCGAATAAACAGAGGGGTGAAGTGGAAGTGGTTTTTTTTTTTTTTGGCTGATGCTGCATAAGCTTGCTTTCTTGCATCATATGCCTCTACTAATGCTAATGCTAAATATTTTGTGCATTCGACAACCTTCAGTAGTTTGAATCTCTCTTCTATTTTTTAATTTTGTTATACTGTATCTGGTATGACATAACAAAAATGTATTTTGTATGAAGCCTCAGGCAAATTTATAGTTTCATAATTACTTTCATAAAGAAACATTCTTTTCTTTTTTTTGTCGTCGTATAATTGAAACTTCTGTAAATCTTCATGTAAGATTTTTATGACTTTTGGTACTGGCATGTTTAAATTTTACATCGATTTGCTAACACTGATTTTTGATAATACATAATAACATATTACATTAGAACAAATAAATGTATAAGATTTGATTTTTGTTATTAATGATTTAGCTACATTTCTAAAATCATTATCATGGGAAATATCTGTATAGATAATGTATAGAGCAGGGGTGGCCAACAAGTCAATCGCGATCTACCAGTCGATCGCGGCTTTAATTTTGGTCGATCCCGACAATTTTTAAATACTGTATATATAAAAAAAGATCCCCAGAGGCTCACATCTTATGAGTATGGGCTTGGCAAACCCAGGATCCTGAGCTGGATATCATCATTCTTCTCTTTCTTGGCGATTCCCTTCTACTTCTGACTCTTGTTTTCTCTCTCAGGGTAATTCAGAAAGTTTTTTTTCTGTTTTGCCTGGTGCAGCAGAAGCCTCAGGCTTCCTTGCACCGTATGGATAATAATAATAATAATAATAATAAATAGATTAGTCAATCTAAATGTTTTATTATTATTAAGGGCCCCACTGCATACGATTATCACCAATGTATTGAACCACATGACTACTCTTGTCGCAGCACAGCCGCTAGGCTTGTCTAGCGAAAATTCACGCAGTTTGTTGTGGAATTCTTATTTAACTTACTTAATATTAATAACTGAACAGTACTTATACATTAATTTAATTTGATTTAAAATGAATACTACAAAAAAGAGTAAAATGTATAATTTTCATCAAGAGTGGGAACTAGAATACTTTTTTTGTAATTATAAAAGAAAAATGTTGTTTGATTTGCAATGCTTCCGCGGCTATACCCAAAAAAGGGAAATTTAGAAAGGTACTTCAATGCACTCCATGGTAAATGCCAATCGGATTTTCTGCCTAATAATGACCTTAGAAAAAATAAATTAAGAACTTAAATCCAGATTATTCGCACAACAAAATTTCTTTGTGACACCTAATTTACAATCTGAAGCAGTAACTGTAGCATCATTTAAAGTGAGTGATCTTGCAAATAATACAGACCATTTTCTGATGGTCAATTCATCAAAGATGCATTTTTGGAAATAACAGATTCTCTTTTTGAAAATTTTAAGAACAAAATTGAAATTAAAAGTGCTCTTCAAGATCTGCAATTATCTCGAAATACTGTGGCACGACGCACTGAAAAAAATGAGTAAAAATGTGAGCGAACAATTGCATGCTCATATTACTAATGGTGTGTCCTTTTCTTTACAACTGGATGAATCTACAGATGTCAGTGATACAGCTGAATTGCTCGATTTTATTCGTATGGATTTCGTTAAAAGAAAGAACTAGAGGTCTTGATATATTTAACGCATTCAAAAATTTTATTGAAAAAAATTAAATTATCACTATTTAAGCTTGTATCAATAACAACAGATGGACCTAAAACAATGACGGGGCATCTTAACGGATTCATTGCATTGTGCCAAAAGGATGATGAATTCCCAGATATTTTGAGTTACCACTGTATCATCCACCAAAAAGTGTTAGCCAGCAAAAGATTAAATATTAAAAGTGGTATGGACATGGCTTCCAAAATCGCAAATTCCATCAGAGGACAATCGCTTCAAAGGAGACTTTTCAAAATGCAATTCAACGAAAATGAACCAGATCTGATATTACACACAGATGTGAGGTGGCTGAGTCGGATAAGTTTTTACAGAGATTTCGAAATTTGCTAAATGAAATTAAAAAATTTGTTTAACAAAGGGGAGATGATTACCAGCAGCTGCAAGATAGGAGTGGTTGTGTAATCTGGTTTTTTTTCTTTTTTTTTTTTTTTTTTTGGCAGATTTTACAAGTAAATTAAGTAATCTGAATTTGGAATTACAAGGAAAAAATAAAAATGTGGGTGACATGATTAGTAGTATTTATGCATATAAATATCAATTTTTGGCAGGGGCTAAGGATCTCAAAGAAAAAATTCGATCATTTTGCAAATATGGAAGATCATTTGCAAAAATATCCTGTTTTTGAAAGTAATAGTGAGAAATGTTTCTGAAATTGAAAACTGTGGATGATTTTAAAACCAAATTCGGTGATTTTAAAACAATTGAAGACATCGTTCAATATAGTTCTTATCCATTTAATGTCGACTTAGATACGAAACAAATTGCAGAAAAAATTGCTGAGATTTTTCACACGGAGAAAATATTACTTGTAAAATGAAATTATTACATTGCGAAACGATATCTTCCTAAAAGCCAGCTCATCAGAAAAAGACTTTTGGAAATACGTTTGCCAAGAAAAGGTGCTCAAATATGAAAAAAAATGCAGTGAACTTTTAATTTCTTGTTTTGGTTCCACATATCTATGTGAATCAGCTTTTTCGTATTTGAAACAAAGACGAAGAATCACTCTACTCTTACAGACTCGCATACAGAAGACTCTTTACGGTCGGCCTTATCACAATATATACCCAATTTTGAAAGCTTGGCAGATGACATAACACACAAACTTCACATAAATTTAAAAACGTATGAATTTAAAATAAGAATTCTGAATTGTATTAAATTTTAAAATTTATAAACAACATTTTTCAATATGTGTTGATTAACTTTTTTAACCATGTGCAATGAAATTCTTGAGATGGTAGATCGCGGCACATTTTGAAGAAAAAAAGTAGATCGCATCACTAATTAAGTTGGCTACCCCTGGTATAGACATCATATATTTTATATATATGGCACCTCCGTAGCCAGGTGGGAAGGAGCAGCAGTGCGTAGCACACGCTTCTTGATTAGACCAGGGTTCGAGCCCGTCACCACCAAATGCGGAAAGGTCAGGGAATGACCACTGCATATCCCAGAGCAATATGGCCTTAGTTGCTAATGCTCCTAAAAAAAAAAAAAAAAAAAAAAAAAAACACAATATATTTTATAAAGATTGAATTTAAAGACTTTTATGGTATCAATTCTACAGTCTCATTGCATTTTACAAATAGTTCTGATTTTAAGACACTCCAACAATATGTTGACGATAAAAATAAAACTTAAATTTCACGGCCAAGGCTAAAAAAATTGGCGAAGATCTAATGAGCCTTTTGCAGTATTGTTAATCATTAAATTTAGACTGTGTGCAGCGCAAGGTACAAACCTTGTAACATGTTCATATTCAGAAAAATATGACATTTAAAATTTCCTTAATATGTGTGTAAATTTCAGGTTTTCAAGGCAACCCTTGAATGTTGATGCCCGGGCAGTGCACCCCTGGCTCCATTGGGATGACCTGCCCCGTGCAACTGAGGCCATACAGTGCTGGATACTGCTTTTAATATAACCCCACAGACAATTATTATGTATTGTGAAATCCACACTCCACAGGGCCTGGATTTCATGCATGCAGTGTCAGTGAAGACTGCCTGACCAGTGGTTGGGGAGGATGTCATTATATAATTCTGGTCAGCAGATGCATAATGAATTAGTGTCCCATCCTCTTGAAAATAAGCAATGGTATTGCATCTCTCTAATTCTGCAATTAACTATTTTCCATCGTCTGCAAATAGCTGTATTAATTCATCAGTCTATCACCCATACTTCTTTGGGGAGTTCACACCATTACATGCAGAGGATGTTAAAAGAATTTCCTTCACATAAAGTGGGTAACTAGTTTGCATTAAAGTACTGCAGCACCTTAACAAAGACTTTGTTTCATAACCTGTGTCTGATAGCTGGCTTATATAGAATCAGATTCAAGTTTTCCCCACAGAAACATATAACATCACATTGTTCATTTCTAATGCAAATGCCTAAATTTTTCTTTACGTATTTACATAGCATGCATAAGATTTTCTTCGGGTATTTACATAGTTTGCATAAAATTTTCTTTACATATTTTTCTATTAGGTCTGCCATTCCATTCTGCATCTGTCAAAAGCCAAGTAGAAAATGCTTTCTTCTCCTACACATACAAATTCAACTGATGGCACTGCTTCCCAAAACTGTTTTCTAAAATAACTCTAAAACTCTCTCACTGATTTGCAAGTGTATCATTTCTCATAAAACTATTCTTCAATTAAAAATGGACTGCTATCTGTCATATTATCACTTCACCTGAAATACATGCAAACATTGGGGTTTCACAAAATGTCCTGGGACTGATGAGAAAATAAAATAAATACAATAAATTAGTTATGTTTGTGCCAGATTTTTTTTTTCTTCAACAAGCAAAGCCCCAAATGACTGATTCTAATGTTAAAACACATTAGAATGTGCGATTCGAAAATTTAGAAAGTACTGTCAACATTTTGTAATGGCAATCCATCATTTTCATCATGAATCTGTATTCAAAATGCACATTTTCATATTCCTCCTTCATAAATGTGACTTTTGACCAACACTTTCACACAATGAAATAACAGCAGAGTAGTTAAAATCAAAAAGTATGTTAGAAATAATAGTTCTACAATAGTGTTTAAATTGATAACGTTGCCAAATGAAACTATCATTTATCAACAACTTGTTGCTTCGCATGACTTCTGGATTAGTATTGGTAGTGGAGAATGATGCAAGAAAGCAAGTTTATGAAGCATTAGCCAAACAAACAAAAAAAAAAAAAAAAACTTCCACATCACCTGACCATCTCTTCCCAATAATTTGTCTAGTTCTTCCTTGAATTTATTCAAACCATTCACATGGAACTGCTGAATTAAGGGATATCTAGCCCTAAAATGTACATGAATTTATGCACGTACAGAGCTATAGTGCAGGCATACACTACATTATTAGCTGTATGGTGCAAGGAAGCCTGAGGCTTATGCTGCACCGACCAAAAAAAAAATTTCCGAGTTACCCCGAGAGAGAGAAGTAGAAAGGAATCACCAAGAAAGAGAAGAATGATGTTATCCAGCTCAGGACCCTGGGCGTGCCAAGCCCATACTCACCAGATGTGAGCCTCTGAGGTTGTGTTTTTTTTTTTTTTTTTTTTGGTAGTTGTTGGCGCATTGGCTTCTGTGACCATAATGCACCTCCCAAGGTTTTTGCAGTACTTTGATCCAAGCCCGAGGCAGGATTCGAAACCGCGACCTTTGGGTTGCCAGGCAGGCACTTTGCCCACCTGGCTAGCCCGGTCGGCCTCTGAGGTTGTAAGGCAAAGGATAAATGATATACACCACATATCCTCTACTTTTTTACCCAAACAAAACTGGCATATCCTCATATTTTGATTAACTGCCATCAGTGTGAATGTTTTATATACCAAAAAATGTGCCTTTGCTTTTCTTTATTTTTTTAAATAAAACATTAAACATTCCCAGGGGCTCACATCTGGTGAGTATGGGTTTGGCACACCTAGGATCCTGAGCTGGATGTCATCATTCTTCTCTTGGTGATTCCTTTCTACTTCTCACTCTTGCTCTCTCTCTCTCTCTCTCTCTCTCAGGGTAATTCGGGGAATTTTTTTTTTGGCTGGTGCAGCATAAGCCTCAGGCTTCCTCGCACCATGTGGCTAATAATGTGTTTGAAATTAGTCTTAACTCGATTCAACATAACCATTTATGCCAATGTGCAATTACACCCATTCTTTATTACTTCGTTCAAATGTTAATTTCTATCAAACGACCGAACAGAACGGATGATCTGGGTAACTGATGATCCCACCCATAACGCAACCGATGGCAAAGGTCTTAAACATGACATAAACGTACCATTTCTTACGATCGCGTGATGATTACGGCATTTTCGGCACAATCTAATTCTGTTATTATTATTAGCCTTATAATGCAAAGAAGCCTGAAGCCTATTTTTTTTAATTTTTTATTTTGGCTGGTGCAGCTTATGCTTATGCTGCACCAGCCAAAATTCAAAAAAATTCTGAGTTACTCTGAGAGAGAGAGTTAGAAATATGAAAGAATCACCAAGAAAGAGAAGAATGATGATATCCAGCTCAGGAACCTGAGTGCGCCAAGTCCATACTCACCAGATGTAAGGCCCTGGGGTTAAACCTTGATTACCAAAATACCTGCATAATGGAATCAGCCTGTTCAACTTTAAAGCTAATCATAGCCTAAAATCAATAACGTCGAACCATAACCCCGGGGGCTCACATCTGGTGAGTATGGGCTTGGCACACCCAGGGTCCTGAGCTGGATATCATCATTCTTCTCTTTCTTGGTGATTCCCTTCTACTTCTCTCTCTCTCTCTCTCTCTCTCTCTCTCTCTCTCAGGGTAACTTGAATTTTTTTTTTTCTGGTGCAGCATAAGCCTCAGGCTTCCTTGCACCATATGCTTATTAATAATAATAATCTGTGATATATTTTTGTTTACCCATTTATAATATCAACTTTACTTACTCCAGCCCGCCTTAATACATCAACAGAAATCACAGCTTCCATTTCTTCTGCGCCATCAGCTAATACAAGAAGGGCTGTTTTTGACATACTGCTCACACCTATCGATTCAAAATTAAATGCAAAATGATACGGCACTTATTTTAATACTAGTATCTAAATATAGAGAAAAGTAACACCCAATTAATTATAATCTCTTGTAAAGCGTACCACCATAAATTACGGATACAAAATACCCAACTACAGCACTCTATGAAAATTATCGCTGTAGCAATACCCACAGTATATCACGTGGTTAGACAAAACGCACCCTTATAAATCACAGAGAAGTAAGATATTACTACTCAGTGCTTATAAATAGCAGTGCAGCACACAAACAGATAAAATAAATAAATTTTTAAAATAAAAAATTATTACTTTGTTAAATACATGTATACAGAAAACTAATGTAAATAAAAAGTGCAGAATAAAATAATTAAATTGAGCAGATGGGCTGAGAGGTGGCAAATGAAGTTTAACATTGACAAATGTAAAGTACTACATATGAGAAGCAGCAACCCAAGAGTGACGTATCAACTGTGTGGTACTACACTGACAGTGGTAGAGAACGAAAAGTACCCGGGGGTCATTGTGCAGGCAGATATGAAGTTTTCTGAGCAGTGCAGACGGTCCGCAAGAGTAGCTCATAGTGTCTTGTCAATGATATACAGAAATTTTTCTAGCAGGGATAAGGAGGTGATTATCCCCTTATATAAGGAAATGGTCAGGCCACACCTTGAGTACTGTATACAGGTCTGGAGGCTATAAAGCGTTTAGGGCGTAAGCCTCAAGCTATGGAAAAGTCTAGACTATGTATAAGTATAGTGCGGAAGCATCAATAATACATAGCAAATCTGAATGAACAAAATATTAGCAAAGCGGCATCGTTTTAAGTTATATCTCATATTGTGAATACCTTCACAACGAGTGGCCATGATATTGCACTACTTCGAATAAGTAACGCTTCACCTGAGGAGAAGACTAATGTTGCTTATTAGTCTTCTCCTCAGGTGGGTGGTGGCATACATCTGAGAATAAGTAACATTAGTCTTCTCCTCAGGTGAAGCGTTACTTATTCGAAGTAGTGCAATATCATGGCAACTCGTTGTGAAGGTATTCACATTATGAGATATAACTTAAAACGATGCCGTTTTGCTAATACAGTATTCTGTTCATTCAGATTTGGCTCTGTATTATTGATGCTTTCGCACAGGTCTGGAGGCCTCATTTTAAGAAGGATGTAGAGCTGTTGGAGCGAGTACAGAGAAGGGCAAGATTAGTGAATGGAACAAAGGGTTGCTCTTACGAAGAAAGGCTTAAATTTTGCAAATTACAGTGTTTGGGGACTAGGCACCTACGAGGTGATCTGATTGAGGTGTATAAAGCCTTGAATGGTTTGAGCATGCTCAATGCTGATGGAATTCTTCCTCTTGCTCAGAATAATCATTTGAGAGGGCATAAATTCAAATTGAGAAAAGACATGTAGGATAGATGTGCAGGTGGAAGTTGAGAGCCTAAATAAATTTAAGGCTGAGCTGGATAGGTACTTGGAACGAACGGAGGGGTGAAATGGGAGCTTTTTTTTTTTTTTTTTTGCTGATGCTGCATAAGCTTGTTTTCTTGCATCATGTGCCTCTACTAATGCTAATGCTACATAGTGTGCATAGTATTAGGGTCAGGCGCCACCTGTGGTTTCCCACATCTGCGCCATATGTTCGCTGTGAAGGAATACAGTACTACTGTAAATGCCAGAAAAGTGTTGTGTGCTGTATATGACATATTGCGTTAGGTTCTGTTGTGTGTCCTGGCATTTGGCCACAGGGCCCCTGGTGGGACTCCACGTTGCCTGCACACACCACTAGGAGGTAGCCAGTCTGCCCATTATTCTCTGGCTTGTCTCCGTCAGGGTCACCAGAGCTTCCTGGACGGAGACAAAAAAAAAAAAAAGGTAGAGTCGGGGAAGTACAGAGTGTACGCAAGAAAGGAGGGTATAGCTAGAAATATGGAGGATGTAGGTGAAGGCATCCTCCAGGTTATCAATGGAGCAATAAACGCCATTAATTGAAAGGGGAACCCGGGAAGGACGATAAATAAGACAGCAAGAGAGCCGTGTGCAAGTTGCCACTGAGGAATGAGGTGGCCCATGCGCCAGTTGATCCTATCCAGGTTAAGATCGGTTGGCCAGTTAGGTTAGGATCAGATGTTTGGGTTGTTCCTATTTTGTGTTGGCAATAGGGTGCTCAGACTTGTGAAGAGGGCCTGTGCAAACTTGGTAAACTCATAGTAGTAGTTTTCTTCTGTGATGAATAAGTGTTCATTTCCTTGAGGGTTATCTTGCATACGAGTAAACAGGATGCCGAGGAGGTCCTCATAGTGTTGACAAGTATATACTAGATGGTTCCAGTCTTCTATTTCACCACATGCACAGTAGGGGTTGTCAATGATTCCCATGGATGTTAATTTATGGTTTATTGATCCGTGTCCAGTAATGAGGTAGGTGGTATAAAGACCAGGAGAAAACCAATTTGGAGATTTAGGAAATACGGCATTCACATAAGGTATAAATTTCTTGGTGATTGGGCCCTTGTCGGTAGCAGTCCATCTGTCCTGCCAGGTCTGAAGTAGTAGGATGGCAATTTTTTCTTTTCCTGCCTGATTTCATTCAGGTTATACCCCTGGATAGACAGTAGTGGAGGCCCCTTCGAATAACCTCCAGATCAAGCGGAAGGACGCCCGCAAGAAGCTGAAGGGCTGGATTGCTAACTATGCAGCATGCCCTTGTAATAGTAAGAAGAATGGTGCGCTGGATGGTTCCCAGTTTACGTTTGTTGTTGTAAAGTGTTGCCCTGCGAAACCAGATCCCTGATCCATACGTTATGAAGGGAAGGAAGATTGATTTGTACAGAATCTTAAGGGTGCGTCTGTTCAATCACCAATCACGACGACTCACCTGTGCAATGAGAGCAGTGTAGTTTCTCACTTTCGCGTGGAGGTGTGCAAGATGCGGAGAGAAAGTGAGCTTAGGGTCAAGTACTATTCCCAGAAGTTTTAACGTAGAAACTAGCTTGACGGTTTGGCCTTGAAGTTTGATAGTGGGGTTTCTAGTAGGCTGCAGTGATCCCTTCAGGAGAATGGATTGTGTCTTTTGGGGTGAGAGTCTTAGTTTGTGTAGGGCTGCCCAGTTCTGAAGGATTTGAAGTGCCTGGTTTCCTCTGGCTTCCAGAGAAGCTCTGCTGTCAGCTTCAATCGAGATGATCACATCATCAGCAAAGGCTTGTATAGCTACCGGACCTAGGTCCAGTCCAAGGAGCTCATCCAGGACAATGTTCTACAAAAAAGGACCAAGGACTGAACCCTGGGGGCAACCTCTGTAGATTGACCTGGTAATTCTTCGGTACGTTGAGGAGATTGTAATTTTCCTATTTGATAAGTAGTTTTCGATGCATTTGTATAAATTTAATGGAATATTTGCTTGCCTAAGTCTGCGAAGGATACTTGCCCACCAGAGCCTGTCAAATGCTCCTGCGAAATCTATTGCTATCAGTAGGTAGTATTTGGAGGTAGAAGTTGAGACTGCAGAGATGATCCTATGCAGTGCGTCTTCTGTGCAACGCCCCGGTAGAAATCCAAACTGGAAGTTGGACTGGAGCCCAGCTTTGGTGTAATGGTCTTGGAGCCGTACTAGGAGTAGTCGTTCAAACAGTTTACTGACCATGGATAAAAGGGCAATGGGTCGATATGACTCTGGTTGTTGGAGCGGTTTATACGGATTTTTTTGATCAGTTTTACATTGGCGTTTTTCCATTCTTCTGGGAAAGCTCCATGGGACAAGCACTTATTGAAGAGGTCGAGTAGAAACTGGATGTTGATTTTGGCGGTCTTTTTAAGGACTTCGGGTTCAATGAGGTCTGGTCCGGGACATTTCCTCTCCTTCATTTTGGAAAGAGCCTGCTGCAGTTCATCGGTAGTAAATTAGTGTTCTACAGCATTGTTGAAGTAGGTGTTGTTTGCCTGGCATATTTCTTGCTGTTGTACTGTCAGAGGATCAGTATCTGTGCCAAAAAGTGTGTCCAGAATATTGGCCATAGACTGCTCCCGTGATGTAGTCATAGTACCCTTTGGTGTGAGAGTGGATTGGATAACTTCGCCCCTCGGGAGCTTGTTGGTGGTGATGCGGTACACCACCCCCCCAGGGTTCAGTATTGCTAGTCGTTTTCACGAGTCGTTCCCAAGATGATCTTTTACGCTGCCTTATAAGGGAGGTGTAGTCGTTTCTGACTCTTCGATATTCTTCACGGAAGGTGTTGACCTCATTTGGGGGCCAAGAGGTACGAGCTCTCTGAAAGGCTTTTCTTCTGCTAATGCTACAATGGCGCTTCTAAGGTGATCAGTAAAGAGCATGATATATTCAGGGTCGGATTCAGGCAACCCAGTGAATCCTTAACACTGGAACGCCACTTGACTGTTAACTTTAGATTTGTTCCTTGTATTGAAAGCCATACTTTGAAAGTCAATAGTAATATTATGATATTGTAGTATGAAGTACTAAGCACAGGGACAAGCGAGGTATGTATGTTATAGGGTTTTAGGTGAATCAGCGACCATATTGTGCCGTATATAATATGTCTGTAAATTGCGTATGCTCTCTGGTAGATTTGCTGTTTGCTGTACGACAACCGCAAGTTTCCAGGCGAAAACACTATACTACCTCGCCAAAGACCGTCTGTCTCAGCTACTTGTGAAAAAAACCCATAAAATGACCCATTAATTATTTGGATACCCAATAATTAATAATTACGCTCTGAGAAAATCGCTAGTGAGACAAAATCACGAAACGGAACGCTAGCAAGTCATGACAAAATTTATTGTTTATCGCTCAAGGTAAATCGCAGACCTCACGAAGTGATTAACTGATTCACGTGTCAACCAATCACCCCATTAAAATTTATTTATACGGCTCTAAACGAAACTAACAGCGCCACAATTAAAATTCAGTCAACAGTCTTCTTCTACTTCCGAAATGCCTTTGATATCACTGTGTGAATGTGCACACGAGATCAGTCTTTTATGGTTAAAAGGGAATCGTATGAATCCAGAATGAAAAATACCCGTTATTTTAAAAGAAATAAACATGTTGGTAGTAAACAGTCGTGAAAAATCTTTGGCATGAACCATTTAAATTAGCAATTGTGGAATTTTGTTGGTGCACGTTGTTATTTCATTTTATTGTTCATTTATTTTTTTGTACGAGAGTTGATAATTTAATTCGCGAACTGATGCTAGATCTTATCTTAACTGTCATCGGGTCTGTGCGGATAGCACAGTGGTATCGTCACCGTTCCCCGACACTGGGTGAAAAATACCCGGGTTCGAATCCCGTCCATGACGCCAGGAACTTTTATGGGATTTTTTCACTCCATAGCTGAGTTAATCGTTCTCAGGCGTAGATAGCAAAGTTTTTTTCCCAGCAAAGCAGGCACGTCGACCAGAAAACACATGCAATTTACAGACCCAATATACATGGGCAGTTGAATCAACATTCTGGATGATTTCTAATAAATATTCCTAATAAATATTCCAACATTCCTAATAAATATAGTTAACTGTCATCATCTGAATATTTTGTGGATCTCTTCTTCTCGAAATACTCGTCCTGAATTTTACACACTTTTCCCACGGTCTTGCCCATGCATTAAATGCTTCTTCAAAGCCATTTTTGAAAGACTACAAAGTGTTTCCGTTGTGGCTCTGAGAGCATCGTTGCAACAGACGAGAAATATTTTGAACTGTTTCAGCCGGGGAAACAGGAAGAGATCACACTGTGCCAATTCTGGTGAATAAGCGGGACAATGGCAGAACATCGGTACCTATGGCAGTAATCACTGCCTGCACAATATTAGCCGTATGGGGCTTGCCATTGTCTTGATGGAGAAACCACTTCACACCGGAAATTTCGGTCGCAGCGGAATATGGTCGCCCTACCAAGACACTCATTACTGACGTTCCTGGCTTTAGTTTGGGCTGGCGATTTGCTCTGTTCTCATTGTATATGGCCTGAAATCGAGACTGTACCAGTTGGGTTTGACCCTTCGGATTTATGTGCTCCTGAGTGCCGGAGACTGGCCTCCACATAGTGTTGGCATGTTCACTATACATAGACCGAGTGAAACTGGAGCGAAGGACGTTCTCTCTCTCTCTTCCTGTTTTGAGGAATTGTTCTGGACAAGGGAGAATTACAGCAGATTTGCTGAATTCGCGTATTTAGTTTTTTCACATAGGGCGCAGCCCAGATAGTAGCGATCTACCTCCTCGTGGTGGGAACGGTAACTCGTGGTGCGGGGTATGTAGGCCCGTAAACCACCACGATGCCAAATGGTCGAAGATTAATTTTCTCTTTGTTGTTATTTGAGTTGACCAGTGTGGACTTTGTGTTGAATTACTGATCAATTGATGAGTAGTTTTTTTAACACAAATGAGAACTAGGTCGCATAAGGGGGAGAGCCTAGGTGGCTACTTGGGATGGAAGCTCTCTCAACTGAGAAATAACACCGGAACATGGCCGTCCTACCAAGACACTCATTAGCATACGCTTCATTCATCTCTATAACTGTTTCTAATACATTTAAGCTCAGTCAGACACGATAATGAATCGCATATCGCTGTTCCATCTGTATGTACGACATGATGCTTGCTTCAAAACGATCATCAGTGACACGAGGCTAAAAAAAAATTCTCTTCAAGTAACACTAGCTCGACAAGCACTGACATGCGACATACCAGTACTTGTCGCTGTTCAGTAGCGACCAGGGATGGTCGGCAGTTATGGAAAGTTCGCGCGGTAAACATAAAATCTTGCACCAGTCTCCGCGAATTAAATGATCATTCCTGGTATTGATCATTCATATGAAGGTTCATTATCGTCATACTCTGGACACATTCCTACTCCACTTTTCGATTTTACTTTATACGTGAATGCCTTTATTTTTATTTCTTAATTCCGTGTTTCTTACAAATTTTTATAGATGACATTGCTAATGAATAAACACTACATCTAGTTCGCATACTAAAATTGTTTTTCTACTACTGCGGGTATTATTGTAGGCCAAAAATGAATGGGACAATTTTGATGCAAGCGAGCTTGGATTAACTGGATTTCATCGTATTGTCAGTTTGTTAAGGTCGAGAAAGATAGACGATAGTTTATCTTCAGTACAAGCTTGTCATTTTGTTTGAGGGTCTCATTGGCAGAATCACATTTCATCACCTGTAATAGCTTCCTCTTTGAACTCACACCCTCGTCAGAAGGCATGAGTTGAATTCTACTTTGGTATCGCCTCCAGCTGAGAAGTACACATTCTGTTGTTTGAATTGATGTGACTTTTGCATATGTCTAATTTATAATGCTGTTCTTACGTTTGTCGGGAATATTTACGTGTTCCGTTATTCACTGTTGGACTGTTGTTCAAAACTTTTTTCAGTTGGGTAGGAAATGATTAATGATAAAATATTGCACAGGTCATATAAAATGGGTGTAAAGCACTGCAGCTTGAGAACAGCCACTGGTAGAAATTATACATTATTCCGGCGTATAAATTCATTCTATTTTTTGCTTTACCAGTTCGTTAAAATTCGCAACGTATATGATTGCTTCATATATGATCATGCATGACTTCTCGAACCCTGCATTGCGGAGCTGACGGTATGGTAGTTTCGCCACTGATTAAAAACCACCATATCCTTTTTAATTCATTTATTTCTGCTCTTTCTTTCAAAAGTACATATTATGTACTTTATTACTATACAGTAATGTGGTCAGCGCGGCACAGTGGTACCGTCACCGTCCTCCCCACACCGGGTGGGAAAGTACCGGGTTCGAATCTTGTCAATGACGTGAGGAACTTTTATGGGCTTTTCGGGCTCCTTGGCCGAGTTAGTCAGTCTCAGGAGTAATAGTAAGGCCACCCCCTGAAGTTTTTCATTTAGAAAAGCTGGCAAATCGAGGAGAGAACACACACAATTCAATTTAAAAACATTACCCATGGGTAGTTGAAGTGACTTGCTAGATTACCTTAATATAATTCTATTTTAATAGTTATACAGTACTGTATAGAACACTAGAAAATCATAAGACCAAAAGCTCACAAGTAAATTAAACAATGTGATATTGTTCTTATTAATGCACAGGTCCGATAACTTGAGTGTAAAACACTTTACGGCCCCATTTAACCCTCAGAATAACCTGGATTCGTTATGATATAAAATCGACGATGTGTCGGAAGCGTGTGGCAGACAGCCCATGGTGACTCAAATTCTTTCAATAGCTGTTGAAATTTTATGGTAGGAGATCTATACTCAAGAGTTCTTTCGACTTCATCTAGCAGAAGTTCAATTCGATTGACATCTGGTAACTAGAGTCCACTGCAGTAAGTTGAATTCAAGGTCATATTACATATCAAAACCGACTAAATAAAACCGGAAGTCTAGTTGGAAAGTGTCATCCACAGTTACCTTTTCTAAATTTCCCATAATTTTATCTTTCTTCGTTGTAATCTAATTCAACTCTGTAATTTATACAATATTTTTACACGTTACACCAGAAACCTAGAAACCCGGGATCTTGATCTGAGCCCTCTAGAAGAAAGCAAGCTTATGCAGCATCAGCCAAAAAAAAAAAAAAAAACCCTCCCACTTCACCCCTCAATTCGCTCCAAATGCCTGTTCAGCTCAGCCTTAAATTTGTTTACGCTATTAGCTTCCACAACTAAAGATAGAAGCCTGTTCCACCAATCAACTACCCGCTGGCTAAAGGCAAATTTCCCCACATCTATTCTACAACTATCTTTCCTCAATTTAAAACTGTGCCCCCTGAGATTCTTAGTCTGAGCAAGAGGAAGAATCCCATCGGCATTCCGCACGAACTTTCCATAACTACCGTTAGAGGCGCTCTCCCTGGTCGCTACTGAGCAGCGACAAGTACTGGTATGTGCGCATGTCACTATTTGTCGAGCTAGTATTACTTGAAGAGATTTTTTTTAGCCTCGTGTCACTGATGATCGTTTTGAAGCAAGCGTCTTGTCGTACATAAAGATGGAACAGCGATATGCGATCCATTATCGTGGGTGAGATTTGGAGCAAGTGAAGTCCAAACCAGTTTTGCAGGGTTTGTATGGCGCGGTTTGCCAGGGTCTCCAGCTGTAGTCTGGAGTTGGCTGCAATTGTCAAGACAAGGTCGTCCGTGAAAGCCTGCGAACGAACTTCCTCTTGGTCCGAGGGCGCTACTGTTCATTTCCTGTGTTGCAACGATGTTTAGAGTGTTCCCATAAAATACGGATTCTACTTTGGATTATCAATTCCCTGGACTGTGACGACCATTTCAGTGGATGCAGCATCGCTTTCTCTACCTGCAGGTAAAATTTTATCTTTTATTTGATGTGGGAAGGCCATTTTACAAGCAAGTGAAATATATCGTCGTATCTTCCCTATGGAAACCCACGTGGTCGCCGTAGAGATAGTGTCACTGAGGCAGTGAAACCTGTAAACTGTGAAACTGACTGGGAACGGAGTTCTCCCAGGAAACTTTTAAACTGGTCACCTCACATACAACGTCTTTATTTTAGATCCTAGCAGTTTATTTTACCTTTTACCATGTTTATCGCCAGTCTCCTTTGTTCGCCACCATGTTGTTTCACTTAGCGAACCTACGTTTTTCGAGTTGGCATTAAGAAGCTTCCTGCTAATTGGCTATAAATTCTAGCTGTTTTGAACAACTTCAAAAAATAAAAATAATAATAAATAAATGAGTAATAATTATAATACATGGATAAATAATAATAGGTGAATAATAATAAATAATTGATATTTTGATATAATTGATATAATTGATGAAAAAAATAAAATAGTAATAATAAACAAAAATAAAATTAAAGAAAATATGTCAAAAATCGAATCTCAAACGGGAAACAGTACTCCCGTAGTTGTGCTATTGCGCCCTTCATGCAGAGCACGGCACACCTCAAGCAACCAGGAACTACTTGAAAACACCTGCCCAAACTCAGCTCTGATTAAACAGCTCAACAAACAACCAGCTAAGTTAGGCACTGATGTTTCCAAGCAACGGGATCCAAATAATAGCAATATTATTATTGATGAGGAGGTCGCGGGTGTGGACACCAATATGAATAATCCCACCCCTCCAGCTGAGCGAAAACGGCTAAAACCCAAAAAAAAAGGTCAAGAAATCCACTAAAACCTGTTCTCCTTCAGCTACTCTCTGGGAGAACCTAGAAGAAGAACTGAACTCCATGCAGTCCTCACTAGATAAGGATTGCTCTCACTTGGAGAAAATTATGATCCTCAGGTCCATGATGGAATGCTGCCTTCGCTTTGAAGGAAGTAGAGTAACCAAGCCAGCTGCCCAAAAAGTTACAGGCTGCTGGGGTACCCTCGAGAAAATGTTACATGACCTAATACTACAGAATGAACAACTAATTGCAATCAATGAACAACTGAGGGAAACAAATTATACTTTGACAAAGGCCCTCAGCAGTCCAGCTTGGACCAGCCATAGCACTCAGAACTCTTTCCTCCCAGATCTGACAGCACAATCAAACCGCCAGACACGACCAGCACTTCTCCCTACACCTATCCCAGAATCAACCTATGCTGCTATGGTACAGCGGCCAAAAATTAATGCCCATCCTCCCAATCACACTGACTGCCACCTTATGGACAGTGAACCGAATATCACAGTTAATGATTATCACCAGACCAAGAACCGGGAACCAAGTGAAATGCCACAGCGCCCCCGGTCCTATTCAGATGCACTGAGGATCCAACCAATGGCAGATAAGCTATTTGCCCCTCCCAACACCAGACAGAATAGAGAACAAAACCTAGTCATCCTTCGTGCGACCCAAGAGGGTTGCTTTACTTCAAGCGAGGCTGTCAAGGAGGTTGTTACTACCAACTTGAAACCTCAAATGAAAACCATAAAAATTAAAAGCCTCAGAAAAATCCGTAATTCTGGAATCATCATTGAGACTGCTTCCAAAAAAGATGCAGAAAACATTATTCAAGTTCCACAGATAAATGAACTGGGTCTCAGCGCTGAGATACCCAAACCAAAAGGCCCATCTATTGTAATCTTCGATGTCGAAAAAGGAATTTCCAAAGATGACCTCCTTGAGGAAATGTATGACAGGAACCTTGCTGATCATATCACTAGACATGAAATTCAAAGTGAACTTAAAGTCAAGTACTCCACCAAATCCAGATCGGGTACTTGTTGCAACTGGGTAGTCGAACTCTCCCCGAAGATATGGCAAATATCATCCCAACAACAACGAATATTTATTGTCTGGAGCTCTTGCCGGTTCAAGGAGCACATACCTACCATCAAGTGCTTTAAATGTCTCCGATTTGGACACACATCCCATGTCTGTGCCCGACAAGACTTCACCTGTGGCCACTGTGCTGAACGCGGACACACCTACAACAATTGTCCAAACAAACATCGAGCCCCTAACTGCTCCAACTGCAAAGCAGCAAAAATGGATCCCAATCACTCCGTCCGGGATGTCAAATGTCCAATCTATTTAAGGGTATTGAGAACCATCCATAACAAAACCGACTATGGCTGTACACAATAATCGCCATTCCACCAACGTCCTCAAAATTCTCCAACTGAATGCCCAAAGAGCCAGAAATGTGGTCGAACAAATTAGAATGAAAATGGATGAGGAAGAAATTGATATCCTTTGCGTTCAAGAGCCCTACACCCACAAGGGACGGGTACAGGGCTACCCTCGCGCTTATAGGATCATTGAGACAACCACAGATACTCCATGGGCAGCCATCATTATTAGGAATACTACAATTACAGTCACAAAGATCGACTCCTTATGCACCCCCTTTGGTGTTTGTGCAACATTATCTGCCAACAAGGCTCTCTGCACGTAGTGTCGTTGTACTGCCGACCACGACCTGATATCGCACCATATATTGAATATCTCCAGTCAGTCATAACCCTCTTACCTTCCAGCAAAATCCTAGTAACGATGGATGCCAATTGTAGATCTCGCTTGTGGCATAGCCGTGTGGATGGCCACATAGTTTCCCAGAATGGACAGCAATTAGAAGATTTCCTTTCATCTTCCCCATTTGAAGTCCTTAACAAACCACATCACCTTTCTACCTTCAGCAATACCCTGTGGGAAAGCAACATTGACGTTACGCTCGCCACACGGTCCATAGCACAAAAGTTCTCATCATGGATGGTTCATGAGGCCTGGACCACCTCAGACCACAGGGCCATCTCCTTCCATCTATCTAGACAACTTGATAGTACTCCTCCCACCTACCACGATATCATCAGATACTCCACCAAAACAGCTGACTGGAATGCCTTCAAGGACAATATAAAATCAAAGCTACAAATGGATACATCCCAACTAAACCATCTTGATCCACAGGAGCACCTCTCCCTCCTAACATGCACACTCCAACAAGCATGTGAGAGAACTATGAAAAAACGTCAGAAGCACCTAAAAGCTGCCCCTTGGTGGTGCAGGGAACTAGAAAACCTAAGGCGGCAAGTCCACACTGCCCGAAAAGCCTTCCAGAGAGCGAGGCACTCCTGGCCTCCTGCTGAGGTCCAGGCTCTACGGGAAGCATATAGAAGATATCGTAACGACTACACAAGCCTCATTCGGCAGAAAAAGAAAGTGTCTTGGCAGAACCTTGTGACAACCACTGGTAACGCAGATCCTTGGGGGGTCGTTTATCGCATTGTTATGAACAATCTGCCCAGGGGAGAGATGTTAAATGCAACCCTGACTCCTGATGGCAATCCAACACACACATGGGCTGAATCCATGAATAATATTCTGAATGCCCTACTTCAGACTGATGAGAGTCCCCTCAATGATGAACAAAAGCAAATTAAACAAGACAACCAGGCCTTCTCCAACAATAAAATAGAACCTCCTTTCACCTCTGAGGAAATGAACAAAGCACTTGACAGAACAAAAATGAATAAATGCCCTGGTCATGATAATATTGAGGTTGAGGTCATCAAGAAAGCAGCAACACATCTCCCAAACCACCTATTAGCACTATTCAACAAATGCCTTGAGAAAGGAATTTTCCCTGATTCTTGGAAACAGGCTGTGCTTCGACTCATCCTAAAAGGTCCAGATAAAGATCCTACTCTACCCAAATCTTACCGCCCCATTGCTCTTCTCCCGGTCTTGGGAAAGGTAATGGAGCGGCTGCTTCAATCCAGATTATCCACCTACTACCAGACAGCCAACTTAGACTCTCCAAAGCAGTATGGCTTTAAGCCAGGATGCTCCACTGAAGATGCTATGAACAATCTTCTCAACACAGCAAACTCAACCACAGAAAAATATCTACTGGCTATTTCCATTGACTTTGCTGGTGCCTTCGATTCCATCTGGTGGCCCAGCATTGTCAGGAGATTACGTCAAGTCAATATTCCACTCAACCTCTACCGCTGTCTCCAGAACTACCTCTTCAACCGCCCAGTCACTGTTCAAACAAATTTTCAGAAAACCTCCCGACCAGTTGTTAGAGAGTGTCCACAGGGCTCGGTTCTTGGGCCCTACTTCTGGAACTTGATACTAGATGAATTTCTTCTTATGGATTTGGGTCCTGTGGACTGCATGGCCTATGCAGATGACCTCATCCTCCTTATCAAAGCTGATTCTAGAACTCAGCTTGAGCAAATTGCCTCCCCTGCCTTAATGATCCTCCAAAATTGGGCAAACAACCACAAGTTAGTCATCTCTGGGGAAAAAACGAAGACTATCCTCCTCAAAGGATCCTTGGACATAAGAAGACCACCCCAAATTAAAATCTCTGGGCAGACATTGCAACTCAAAACAGAACTAAAATATCTAGGAGTAACCTTCGACTCCCGATTAACATTCTTACCTCATCTTAATTACCTCTCCAATAAAATACGTCGTTATACTGCCATGATCGTAAGAATTAGCAGAGCAGACTGGGGTTTGAAGAGGAGGACTCTCATGCTACTTTATAAAACCATCTTCTTACCAGCTGTGTGCTATGGTGCAGCCATATGGTTCCCTCGTGCCATCATTGCACGTAATAAAGCAAAGCTACATACAATTCAACGCAATATCCTACTCACTGTGACTAGAGCATGCCGCACAGTCAGTAATCCTGCCCTGCAGGTCTTAGCAGGCACTCTTCCTCTGGACCTGGAGGTTATTCGTCGCGGCCTTGCATACTGCATAAAGAGAGGAATTCCCACCACCATTCTGGATATAACACTCGATCTAGCTAACGATCCAAAAAACGAAATGAAACAGATTTACTCTAAGCTCTTCCAGCATTGGCAAAGATCTTGGGAGCAAACAACCAAAGGTGAAACAACTAAAAGATTTCTTCCACAAGTTATGATAACTGTACCAAAACCTCCTCCGTGGTACTCACCAGGCCTTCACATCTCCTTCTTCCTCACTGGTCATGGATCGTTTCGGGCCAAGCTGCATGCCCTGGGTCTCACCGATTCTCCTCTCTGCACATGCGGTGACAATGAAGACTGGATTCACCTCATGTATAATTGCCCTCTTTATGATTTACCCAGAAGTCTCCTAATCACCAAAACTGGAAATATACCCAGTGGGCAGGAACACCTCTACATAATTGACGAAACCAACTACAAAGCCTTCACTACTTTTGCCCAGACTGTATTTGAAATGCGTCAAATTCACCTACAGCAAACTGTTCAACGCACCCCCATCTTATAATGAACCCAAAACTTAATTCACAGAACATATCCTGAATGGAATCAAAGAAAACACAAACAGAATATTGATCTTTGTCATGACCTAACAGGAATCTCTCGACGTTCACAAAGGTAGCTATCTGACAAACCCACGAACCCAAAAAGGACTTTTCTACAATAGCCACAAGAACTCCAAGCAATCCTTGAGCTTCATGAATCCATGTGCCACCTCTCATCCCCTAAGAGAAGATTATCCAAGTCCCAGTGTGGGACACTGCTCATTGCCTACAAGTCACCCTTGGATGAAGAAGATTAAATTGCTTGACACTGGGCCCCTTGCTCATTGTGGGACCCACTCACTTGCTGGCACCTCTTCTCTTCAAGGTGTATGACAATATCTGATTTTCCTACTTGTGCAGGAACTCATATAAATACTCCTCTGTGAGTGGGACTGGCATTTGACTTATCAAATGCAGGATCATGCTATTAGGCAATCTGACTTTGTGGGTCACTTGACCTCACCCTCTCTCTTCTGCTTACCTTCTTTCTTCTCCTCAATCTCTCACCCCTTCTCCTATTTCAAAAAAAAAAAAAATTTTTTTATTTACTTATTAATTTTTTATTATTATTTTTTATTTTTTTTATTTTTATTTTTATTTATTTTATTATATTTTTTATTTATTTATTTATTTTTTTTTTAATTTTTTTATTTTTATTTTTTATTTATTTATTTTTTTATTTATTTTATATTATTTATTTTTATTTATTTATTTATTTTTTTTTTTTATTTTTTTTATTATTATTATTTTTTTTTTTTTTTTTTTTTTCGGCCCTCCCTGGGAAGCTCAGGCTAACCCCAGGGTTGGCCAGCCAGAGTTCTCTTTCCACATACCTGGTCCGGCTCCCAGTGCCAGTGATGGTAACTAGCAGTCTGTGGTGTTCCACAGACCCTAGGCTAAGCGGCCAGATGAACAACATAACCCACACTAAGCAAACATGAGCATACACTAACATATGATATCTGGCCTTGACAGTACTGTACTGTCTTACTTCACAAGAGATTCAAATGCGGAGTTGTGCGAAAGCACCGGTGCCGCTTGTCAAAAAAATACTATGTCACTATGTCACTATGTCCTCTTGGTCCTTGTTCAGGAAATCGTCCATCAGCAAATTCCATATAGTTGGTCCCAGCACTGAGCCTTGTGGGCAGCCTCTGTAGATTTGTCTTTGTATTGCCTTGTAGGCGGTGTTGACGATGATTGTTCTGTCAGTGACGTAGCTCCGGATAACGTTGTACAGGTTGCCGAGGTCCCTGGCCTCCTGGAGCCGGCCAGGACGCTCGGCCACCATAGGATGTCGAAAGCCCTATGGTGGCCGAGCGTCCACCGTAGGGCATTCCAATTTTCTATTGGAAAATTGTGGCTCAACATCGTCAGTTTGATAAGCGTCGTTTTCTCGACATGTCCTAATCTATTCCTCTGTTTGTGGGTCCACATAAGGGCAGAAGGCAGTATCCAGGATGTCATTTGTTGATGCGTCCCAGGAATTCGTTGCAGCACCTTCTGGTGTGATCGTGGTTGTTATTACTTCCCCCCCCCCCTGGGGTTTTTTCGTCCAGCAAAACAGGCAAATCGACCATAGAACCTACGCAATTTACAGACAGAAATACGGGTTAATGTAGTTAATTACGGGCAACCCTAAAATAATAATTTGATTTTTCCCCCCTGGGGAGTTCGTTCGTGACGATTTTATAAACGGTGCCTCAGGGGGTCAGCATACCCCGTGTTAGTCACAAGTCGTTCCCATGATTCTTGTTGGTTTTTCCGTATGAGAGCATTGTATGAGTTCCGTGCCTCTCTATAGAGTTCCCTGAGTGCCTCCACTTCCTGTGCGGGCCAAGTCCGTCTCGCTCTTTGGAACTTTTTTCTCCTGTTTTCGACTTCTTTTCGGAGTCGTTGCAACTCATGGGTCCTCCACGGCATAGCGCCAGGTGTAGGTCGTTTTCTTTTTATTGCAGTGTTGGCAGCGTCAGTAACGATATCTGTGATTGTCCTTTTCAATTCGTCTGGGCTTCTGGCGTTTTCTAGGTCCATTGTTCTTCTGTTTTTGTTAACAGTTAGGGTCTCCTTAAATAGATCCCAGTTTGCAGTATGGAGCGCGTAGTGGTGGAGCATCCGTCCAGCTGTTGGCTGCCTGTGGAGGTTCCTATTGAGTAGGAAGGCGAGGACCTTGTGGTCGGACGTCCAAGCATCCTGCACCGTCCAATCAGAAATGTTACCTGCTATATTTTGAGTGGTGAGGGAGACATCGATGGTCGCTTCCCATCTCAGATTACAAAATGTTGGCATCTGGTTTGGCTTGTTTAGTACAGCAATGGAAGCGCTCCCAATGAACTCTTCCAGTCGCTGTCCATTACTGGTGTCCTGCCTGTCAGGTGTGTGACTGTACCAGGCCGGGGATCTGCAATTAGTATCAGCTCCGATGATAATGTTTTCTCCTTGGAGTGTGTTGGTGACGTGGTCCAGGTATCTGGTGGCTTAGTGATGTCTTCTCCAGGCCTGCAGTACAAGGAGATTATGTAGAAGGCGCCGATTACGGTTATAAATTGGGCGCAGGCCGCCCAATTTATAACCTAGATGGGCTGTGCATAGATGGGAGACTTTGATGGCTGTTATATCCGGGTTTCTAATGAGAACTGCAGCCCATGGAGTTGTTTCCTCTGTCTGTATTATTTTGTATTTTAGGGGATATCCCCTGACCAGTTTGGAGTGGGTATATGGTTCCTATAGGATGATGATGGTGGCAGCATTTACTTCATCAGCTTTGATCCTGATTTGGTCTGTTACGGCCCTTGCCCTTTTTGCGTTGTGTTGGAAGAATTTGACAATCGTGGTGTTGTATTGCTTTGGGTGTGCTGCCATATCGATTTTGGATTGGTTCAAACTCTTGGTTATTATGTAGATGGGACATTTGTTATCTCTTACTGACTACGCGCTGTGTCGAGTTTTTGGGCTTTGCAGTTGGCGCATATTGCCTGTTCATCTTTTTAGGGCAGTCCTTGTAGTCGTGGCCTTTTTCGGCACAGTGGCCACATGTCTGGATTGTTTGGCTGCAAGATGGGTGGTGTGGCCAAACTTGCAGAACATATAATATTTGGAGACCACGATGTGTTCTTGAAATCTGTGGATGCTCGAGTTTAAAAAGATCCTTGTTTGCCTGGCAAAGACTAGCCATGCAGCAGCGCTAAGTTCCACGACTCAGTTGTTGGAGTTTCCTGTCATGGGTTTAATTGCATATCTCGGTTCTTTCATGTTTGTATTTGGGAAGGACCTCTGTAGGTTTCTGGAGTATATCTCAGAGGTCAATTCTTCTGGCGAAATGTTGCTATCCAGGTCGTATATTTTGATGGAGGGTCCTTTTTTCTTCAGTGATTCCGCCTTCAATCCTATAGTTGTTATTTTGGGTTTAGTCATAATCTGGCTGGCTTCTTCGATGGTTTCTATGATTGATAATTGATATTTTTTTTGATAATTTATTTATCCCTATTTTGTGTTACAATTGTTGGGAGATAACAGCAAGAAGGGAGGGAGAACACATAAGCCAGAGGCTTTTTAGGGGGTGTTCCCTTTGAAAAAGATAACAATAAAAACAGATACATCATGAATCGGACATGTTTCTACATTCCATTACAGAGACTATGTAAACCAACCACACATGTCGCGTGGTTAACAACAGTACTTATAATTACATTGTGAGTACTTTTACAATAACAAGTATGAAAGAAAAAAATATGAAATAATTGCGTAGAGTGTTACAAACTTTTTGACAGCTATTCCTTCAACTTGTTTACACAATTTCCAAACTGGTATGCATTGTGGAAAGTTCAGGAGTTGAGTGGAAGGTGATTTAGATCAGACATCCCTGGTGATGTGTTCAGTCAGGAGCTTCTTGAACTTGTTTAGTGAAATGGCATTTTTGATGTTTTCAGGAAGAGTATTCCAGGTTTTTGCGCCTCTGTATTTTATATTTTTCTG
This sequence comes from Mastigoproctus giganteus, assembly GCF_048544385.1. Lineage (NCBI taxonomy): Eukaryota > Metazoa > Arthropoda > Arachnida > Uropygi > Thelyphonidae > Mastigoproctus > Mastigoproctus giganteus. The sequence goes on along the minus strand of NC_143579.1, from coordinate 16,433,493 downwards.
GCCTATGGCTTTTCTGAAAAGCGGAACCTTCAGGTTCGCTTCATTTCTTAAATTATATCTTATTCCTTCTTCTTCTATTGTTATAAAAAGGATCTGAAGAGAGGAGGAAAGTTCGGTGTTTTCAAAGCATTGTAGACAAAGACCACCTCAGCTTTTTGTATCAGTTGGTAGATGCTTAAGAGTCTTGCTTCCTTATATCTCGAAGTCACCGATGCATTCCAGGGAAGGCCCAAAATTGAACGAACACATCGATTGACAATTGAATTGATTCTCGTAAGGTTATATTGACTGGTCGTACCCCATGAGATGATTCCGTATGTGAAGTGAGGCTCTATTAAGGAAAGGAATACTAGTCTGAGAAGGGAAGGAGGTACCCAGGCAGAGGCTCGGGCGAGTATTACTGCTATTGACGAAGTTTTCTTTCTTAAGGTGATCATTTGTTTATCCCAACTCAGCTTGTCATCTAGCCAGATTCCTAGAAACTTGGTATCATTCACCCTTTCCAGTTGTTTTCCTTTGTATGTTATTTCGAAATCAATATTTAATGGTTTATTTTTCGTCCTAAACATCATATATTTGGATTTTTCTGGGTTTAGTATCAGATGATTCTTTTGAAGCCAACTATGCATTTCAGAGAGCAGGGCAGAGATCTTGCATTGAAGTTGGTTAGGGTCTTTATCAGTGATTAGAATGGAAATGTCATCGGCATACGCTACTAGGTGGGAAGATGGAAGATGAGAGAGAAATTCATTAATGTAAAGAACAAATAGGATAGGTCCGAGAAGTGAGCCTTGAGGTACTCCCCTGGAGAAATAAGAAATGTCTGAAAAAGACTGGTTTGTTTTAATGACAAATGGCCTATCAGTAAGGTAGTCTTCAAGGAGAAGGTTAATGTTTCCTCTCAAGCCAAGATTGTTGAGCTTGTTGAGTAGGATATTATGATTAATGCAGTCAAAAGCTTTTGATAGGTCTAGAAACAGTGCTATTGCATAGTGACCATTTTCAAGACAGTCCGTGATCCTGGAGCAGAAGTCAACAATTGCCAGGTCAGTGGATCTTTTTGAACGATAAGCGGACTGTTGTTGATGGATAAGCTGATTGACTTCCAGGAAGACCATGAGTCTGCCGTGAAGATTTTTTTCGAATAATTTTGCAAAAACTGAGAGTAGAGCTATTGGACGAAAATTGTTGATAGAGTTACAATTTTTCCCCTTAGGAACAAGAACAATGACTGCTTTTTTGAATTGAGACAGGAATTTACCAGATTGAACGGAAAGATTGTAAATATACTTCAGTGGTGTTAGAATTGAGTTAAGGACCTTTTTCAGCGGAGCAGGAGATATTTCATCAAAGCCAGGGGCTCCCTTTTCTTTTAATTGATGTCCTGCTTCTAAAATCTCTTGATCTGAGAGTGGAGCGAGGAAAAAAGAGCTCCTCATTGAGTGCTTGACAGATTCTCTCGTTGCATTATCTCTAGAGTCAACTTCGTCTTTAAAAAGGTTATTCACGCTTGAGATAAAGTGATTACGGAATGCTGCGGCTTTTTCCTGGTCATTCGAAATGAGTACCTCGTTCTCAAATACATCTCCAACGTAGCTCTGTGATTTCGTTTTTCTTCCAGGTAGTAGCTTGTCCAAGACTGTCCACTTTTCCTTGCTTGTAATGACGCCTTTAAGTTGGGAACTATAATATTTCCTTTTCTCCGACCTAATACTGTCGGTGACTTTGTGTTTCTGTACGTTGTGTATTTGTTTTTATCCGCCTCCTTTCCTGTTTCTCTAAAAATTCTTGTAAGTTTGTCCCTTTTCTTTAGCATGTTACAAATTTTGTTTGACACAAATGGGCATAATTTCCATCTTGGCTTAGTGGTCTTTTTATTCCCTGGGATCCTGATGTATGATGCGCGTTTTTCGTAACTATTTAGGATATGCTCAAAGGAGAAGTTTGTCGCAATTTCAGGACCATCTGTAGCAGCCACCCCATCCCACGAAGACTGCTGGAGATCATAACAGAGCTGATTGAGAGAACCTGGAGTCACAGATCTGTAAGTGTGCATGATCTCTTCCACAATTTCTTCATTTTCAATTACCATTAAGATGGGACGATGATCAGAAATGGTTGCATCCAGTACTGCATAGGTAAGTGAGCATTCCCCAATTGCGAAGTCAAGAAGGGAATTGTGGGACTCTCCCATTCTAGTCGGGATAATTCCGTCAATCAGAAGAGAAAAACCATTGGAAGAAATGACATCTAGGAGGTCTTGCACTTGAGAGGAAGAGCTTTGAAGTATGTTAATATTAAAGTCTCCCATCAGCAGAAGACTAAGGGATTTGCTTGTGAAGTGAGATAGAATATTGTCAAGAGTTACAAGGAAACTGTTGACTGAAGCTGAGGGAGTTCGGTATAGACACCCAATGACCAGAGAAGCAATGCGGATAAAAGTGATTTCACAGGCTTGATCAGGCAGATTTGTGATAGGAAAGGCAGAGCATCGCAGATGATTGTGAACGTAAATAGCAACTCCACCCCCTTTAGAATCACACCTGCAACTGTGAAAGAGAGCGTAGTCTTGAAATCGGACTGAAACTTCAGGGGAGAACCAGGTCTCAGTAAAAACCATCAGGTCTGGATGAAGATTCCATGATGTCAGTTGAGCGAGGATTTCATCATTATGTTTTACAAGACTGCGTGCGTTCATATAGAATACAGTAATTGCATCTTTTGTTGATGTAGTAAGGCATAAGTTATTTGGTTTAATTGTTGGCAAGTGACATGGCAGAAATGTATTTTCACATGATTTAGAGTCATTCAAATTCTGGTAGGATGAAGAGATAGATGAATCATTTATAGAAGTTCTTCCCAGTTGAGATTATAGAATATCTGAAAAATGCTCGATATGTCATTCTCGTTGACTAGTTTCGATTGCTAAGTCACTGGCTGATGACCCAGTACGAGGAAGAGGGGGCGTCCATAGAAAGGCCGAATAATGGCTCCGTCAAGCCAGCAGCGATCCTTTAGTAATAGATCAAAATCCGTTTGTTGACACTGAATATAGAAAGAGCTGTACAAATTGTGTTTGGAGTTCATTTTTATTACGTTTACTTCTATCTGCAGTTGAGTTCTGATATGCTGCTCTACTTCTGTACCGCACAGTTGGGGTTCGAGTCGCGAGACGAAAATACCCTTGGTTGAACTTTTAGTTCTTGGGACTGCTCTCATTGAAGAGTTGGTAGCTGTTCCCACAACAGCAGGGGTGCGTCGATGTCTTCCTGCCTGATTAGAGGCAGATTGATTCAGTTGTCCTCTGATGTGATCTGCCTGCCTCCTGGAGAAAATGACATCTTCTAGGAGTGGATTGACAGATCTATTGCCACATTTACACGCTTTCTGAGATTGAGTAGTAACTGGACCATATACTGGAGGAAATGGAGGTTCCTTTACAATAGATGCATAAGTGGCTTCTGCTATAGGAGTCGGATGAAATGTGGGATTTTCCATAGATTTCGCCAAGTTTCTTGTAGGACTGGAGTTTTGAATAAGTCTACTGGAGTTTTGAATAAGATTTGTTAAATCCAAAATTTTTTGTAGTAAGATATAATTTATTTCGCGAAGTTGGGCGTTTTCTGACCTGATTTTTTTAGTTTCGTCAAGAAGAGAAGCCATCATGGATTATTGAGTGTCCAGGATTTGAAAAATCATTTTCGTCGTCATCTCATTTGGCTTTTCAACTTGTGAGACTTCGTGGTTAAGAAGGTGAGAGAAGAAGCAATTTGTCTGCTCTGATATCACGTCATGAGGTATGTCCTCGGATGGCCCACTCTGTTGAGTGCCATTTGACGATGAGGTGAAACACTGAGATTCACCGTCGGAAAGACTTAAAAGATCCGTTGCGGTTGATCCTGAGTTATTTTCATTTTTCTTATGTTTTTTCTTCGTCTGCCTGTAATTTATGCAACAGGGACCTCTCCACTAGTCGATAGCTGCCTGTGACATCTTTTTCCAGTTTACGGTTGACAAATCTATGCATTTTATACAGTACACAAGACCGCATACCGCATTGCACTGGAGGAAGTCTTTGCATTTCTTTTTACACATATGGCAAATAATTTGCACTTGCGGAGCCATTGTAATTAACAGTAAAAACAATAAATTTCTTTTTTATATTAAAATGAAAATTAAATATGCAAGGTAAAATGAAAAATTAAATGCAAAATATAAAATATGCAATATTCGAAACAATATTATTGCTATTTGAACTAATTTTACAGTAAACTAATCAGAGAATTAGTTGAAATACTTTAGAATTCTTTAAAATACATTCAAAGATTTAACTGCGATTCCTGAGATAAGTTTAGAACAGTCCTAATTTGAACTACACGTAGTACTTAAGGTCACACCACTGCAGATTAATCAGTAGTCTTTTGAAAGGCACGGTCCTCTTTGTAGGAACAATGACAGGTGACCTTGCGGGCTATAATCAGACAAAAACAGTAAAGTGACTGACCTTGGTTAACCTGTGAGACAGTAATCCTTACGCTGAAAACTTCCCAGCTTCGTGAGTGCCTATAGAAACTATATGAGATACCTTGTTGAAGAGGAACATGAATTTCGTTTACTATCGCTTGAAAACTATCTTTCGAGTACTTCTTTCTTCAGAGTTGTGAAGAGCAACGCTCGCTGACCCGTAGTGTATCAAAATGTTGGAACAGATTCATCTTGAATCATTAATCAGTAACCATTCACGCACGCCGCGAATGGTTACAGATTCCCGGATGATGATTCCCGGATTCCTCGTTTTTCTGATTAAACGTTTTTATTTTGTCGATTTCAGATCATTAGATAATTCTTGTATAAAGTGGGTCTTTATACTTTCACTGGAGGTGGTTTCATCAGCGGTGAGTAGTCTCAGAACAATATTGGGAGTTGGTAGAGGAGTTTTTCTTTTGGCAGGTTGGTTTTTGTTTTGTATATTGTCGGGTACATTGGAGGAAATCCTCAGCGTTTCTGCCATACGTGGGTGCACGCTGTTGCATTTGTTTCGCACCACATTCGATATATGCCTGGAGCTTGGCTGTTGCTCTTTCGCTCTCAATGTACGTTTCGGCTAGGAGTGTATCTAGCTTGTTCCAGAGGTTGACAATTTGCCCTCTGAGAGCTATAGTTATCCTGTTGGCCTGTTCCTTGAACAAAGTTTCAAGGGCGGCCTTGAGGAACATCGCCTTCTCAGGAACGGTGCCCTCCGGCAGGGAGGGGTACAGAGGGGGTTCTGTTTTTCGTCGCTAGTTATCTTGGATTTCTTTCTGTTCTTTCAGTTCGGTTTGCGAGCGCTTCACCCGCTCCAAGTTGAGCACTGTTGGCTCCAGTGCTCAACTTGGGGCTCCAGTGCGAGGGGTGCGCCGCTTCATCCTGTGGGACTCCAGTGCGAAGGTCCGCCACTTCATCCTGGTTTTCTGTACTGAATCCCAACGGTGACTACATCATCTTTGGGATTCAGGTACGTAATGTCCTGTGTGTTTTCAGGCTTTGCCTCCATGTTGAGTAAAATCCGGATTTTCGAGACTGTCCGGTTTAGCGAGGTTTCGTGAATTTTCTGTTATAGAGCCCGTAGCTCGTTGGAGATTGACACCTGTCGCGTATTTCTAAGTGAAATAGGGGCTGAACAGTTCGTCAGCCAAAATTTGGGCTGACCCCCATTGTGTTCTGTTAAAAATGCATTTATTTTTAACCGTATTAGTACGTTCTTAGAGAGCACAGGGGCCTCATACTTTCACTGCGCTGTATCTGTCATACAATATTTACTTCACCGGAGAAGGCAGAATTACTTTCGTTTTTCGCATGGGAGCAGAGCCGCACCCACGAAATTCCAAAACCACCGTCTGACGCCTGCCGTACGTTATTTATTCGTGGAGCGGGCAAGCGTCCGAGTGTATTGTTGACCGAAAACAGAAAAGTCACGGCGCTAGTCATAAAAACAGGGGAGTTAGATTTTCGGAGAACACTACTAGTATTGTGTTTGATTCAGGCATCAGCAGAGTGTTTATTATTTCATAGTTTCTTGTGTCGGAGTAGACGATTTTATGTCCGTTTTGGCCTTTGGGCGAGCCTCATACAAACATGTAATTCTTTCAACGACTTTCATAAATCGGATTTTCGGTTGAGTCTGAACACTGTAAAGCTACAGTTCCCCAGATGTTTTTCCGCTTGACGAAACTAACTAGAGGGGAAATAGGGGGAGGCAGTTCGGTTAGCAGCTAGGGTGTGGTAAGGGAGAGAGCAGTTGGAGCTGAGCCTTGGACAGTGTCGTTGGTCGGTGAATGAGCTGTTGACTTGTAAGGGAGTTAGTGGAATTTGAGTTAGGATTTTGTTAAGATAGAGAGCCGTCGCAATGATAATCTTTTTTAGAATGTGAAGAAAATATTCTTAAGAAGGGGAAACGAAAAGTCGGAAGAAGAAGAAGGCTAAAAACTCGTTAATGAGATATAGGAAGGAATCGAGATGAACTACTGTCCTGTAACTACAGTTCCTGAGACGTTGCTGAATTATTCGGGTAAGTTAACCCTCATTATTTAATTATAAACGGAACTTAATTGCGCTAAATCGAACATACTTCCATCCCCCCCTTTTATATATTTTTTATGTGCTTAAAGACATCGATCCTCACGCACACTCATACTTTGATGAGAGTTTTGTTATTTTACTTAGCATTTGTAAAATAGCTTTATTTTACCTCTTGGACTTATCTGAATAAGTAATCCTTGTAACGCTAATACTTTTCCACGGCCTGTAGAAGTAAAAGCTTCCTCCCTCCCCAACGGAGAAGGTTGCGTCACAGCCCCCTGTGGTGTGCAGGTGACGCCGCGCGAGTGAAACAGTATCGCCCCCGTCATGTGCCGCCAGCTAGTGGAGAGTGGTCATCTTTCCCCCCAGGCAGTGGGCTGACGCATGTTTTCAAAAGAGAGAATGTGAGATGTGACACTCTGAGAAAAGTCGCCCCTGTGAGAGTCATACTACTGATGCCGACTGAATCACGTATCAGCGGAATGTTTGGTAGTGGGGAGACTAAAAAGGGGAGAGGTGAATGTCACATAAACTTCTCCAAAGCAGCCCTGCACGAATATGCAAGCCCCTTAATAAATATCGTCCCTGGGTGAGTCAGGTCCTAAAAGTGTCAAGCAAAAACCCTTTTTGCCTGACCGTCCAGATGAACACCTGCATCTCAGAGGGGAAGGCAGAAAGGGGACAAACTTATATATAGAGATTGAGAACAAAGGAGAGGTGGAGTCGTCGTCGAGGGAGTGGTCCAGTTCGTTGATCAGAAAGGTGTCCAGTTGCCGTGGTCCAGTGGTCGCAGTCGAGTTGATTCGAGAGCAGTAAGGAGAAAAGAGGCAGAGAGCGGTATTAGAAGTATTACCCCGAGTAGAAGCGAGATAAGATGATGCCGGAGGTAGTGAAGTCCTCGCTCCGACATGGCTCGGAACTTTGCGGTAAGTTCACCCCATTTTAATCAATAGAATTGTATACGATAGTATGTCATATTATACCCACCTTTCTTCTCAATAAAGTAAGCTTTAAGATGTGTTTTGATGTGATTGTAACAGTAAAGTAATATTATCCAATGATACCATATTGTGTTCTATTATTTACCCAGCAATTACCTTTGCTACTCATTTAACACTAAGATAGGAGAATATCTATGTCATCATCTAAAGGAAAGGAATCGTTGTTTGCCTAACTACATGAAGATACACAGATTTAATGTACCAACCAAATATCCCTTAAACTAACTTAACAATTATCTGGATACTAGATACGGTTATATTGAGTTTATTGTATGTTTATATGTAATGTTGTTATGTAATGTTGCTGTTTAATAAACCATGTTTGTTTGCTAACTTTGCCTCATGACATTCTCTGGTTACACACGAACCACGGAATCCGAATTAAGAAAGAACCTTTATTTGCGGCCACTCTCGAGGCTCTGTTAATTCAATAAAGAATTGGGGTGGAGAACACAGCGCCCTCCGATGTTGCCAATTTTATTCCACGAATAAGATTGAAGAACACGTGAGGTTTATGTCCTAATACAAACTGGTAGACGAGCACATTAAAACCCGACTCTCTGGATGTTCATTTTAGTGTTGAGCATGCTTGAAGGTTGTATGGATATTGGTGAAAGTTACAGTAGCATGCCCGCGCTATAACGGAGAGAAAAGGCGGCGTTACACTGGTGCCGTGACCAGGATTACACTGGCGCTAATCGCGACCAGGATTGAATGTGTTATTTCGGGATGAAAAACTGTTTTATGAGTACTTATTGGTAACTAGGATTGCTGTAGACGGAAGAGTGAAACAGCAGTAGAACCAACGAAAATAGAGAAGAAGAAATAGAAGAAAATTACTACTGTAGAAGGGAAGACACTTGTACCGTGGATGTGTTTGCAGAGAATGGTAGAGGCAGTTTGTTTTTCAGCACATCAGCACAAGTAACACGGTCGTCTTCAGGAACACCCACATTGAACAACAGTTAGCAACTAGTAACTAGTACTATTTTTACATCTAAGCGAGAAGGGAAAACCAATAAAATAAATAGTTGCTATATGTTGTAACACTTTTGTTTAGGATTATTGATTACTAACGTTATATAATTCTGTTTTCAGCAACGTAAAGGTAGGTCACACTATTTGGGAAAATGGGATCCCACAGTACATAGATAGGCTTACCCCAACATTTTATCTGAAAATTAATAGGGTCATCTAATTTCACTTACACAGGAATAAGTTTAAAATGGAGGGACAGTCCCCACAAACCACACAGGTCGGAATAGATCCCTCAGCTCCATTATTCGTAACAGAACAGACTCAGTCTCCTCCTGATGCAGCTAGACCGCAGTTGGCTAATATTGCAGGTTACTTGGGTCTTGTTCCAGTTTTTTCAGGCAGCCCTGATGAAGGCCCATCTATTCAATATTTTTTCGAAATGCTCGAAAGTGTAGGAGAATTAGCTCTTTTGGGAAATTCAGAACTTTTGGCAGTCTGTAAAGCTAAGTTTCGCTCTCTTGCAGCAGAATTCTTAGCACAGTCGTTAGAATTACGTAGAGAAAAAGACTATACCGTGTTCAAGAATGCTTTCTTAGCCCAGTTCGAAAAAACGGAACCAATAGTGACATGCTTGAGTCAATTCTCAAATGCTGTTCAGGGGCCCACCGAAAATGTGGCGAATTTTAGCGCCCGCGTTAGAAATTTGGGACGACTAGCGTTTAAAACCCAGAGTGAGTCGCCTGAGGCATTATCAATTTTAGACCAGGCAATGTTGGCTCAATTTCTCAGGGGGGTATCAAATAAAATTAGAAGAATGGTGCTCTCTCAAAATCCGTTAACTTTCTCACAGGCGATAAACATAGCAAAGCGTGAGGAAACAAATGACCTCATATCGGATTCAAAACATAGATCCGTTAACACTCTTTGTGGGCAAACTAATAGTGATGGAGAAGGGCTCAATCAACAAGTAAGCTATTTTAAAGAATTTTTAAAGCCGTTACAAGAACAGATACGAGACCTACAACAGTCGTTATATACTCTATCGGTAAATAATGTTATGCAAAATAAATTAGAAACGCAAGGTACTACAAACAATGGAAATAATTCATGTCAAAAATGGAGCACTGGAGCTTATGCATCTTCCCCTTCGTGCGACCGCCGAAGCGTTCCCTGTAAGGCACTTACAGGTCGAACAGGGCGTTGCCAAGAGACGCTAGCGATACTCGTTATCACGGACGCTACGGAGAGCCGAGTTATGCCGGGAAGCAAGCATACCGTAACGAAGCTAAGACTACAGAAGGCAGGGGCCGTTGTTCTGATCGATGCGGCTGTCGGTGCAACTCTTACCCGACGCCAGATTGTTCTCCTCCTCGGTGCGCGAGGTATACCCGCGCAGCGAGTACACTACCTTACCAAAAAATGGGACACCCCATGCTAACAGTCAGGGTTACAATTTTAATAGGAATAGAGACAAAATAGCAAATAGAACGTATTATAGTAATCGAAATAAGAGTAATATGAACTCGTATAATAGGGAAAGAAGAGAAATAAATAAAAGTGGGCATATTTTTGAACAAACTCAACCTAAGGCCGTTTTGGGAAGGCAAATAAATCAAGATAATTACAAAACAGATAGGGGGAGATATATGTGACAAAGATCAGTTCCTGCACCAAATAGAAAGAGTTTTTCATGTTATAAAACCACCTCAGTGCAACAAAATATAAACGGAGTCGCTAAATCGTATGCCCGTAGTAAAAACGTACAACAAGGGGTATATATATTAGATGATGATTCCAAATTGCCATTGATTAGTGGGTTTATTCAAGGTGTTCCGGCTAAATTTCTAGTGGACACAGGAGCTAGCATAACGCTTATGAATACAAATTTATATAATAAAATTAAGCATGATAAGTCATTAAATTCGAGAACACCAGACCTAACTATAACCGGAGTTTCTGGCTATATTGTTCCCATTCATACTGAGGTTACAGCGAATTTTAAGTTAGGTGATGCTACTTTCCAAGAAAGTGTTTTAGTAGCTTCAGGGGATTTTAAGGGTCGTTATAATTTAATATTAGGACTAAATGTCTTAAGACGTTTTTCATTTACCATAGATCTAGGTAAGGGAATTATACACTCTGCCCCATTGAACATTTGCTTAAGGGAAGAGGGTAGCGAGGAGAAAGGCGTAAGAGACCAGTATTTGAATTTAAAACCGTCGGTAGCTAAATTAACGGGTAAACATTTGATCCCCGCCTCATCAGAAAAAGTAGTAACGGCTGTTTGTAACCAACTTGCTGCTTTTGCCGAACAGTTGGTTTTGACAGAACCTAACTCTAACTTAGGTCGCGACGACCTGGCAGTTAAATGCTCAATAGACAGAGTAGGTCCAGATGGCAGAGTGTCAGTTCTTGTTGCCAATCTGACAGACGAGCCGCTCCACCTTCCCAAAGGAATGAATATTGCTAGTCTTGAGGGTGTTAGGGATAATACAGTTGTTTTTACAGGTGAGAAAGCTAATGAGAAAGCTACATCTCCCGTGACTTTGCAAGACTTTGACCTCGATCACTTGACAGATGATCAAAGGCATAAACTGTCTGATTTGTTATACGAATATAGAGATATCTTCGCCAAGTCCCCAGCTCAGCTAGGAAATTCGAAGGTGCTAAAACATAGGATTAGATTGACTGATGATGTACCGGTGAAGCAGACAGCCTATAGAGTTCCATATTTGTTAAAAGATGAAGTTCAAAGGCAGGTAAATGAACTATTGGAGTCCAACATCATACAACCAAGCCATTCCCCATACGCAGCGCCTATAGTTCTAGTCAAAAAGCCTGATTCGACTTATAAGATGTGTGTTGACTTTCGAAAATTAAATTCTAAAATTCTTTCTGAAAATTATTCTCTCCCTAATGTTAGTGAGGTACTTCAACATCTCAAGCAAGCGCGTTATTTTACTTCACTCAATTTACGAAGTGCATTCCACCAAATTGAAGTGCACCAAGCTGATCGTCACAAAACCGCCTTCACTACTGGTGAATCCTTATATGAATTTTCTCGAATGCCGCATGGATTAAAGAATGGTTTTACGTCGCTTTTGAAAGCCTTATCATTAGTGCTTCATGGACTCGGAGAAGAATCGGTTTTCGCTTACCTTGAACATATAATTATTGCTTCACCCAACCTTGATTCACATCTCTTGAGGTTGCGAAAGGTTTTCCAGCGTTTGAGAGAATACGACCTTAAGCTAAAACCCAAGAAATGCGAGTTCCTAAAAGAACATTTAAAATACCTTGGGCATCTAATCAATTCTGAAGGTATTCGTCCTGATGCAGACCAGGTGGCTGCTGTTCGAGATGTATGTCCTCCTCGGAACGCAAAACAAGTGCGATCTTTTCTAGGAATGGCAGGGTTACAGGAAGTTTATTCCTAATTTTTCGGAGATTGCGAGACCTCTAACAAATTTGACAAAGAAAGGAACACCATTTGTCTGGAACAGCTCAACGCAGCAGGCTTTCGATCAGTTAAAGGCTGTTTTGACTACACCACCTTTGCTGGTCTATCCTGACTTTTCCCGACCTTTCGTCCTATCTGCTGATGCATCTTCATATTGTGTCGCGGCATGCTTAGAAGTACAGATAGATGAGAATTCTAGACAGCCAGTAGCTTATGCCTCCAGATTGTTAAAAAAGTCAGAGTTGAACTATAGTACTACAGAGAAAGAAGCCTTGGCTATAATCTTTGCAGTCATGCAATTTAGGCCTTATTTGGTGTCAAATAATTTTACGTTAATAACGGATCATCAACCATTGAGCTTTTTGCTTAATCTAAAGAATCCATCGCCCCGCTTAGCTCGCTGGAGTATGATGTTGCAAGAATACGATTTTCAAATTATCTACCGTCCTGGTAAAGCGCATTCAAATGCAGACTTTCTTTCTAGACCGGTTTTAGAGGAAGATGAGACACAAAAAAGGAATAGTAACCTAAGAAATACGAAGGTAGTCGCTCCTTTATCATCAGAGGCAAATCAGGAATCAGTGATTTTTCCTCAAAATCAAACCAGAACTTTGATCAAAACTCTACAGAGAGAAGATCCGATTTTGCAGAAATTAATTGAAGCGCTAGAAGGAACACTCCAGGCATCAACAAGAGTGCCAGATTCCTTTTATATGAGTAATGATGGATTATTATACCACTATACTCTGTCGGGCTCTGGAAACACCCGGGAAGATCCAAATGAACAGTTAGTTGTTCCAGAAGGTCTGAAGGGGGAAATTTTAAAATCATGCCACGACGATTTACTTTCTGGAGGCCATTTTGGGTTACAGAAGACACTGGAAAAAGTTAAGAGGGACTTTTTCTGGTCAGGCATGTACGCAGACATCCGTAATTATATTGAATCATGCCCATCTTGTTTGGAACGTAGAGGTTTTAACCCTAAAGCGAAAGCGGCTCTGATGAGAGTCCCAGTCGAAAACGCCCCTTGGGTGAGGGTGTCTTTAGATATTTTGGGACCTCTCCCAATGACGCTGAAAGGAAACAAGTATTTGCTGTTGGCAGTTGACAACTTTACGCGTTATGCCGAAGTGGTCCCACCGCAGACTCAAAAAGCGGATGAAGTTGCTACAGCTTTTATTAATAATGTAATCGCTAGGCATGGAATTCCTAAGTACATTCTTACAGACCAAGGCACAAATTTCATGTCCTCGTTGGTACGACAAGTGTGTGAGAGGTTGAATATTCATCAAATTCATACGTCTCGATATCATCCGCAAACAAATGCCAAAGTAGAACGTCTAAATCGCACCTTAGCAAATATTTTATCGCATGTCACAAATGAGGCTCAATCAGACTGGGATGAAATGACGCCATTGGCGATAGCTGTGTACCATGCAGCGACCCATAGTGCTACTCAGGAATCGCCTAACTTCTTAATTTATGGTAGAGACTTACTGTTGCCTTCTGATTTATGGCATGCAAAAGAAAAACAGTCTTATGCATCCTTAGAAAATTATTCTGAAAGGTTATGTGCGCGTCTTAGAAGAACCTATGAGATTGTGTCCCAACATCTGGAAGACGCAGTGCAAAAACAAGAAGAACGAAGAGCTACAGTAGCTGTAGACAAGAATATTCGTGTGGGAAGTCTTGTCTATCTTTTTACTCCAAAAATAAAGGTAGGCACAACAAAGAAACTGGCTCGATTGAGTACAGGTCCTTACCGTGTAACCAACCAAACTTCGCCTGTAAATTTTGAGATTCAGAATCTGTCCAACCCAAGAGACAAGCAATTAGTACATGTGGACCGATTGACAAAGGTAGTTGATCGAAAAGTTTTCCCTGAACTGAGAATTGAAGAGACAGTAGAAGCTGAAGATAATGAACCGCTGGAAGAAACTTGTACTGAGACAGTGCCTAAGGAAACTTGGATTTTTGACGAACCTGTTGTGGAAACTTGTGATTTAATCCCACCAATAGACCCCAGGCTGGCGATAACAAGACCAGTTCAGCCTACAACTGTGCCAGTATCCATTCCCTTAAGGAATCTCCCAAGTAGGAATAAAAATATTCTGGCTGGTAAATCAGTTGAAGCTACCCAAGTGCCAACACAGACACATGGATACAACTTGCGTAGCCGAAATCGAGTGACTCTTGCTCCACATGTAGTGACTATCACTCCCCCTCCACAAAATGAAGTGTTAGTTCCCGAATCAGTTCCCAGTGAAAGAGAGGAAACAGGACAGAGTAATCCCATTCTTGAAGTAGAGATGCCGAGTAATGAAGTTCAAGAGCAGAATCTTGTAGACCTTAGTAGTCCTGAACAAAATGAACCACCAGGTGGTGCCGAAAGGACATTACAGTGGATGCTTGGACCACTTGCATCAAGGGTTGATTCACAGGACAGTGAAAAGAGTTTTAATTGGTCAAGCCTCCTCAGAGATGCTTGGAGGGATTAAAAAAAAAAAAAATAATATAAATTAAATAATTAAAAATAAAAATTTTCAGTTTTTGACTAATGAGAAGAGTATGCTAGAATGTATATTTTTGAGGCATTGACTAAGGAATCCTTGAGTTGGCCAGGGATTACAAATTGCATTGCAGGAGATAGTGGTTCGAATTGTTTCATTATCGATAGCCAGCCCTGTTTACACTATCGAGTTTGGCTAGTTCCCGACTTCACACGTGTGTATGAAGTCCGAAAGATTGAAGGAGTTACTTGTAAATACATAGTGGAAGTTCAATCACACGCTAATGCAACTGTTGAGACGTTGTCATTAAAGAATTTCGCTATCACACGAAATAACATTGAAATTCAAGTTTTAGGAGCTTTTGATCAACCCACCGACATTCTCGAACACCATTTAATTCTGAGAGTTGGTGATAGTACTGAAGCCTACTTAGACCAAGCAGCTTTGATATCTCGACCAAAATACGGAGAGATTGTTGACGTACAAGCGAATTATAGTGTGTCAAAACATTTTATTTTTGATGACAGAATGATACAGTGTCAATACTATGAAGAGAAAGTTCGTTGTCAAAAAAAGCGAGTCTTATTTAGAACAAATGGTAGCCAGCAAAATAAATAAGCTCCCCAAAACGCAGGTTTCTCATCAGCTAGAAGTTGAGCCTTCTGGTAGGCTCACATCAAAAATGCTGCAATCAGCTCCATTAACCTTAGACTTGTCGTTTCTCGGATTCGAATTTTACTTGGAAACACACACAGTATGTCCAAAGTTTGTTGACGAGGTTACCAAACCGATTGGATGTTTTACATGTGATACACTGGCTACACTTACTTTTCAAGCATTTTCGACATGTCTTTCTGGAACAGTTTCTGTAAACTTTCAAAACATATTAGTGGCCACAAGATCAGTTAAGTTAACTCAAGAAACTAGTACATACACTATTCAATTCAAGACCGATATTAAATGTCATAATGAGAACTTGTGCCTAGTCGCACGAACTATTACAGCTTGTAAGGACATAGAATTCTGTTTAGAAGACCCAGCATTACAAGTAAACCACCCAAACTTTTCACAAGTTTCACACATAGCAAGTTACGCATCGGGACTGTCGCCATGGACAGTGTGGTTCCACCAATTAATGGATGGAGGCCTCATTTCTTGGATTAAAATATCTATTATACTCCTTTCTATGGCCTTATTAGGATCGTTTATTGTCTCGACATGCTTAGCTTGTTTTCGCAAATAATAATAAATAATAAGGATAATATTAGTTAAAAAATTAAAATTCTATGTGTGAAGAGGAATGAAAGAAGATTAAAAATGTGAACAGTAAATGGATAGTATGAATGTGAAGAGTAAATGACAGCAAATGTCCTCCTGCTTGATTCCAACATAAGAGGTGAACAGAAGTACAAATGAAGCAAATTTTTGTCTAAAAGGAAGGAGTGAGGAAAATAAATAAAAAAAAAACAGAGATTAATTTTACACCTATTTCTCTTTGTTTCTTCCCACTCACAGTTTCAGCAATAACCAAATTATGGGGGTATGTGTTGAGTTGCCTGAGGATCTTCCTCGGCACTCGTTTGAATTGGTTTTGGAGGGATGCAGCACCCTCTCCCCCCTCTCGGAGTACCTGCCAAGACCATACCAGGGCACAGCTGGTATTGACGCCGGAAAAACTTGCCAGGCACTGCCGAAGACATGAGGCGGCAAGAATGCGTGTGGTAAAAAGGAGACGTGAAGACGACAGCTCCTTTGAAGGTAGTCTTCCCCGTCACACCCCGGAGCAGCACGTTGAAGATGCTAGACCGTCGTTTATCAAGCTTACCCCATCCCAGATTGCCACTACGAGTCGCCCTTTCAAGATGCTCGAAGTGCCATTTAAAGATTGGGCATTTTTGGACGCTCGTTTTACGCGAGACATTCAGGAGTCAGGGCCAGTTGAAGAACTTGCCTTCATTACAGCAGATGCTCAGGATGGTGCTTTCCTTCTCCAGCCAGGAACCCTCTTTTCCCCGGAGTTTGATTCTCAGCTAACCCAACTCCTAAGAAGCTATCCTGTGATTCTCACAGATGGTTCGGAAAAGGCACGGCTTCTCCGTGAGTCTCTTGTTTTCAAGACCGTCCTGAACATTAAAGACTTCTCCTGCCCTGCTCAAGACCGTCTCCCTGCAGTTCGAAACCACCAATTTAGATGTCCTTGGGGTCACCAAGAGAAGTTTTGCGCGGTCCACTCGGTCGGTGTCCTCACTCAGTGGGCAGAATCCGAGGGCCTGATCCAGCTGCGTAGTGAGGCCAGCTCGACTGAATGGTGGGAGTGATCCTCTTTAGACTAATGAAGAGAAGTATCCCAGGAGGATCTTTTATTGATAGAAAAAAATGGGGAGAAAACCTCTCTCCAAACAGAGTGTATTGATTATAACCATATCCTATTGTAACTAACATGTATTTTTGGCTATTTTATAACTAATAACTTACTGCTAATACTGCTTAAATTTAATTATTGACCAGCTATATATGAAATGGTCTTATATGTAAATCAAAAAAAAAAAAAGAAAAAAAATATAAGATATATTATAATGAAAAAAAAAGAAATAATCATATGTATGCGGAAATTACTTTTTTTTTTAGATAGATAAGTAGGTTTTAAGATAATTGTTTATGTTATTAATTGTATGGATAATTGGCAGCATTGTAGCACCTGTCATTATCAACTATGCACTTTCTAAAATCATTGCTTTATAAATGGGTCAAGTATGTTACCTATTTCGTTTATAATATAACCTTCATAAGCATTTATTGTGTGTTTTGCTATCAAACCTTGAGAATATATCTGAAGGTATTTTTTAATCAATATGATATTTAATCAATATGATAGTTAATCAATATATATAACTTTTCAAGTTATTAGATGGTAGTACGTATATAATGGATTGTTCTGAGATATTGATGGTAATGTGTTGTGTCTTTAATAACAAATATATATGACAAGTATGTATGTGTTTGACAAATTATATTAGAAATAAGGGCAGATACTAATGTTGTGTTCCTTTGTTTCATGTTGTATCACCACTTTGTATGACAACAAATGTCAAGAGTCACAAACCAGCTACGTCTCCAGCATACCAGGAGAAGAAACTTTCAAAGAACTTCCGTTCCAGTATTAAAAGTTTCAACCAGATTATGCTTATCCTGAATCAACTGTCACAAACAGAAGAAGGTGATGCAGTGAACATGATAATGTATAAATAGTGAATTCAAGAGACATTCATACGTACATCTAAGAACATTTGGACTCCCAAAAACATGTGAACATTTATTGTGTTAGTTATTTATGTGAAAACAATATAACGGTATTGCTTTGATACTAATTATTCTGAGATAACCATCTTAATACATAACAAGTTATTATAAATTGATTTTAGATATTATTTAGATTAGAAAGAGTAACCCAATTATGTAAGAGAAGAAATGTGTGTTTTTACCCTAGTCCAAGAACTCCATGCTCGAGTCGACGAGTACGTACACCCCTTTAAAGTTTTGGGCACGAGAAATTAACTTTTCACGTGCGCAAAATCTTCTGGTGGGGTAAAGGTGTGTAAAATAGCTTTATTTTACCTCTTGGACTTATCTGAATAAGTAATCCTTGTAACGCTAATACTTTTCCACGGCCTGTAGAAGTAAAAGCTTCCTCCCTCCCCAACGGAGAAGGTTGCGTCACAGCCCCCTGTGGTGTGCAGGTGACGCCGCGCGAGTGAAACAGTATCGCCCCCGTCATGTGCCGCCAGCTAGTGGAGAGTGGTCATCTTTCCCCCCAGGCAGTGGGCTGACGCATGTTTTCAAAAGAGAGAATGTGAGATGTGACACTCTGAGAAAAGTCGCCCCTGTGAGAGTCATACTACTGATGCCGACTGAATCACGTATCAGCGGAATGTTTGGTAGTGGGGAGACTAAAAAGGGGAGAGGTGAATGTCACATAAACTTCTCCAAAGCAGCCCTGCACGAATATGCAAGCCCCTTAATAAATATCGTCCCTGGGTGAGTCAGGTCCTAAAAGTGTCAAGCAAAAACCCTTTTTGCCTGACCGTCCAGATGAACACCTGCATCTCAGAGGGGAAGGCAGAAAGGGGACAAACTTATATATAGAGATTGAGAACAAAGGAGAGGTGGAGTCGTCGTCGAGGGAGTGGTCCAGTTCGTTGATCAGAAAGTTGTCCAGTTGCCGTGGTCCAGTGGTCGCAGTCGAGTTGATTCGAGAGCAGTAAGGAGAAAAGAGGCAGAGAGCGGTATTAGAAGTATTACCCCGAGTAGAAGCGAGATAAGATGATGCCGGAGGTAGTGAAGTCCTCGCTCCGACATGGCTCGGAACTTTGCGGTAAGTTCACCCCATTTTAATCAATAGAATTGTATACGATAGTATGTCATATTATACCCACCTTTCTTCTCAATAAAGTAAGCTTTAAGATGTGTTTTGATGTGATTGTAACAGTAAAGTAATATTATCCAATGATACCATATTGTGTTCTATTATTTACCCAGCAATTACCTTTGCTACTCATTTAACACTAAGATAGGAGAATATCTATGTCATCATCTAAAGGAAAGGAATCGTTGTTTGCCTAACTACATGAAGATACACAGATTTAATGTACCAACCAAATATCCCTTAAACTAACTTAACAATTATCTGGATACTAGATACGGTTATATTGAGTTTATTGTATGTTTATATGTAATGTTGTTATGTAATGTTGCTGTTTAATAAACCATGTTTGTTTGCTAACTTTGCCTCATGACATTCTCTGGTTACACACGAACCACGGAATCCGAATTAAGAAAGAACCTTTATTTGCGGCCACTCTCGAGGCTCTGTTAATTCAATAGAGAATCGGGGTGGAGAACACAGCGCCCTCCGATGTTGCCAATTTTATTCCACGAATAAGATTGAAGAACACGTGAGGTTTATGTCCTAATACAAACTGGTAGACGAGCACATTAAAACCCGAATCTCTGGATGTTCATTTTAGTGTTGAGCATGCTTGAAGGTTGTATGGATATTGGTGAAAGTTACAGTAGCATGCCCGCGCTATAACGGAGAGAAAAGGCGGCGTTACACATTTCATATTTAATAGATACTGTAACTTGTACATGAATACCGGACGTTATTTAATTAGAATTAATTATAATTAAATATTAAAACTGAATGATCCTAATTAACATTAAAACTGAATATTATAATTAAATATTATAACTGAATATTATAATTAAATATTATAACTGAATATTATAATTAAATATTAAGACTGAATATTAATCATGGCCTACAATCTTACATGTTCCACCAATGTGGTGTAATATTCGTCAGCGCGATGTATGAACGCTCTTTGGCTGTCGATTGTTCATGAAGAACATAACAATTTGCAAACCCATACCATTATTAATTAATCCGTTGGTTACCTAAATATGTAAAGGTATAAAGCTCAAGGCTATTTTACTAAAGACTTATACACTGTTTTGTCTAACTGTATTTTGTAACAATTTAGTATGTTTAATAAACCATGTTTTGTTTGCTAATTTTCTGCCTATTGATTACTCTCTGAGGACACATGATTTCTTTGAATAGATTACTGATAAAGAACTGTTAAGGCGGCGCTTTTGATTCTAATCAAATAGAAAGGAGTCAAAGGTGAAAATCACACAACGCAATCTTTGATGTTGCAGACTAGCTCAACGTCCATCTGGGTTAGTTTTCAGAACACGGGATTTGTCCTAACTAACTGCTAGACGATTACATGAAAGCCAGGTTTCTCCGGATGCAAATATTAGTGTAACTCTTGCAAAGAACATTTATTCCTAACTGACACATCACACCATAACTGAGAATTGTTGGAACCCTAGCAAGTTTATACTAGAACGGAGAAAAGACCTGCCCAACACTGGTGCCATGACCAGGATTCAAGTGTGTCCTTGCGGGATGAAAAACCCGACTTATATGAATGCCCGTAAATGATTCTGATGGTTGTAGACTGAGGAACGTACTTCTAATAGAAAGGATTGGGACAGCATTGATTTTTGTGTGTACAGAGACTAGTCATAGGCATTTTTTTTACAGCAGTACAAATAACACAGACGTCTCCAGGAACACTCAGATTGAACAACAGGCAGCAACTTGTAATGTTTTAAACTAGAAAATTTATCAAAAATTAAGAATAAAACGAGTTGCTACATGTTGTAATACCTTTTGCTTTAGAATTGCTGATTATTAACGATATATTTCTGTTTCAGCTCAACGGAAAGGTAGGCTTCACACCATTTTGGGAGACATTAATTTTACACAGACACTAATTAAGTCAAAATGGAGGGACAGAGCCCACAAACCTCGGGTATAGAAAATTCTGTTCCACTTTTTGGAACCCAGGAGACACAACCCCCTCCCGAAATGGGCAGACCTTATTTGGCAAATATTGCTGGTTATTTGGGTTTAGTGCCAGTTTTCTCTGGCAAAGTAGATGAAGGGCCATCTGTTCAATATTTTTTTGAAATGCTGGAAAGTGTAGGACAATTAGCACTTTGGGGAAATTGCGAATTAATAGCTGTCTGTAAGTCCAAAGTTCGCTCTCTTGCTGCAGAATTCCTCGCAAATTCTGTAGACTTACGTAAAGAAAAAGATTATAATGTGTTTAAAAATTCATTTTTGGCTCAGTTCGAAAAAACGGAACCTAGTGTGACATGTCTACATAATTTTTCACATGCTGTACAATTGCCTAATGAGACTGTAGCAAATTTTGCTACGAGGGTTAAAAATTTGGCCCGTTTAGCGTTTAACACGAAAAGTGAGTCGCCAGAGGCATTATCAATATTAGATCAGGCAATGCTGGCTCAATTTCTCAGGGGCGTTTCAAATAAGATCAGGAGGCTGGTTCTTTCACAAAATCCTCTCACCTTCACACAGGCAATTGCAGTAGCGAAGCGCGAGGAAACCAACGAGCTTATTACAGAAACAAAACACAGGTCAATTAATGCCATGTATAGTCAGAATAACAGTGATGGAGAAATATGGGACCAACAAGAAACTATCTTAAAGAAATCATTAAGCCATTACAGGACCAGATAAAAGACCTACAGCAATCGCTACATACACTAGCTGTAAATAATATTACACATAATAATTTAAAAACACAAGGCACAGATAATAACAGGTATCATCCAAGCCAAAATTTTAATACTGAAACTTATGCATTCCCCCCTTTCTGCGACCGCATAGCGTTCCCCGTAAGGCACTCACAGTCAGGAAGGGCGTTGCTAGGATATGCCACGAATGGGGTCAATAATCACGAGTACCGACACTATGGAGAACCACACTATGACCGGAAGCATGGGTTACCGAATCACATAGACGCTAGGGAGCAGGGACAGAATCGTTTTGCTGGCTGCGGCAGTTCAAGCAATCGCCGGCCGGCACCGAATTTTTCTCCTTCTCGGCATGATTGGCGCTCGACGCACGAATACACTGCAGTGCCAAAAAATGGGACAGCCTATGTTAATGGAAAGAGCAGTAATTTTAATAGAAATAGAGATACATTAACAGATAAAATCTATAATAACAATCGAAATAGGGATAATATGAGCTCATTTACAAGGGAAAGAAGGGGAACACCCAGAAATGAATGTACCTTTGATCAAACTCAGCACAGATCTATTTTTGGAAGATCACCAAACCATGTAGACTATAGGCAAAATGGGGAGAGGTATTTATGACAAAGAAGGAACATGGTGCAAAATGGAAGGAACTTCCAACGCAATAAAACCGCTTCCCCTCGCCAGAATTTCCATAGATTCGATAAATCTTATGCCTATCAGAGAAATATGCAACATGGGGTGTATATATTAAATAATGATGCCAAACTGCCACTAATCAATGGGTATGTTCAAGGCATCCCAGCCAAGTTTTTGGTGGACACGGGAGCAAGTGTATCGCTTTTAAGCACAGACTTATTTAAAAAAATTAGGCATGATAGCTCCTTGAATCCCAGACGTCCAGATTTAACTGTAACTGGAGTCTCAGGTTATGTAGTTCCAATACATACAGAAATTACAGTAAATTTTAAGTTAGATCAGGCGACTTTTCGGGATAAGATTTTGGTAGCTTCAGGAAATTTTAAGGACCAGTACGATGTAATCTTAGGATTAAATATTTTAAGGCGATTTTCGTTTACATTAGACTTGGGTAAGGGAATTATACACTCTGCCCCTTTGAACATTTGCTTAAGGGAAGAGGGTAGCGAGGAGCAAGGCGTAAGAGACCAGTATTTGAAATTAAAACCGTCGGTAGCTAAATTAACTTCCAAACAGTTGACTCCCGCCTCATCAGAAAAAGTAGTAACGGCTGTTTGTAACCATCTTGCTGCTTCTGCCGAACAGTTAGTGTTGACAGAACCTAACTCTAACTTAAGCCGTGATGACTTGGCAGTCAAATGCTCAATAGACAGATTAGGTCCAGATGGCAGAGTGTCTGTTCTTGTAGCCAATCTGACTAATGAACCCCTCCACCTTCCCAAAGGGATGAATATTGCTAGTCTTGAGGGTGTTAGGGATAATACAGTTGTTTTTACAGGTGAGGAAGCTAATGAGAAAACTAGAGCTCCTGTGACTTTGCAAGACTTTGACCTCGATCACTTGACAGATGATCAAAGGCATAAACTGTCTGATTTGTTATATGAGTATAGAGATATTTTCGCTAAATCACTAGCTCAGTTAGGAAACTCGAAGGTGTTAAAGCATAGGATTAGACTGACTGATAACATACCGGTCAAGCAGACAGCTTATAGAGTTCCATTTTTGTTAAAAGATGAAGTTCGAAGGCAGGTAAATGAACTTTTGGAAGCCAACATCATACAACCAAGCCATTCCCCATATGCAGCGCCAATTGTTTTAGTCAAGAAACGAGATGCTAGTTACAGACTCTGTGTGGACTTTCGGAGATTGAACGCTAAGACTCTCTCTGATTGCTTTCCTCTCCCTCATATTGATCAAATACTAAAAACTCTTGGTCAGGCGCGATATTTCTCTTCGCTCGATTTGCAAAGTGGTTTCCACCAAATTGAGGTGCACCCAGCTGATCGGCACAAAACCGCCTGTACCACTGGGGAATCTTTGTATGTATTTTCCCGAATGCCATTTGGATTGAAGAACGGGCCCTCTGCGTTCGTAAGGGCCCTCTCCTTGGTGCTTCATGACCTTGGGAAGGAATCCATTTTCGCCTACCTCGACGACATAATTATTGCTTCGTCCGACCTGGATTCTCATTTTTCGAAGCTACGAAAGGTTTTCCAGCGTCTGAGAGAATACGACCTTAAGCTAAAACCTAAGAAATGTGAGTTCCTAAAAGAACAATTAAAATACCTTGGGCATTTAATCAATTCTGAAGGTATTCGCCCCGATCCCGACAACGTGGCTGCCGTTCGAGAGTGTCGAGCCCCAAGAACTGCGAAACAAGTGCAATCTTTTCTAGGAATGGCAGGATTTTACAGGAAATTTATTCCAAATTTTTCGGAGATTGCGAGACCTCTAACAAATTTGACGAAGAAAGAAACACCATTCGTCTGGAACAGCTCAACGCAGCAGGCTTTCGACCAGTTAAAGACTGTTCTGACCACCCCACCTTTGTTGGTCTACCCTGACTTTTCCCGACCTTTCGTGGTATCTGTTGATGCATCTTCATATTGTGTCGCAGCATGCTTAGAAGTACAGATAGATGAGAATTCTAGACAGCCAGTAGCTTATGCGTCTAGACTGTTAAAAAATCAGAATTGAACTACAGTACTACTGAGAAAGAAACCTTGGCTATAATCTTTGCAGTCATGCAATTTAAACCTTTTCTAGTGTCGAATCATTTTACACTAATAACTGATCATCAACCATTGAGCTTTTTGCTTAATTTAAAGAACCCATCGCCTAGATTAGCCTGCTGGAGCATGTTGTTGCAAGAATACGACTTTCAAATTGTCTACCGCCCTGGTCGAGTTCATTCAAATGCAGATTTCCTTTCTAGACCTGTGTTAGAGGAAGATGAGTCACAGAAAAAGCATAGGAAACCAAGAAATATGAAGGTAGTCGCTCCAATATCAACAGAGGTAAATCAGGAACCAGTGATTTTTCCTCAAAATCAAACCAGAACTTTGATCAAAACTCTACAGAGAGAAGATCCGATCTTGCGGAAATTAATCGAAGCGCTAGAAGGAACACTCCAGGCATCAACAAGAGTGCCAGATTCCTTTTATATGAGTAATGATGGATTATTGTACCACTATACTCTGTCTGGCTCTGGAAACACCCGAGAAGACCCAAATGAACAGTTGGTCGTTCCAGATGGTCTAAAGGGGGAAATATTAAAATCATGCCACGACGATTTACTTTCTGGAGGGCATTTGGGGTTACAGAAAACACTTGAAAAAGTCAAACGGGACTTTTTCTGGTCGGGCATGTTTAGTGAAATTAAGAATTATATTGAATCTTGCCCATCTTGCATGGAACGAAAAGGTTTTAACCCTAAAGCTAAAGCGGCTCTGATGAGAGTCCCAGTCGAAAACGCCCCTTGGGTAAGGGTGTCTTTAGATATTTTGGGACCTCTCCCAATGACACTGAAAGGAAACAAGTATTTGCTGTTGGCAGTTGACAACTTTACTCGTTATGCCGAAGTGGTTCCGCTCCAGACCCAAAAGGCAGATGAAGTTGCAACAGCTTTTATTAATAATGTGGTCGCTAGGCATGGAATTCCTAAGTACATTCTTACAGACCAAGGCACAAATTTCATGTCTTCATTGTTACGACAAGTGTGTGAGAAGTTGAACATTCACCAAATTCATACGTCCCGATATCATCCTCAAACAAATGCCAAAGTAGAACGTTTAAATCGCACCTTAGCAAATATTTTGTCACATGTCATAAATGAGGCTCAATCGGACTGGGACGAAATGACACCACTGGCGATAGCTGTGTACCATGCAGCAACCCATAGTGCTACACAGGAATCGCCCAACTTCTTAATCTATGGCAGAGATTTAGTGTTACCATCTGACCTATGGCATGGAAAAACCAGACAGAGCTATGCCTCGTTAGAAAACTACTCAGAACAAATGTGTGCACGTCTCCAAAGGACTTATGAGATTGTGTCTCAACATTTGGAAGAGGCTGTACAGAAACAAGAAGAACGCAGAACTGCTGTGGCAGTAGATAAAAATATTCATGTTGGAAGTTTAGTTTACCTGTTCACACCTAAGATAAAGACAGGTACTACGAAGAAACTGGCCCGATTAAGCTCAGGTCCATACCGGGTAATTAATCAAACCTCTTTGGTCAATTATGAGATACAAAATCTGTATAACCCAAAGGACAGGCAGATAGTGCATGTGGATCGGTTGACAAAGGTTGTCGATCGGAAAGTCTTTCCCGAACTTAGAATAGAAGAGGAAGAAGAGCCCGAAGATAATGAATCACTGGATCAAACATGTACAGAGACAGTGCCGAAGGAAACTTGGATCTTTGATGAGCCCATATTAGAAGAATGTGCGTTGATTCCACCAATAGACCCCAGACCTGTGAGACTACAACCAGATAGAACAGTGAGTTTGCCTGTATCAATCCCGTTGTCTTCTCTCCCATCGAGGAATCAATTGAGGACAGAGCCGTCTGGAAGTTCAGACAGAATTACACAGGCACCCACCCAGTCTCACCCATACAACTTACGTAGCCGTGTGACTCACCCGCCCCCCCTGTGGTGTCTAGTATCTCTCCACCACAAAATGAAGTAGTGCCCGAGTCAGTTCCAGTTAGAAGAGATGAGGCAGAACAAAATTATCCTACCATAGGAACAGAGAATCAGAGGAGTGAACCTCCAGATCAAAATAGTGAAGAACAGAGAACTGCAGACCCAGATGAACAGCCAAGTATGGTGGATAGGACCCTTCAGTGGATGCTAGGAGCGCCACTGGCAGCGAGGTTAAACCGACGAGTTGAAGGCGAAGGATTTGATTGGGCAGGTGCACTTAGAGATGCTTGGAGAGATTAAGAAAAAAAAAAAAAAGAGAGAAATTGTAAGATAGAAACCCTGAAGAATGAAAGAGCAGTGTGGGAGGAGGCTCACTATTGTGTTTCCTCTGTCTTGAAGGAACAGGACAATTTTTCTTTGTTGGAACAGGAGAGGCACATGAGAGTGACATTTCTTTTCTGTATTTATATATAGTGTAATTGGCAGGCCTTATGTATATGTCAGAGGCTAGCAGCCGGATCGTATTGGCTAGCAGAGTCGGATCGTAGATTGTTAGGAACCCACCAGTTATTTTCTACAGAATCTGTTTGATGCCACCAATGTAAACGTGGATCAGGTTAGACACAGTGGGACATGTGTTGACTGGTGAGCAAGCCCAGTTTTCACCATATGGAAAAGGTTACCTTAATGAGAAAAAAAAAAGGGGATAAGCGAAGTTATGGCAAACAAAGGATCAAAGAACGTGACCATAGAGGTGAAGATATTGATCATTTTTGTTGGATTCTGTCAGTATGTTTTATCAGCAGTTGTGTAAATGGATGGAGCAACAAGCACAGAGTATTGAATGATGATGGTGGAAACACAGGAAAGAAAAAAAAACCTAAATTCCATGTAAAGTAAGAATCATTATCCGAAAAAAAAAGAAAAGGGGAGTAAAAGGAGATTAGCACTACAGCTTCTGATCAAATATGACCAGTGATGGAATATTTCTATTGAACAGACATTATTATTTTTTTTGCACAAACATATCAAGTTTATAAAATTATACAGGATTAAATGCAGAGAGGAAGGGTGCATTTTGTCTAGGGCATGGCCAGTAAGCCCCTGGTCACTTTTGTTTTCTCTCTCTCTCATTGCATAGCTAAAATTTAAGTTCAGGTGATTGGATCCAGAGAAAAAAAAAATCATATTTGGTTCTTTCATTTTGGGGACGAGGTGAAGCAATTGTCCTGGGAACGGCTGGTTCCACCCAGGTACTACTTGTTTTGTCTTTTTCCTGAAGAAAAGACTAAAGGAAAAGAAGGTAACATCTGAATTTCAAGATCTACACTTGGGATCCATCTCCCTGTGCTATTTTGGGAAAAAAAAAAAAAAAAAAAAAAAAAACACCTCTCAGTTTTACTCTCAGATAAGGATGTGAAACAACACGAATCAGATTTCTAGTTCCATAATTAAATTTTTTCAAATAAAGTTTACCTACTATTGAGGACTCTATCATGGATGAAATGAAGGGAGTGATTGATATCATATGAATGTAGATAAGTCAATATAGAACAAACACATAGTTGATATCAACTATAATGGAAAAGGAAACGGAAACAAGACTGCTGAGTATTGTACTCATGCCCGTGCCTTCAAGGTTCCAGACTGCTGATGAATAAAACACTGTGTTAATTAGGAAAATCAGGGGCGATTTTCAAAATAAGAGAATGGTTTCTAAGTATTTTTTTGGGATGGGAATCTTGTTAGTTTTCCGTGCATGACATATGTTGTTTTGCAAATAAATTGAGTGATTCGTTTCTGAAATGAAATGTAAGGAAATCGAGAAAGTGACATTTGAGGTTGTGAGTGAGAACAGGAAGAGTGAATGAAATGAGTAAATGAGAAGTGTAAATGATCTAAGATATCCCTCTCCTGTGATTCAAAATAATACGAGAAGACATAAATGAAACAAATCTTTTGACTGAAAGGGAAGAGTGAGGAGAGAAAGAGTGAATAAATGGAATTATTCTCCTTGCTTGTGTTTTTTTTTTCTCTCTTCCCACTTGCAGTTACATCAACATTATTAGTCAGAAAGGTGTTAAATTGTGTGACCAAACTGGGAGCCTTCCTCCTCACACGGATGCTGTGGCTGTGGAGAGCTATGGCATACAAAGATGTGGGCCAAGTTGTTGTCCATGCAGAAACTTTGAAGACCTTGGTGCTCAGTCGGCCCAAGAAACCCCGGCAGATTGTTAATCATCCCCTTCAACAACAGGTTGTTTGTTGATATCCTGTGGTTTAGAGGTGAAGAAGATGCACCCTCAGCAAAGGAGATTCTCATAATTGGATGTGACAATCAGTACATGGTTTCAGTTCAAGAGCAAGGAGCTCTCAACTTCTTGACCCTCTGGGTCATGGATCGACCTGATTGCTATGCCGTGCTAGTCAATTCTCACCAAAGGGGTTGAAAAGGCACAATTCCTACAGGAGATCCTTCCCTTTAGAACAGTAATAGACATAAGGGATTTCTCCTGCCCAGATAAGAAACTATTACCATTACCAAGAGACAACCCTTTCTTGTGCCTTTGGAAACGCTTGGTGGAGCACTGTGCAGTGCACTCAACCAACGCGTTCGTTCAGTAGCTTGAGTTTAAAGGACTAGTGAAGCTGGAGAAGGCTACTGACCAGATTGAATGATGGGATAAATAAGGACTGATATATTACTGTCAGTTGTGCATGTTGAACAGTTACATAATATGTTTTCATAATAATCACAGTTTGTAACTAGTTTATGTTACTGCAGTATTGAATTGTCATGATGTAATCTTAGCTCTATATATATATATTAGACATATATAACCATTGAATGTCAGACATTAGTATTGTACAATTTCTGAACAGGTGTAGAAGTGACTGACAGAAGTGCAACATCTGTCAGAAGTATTTATGCACTGATTATTATTATACTGCATAAATAGTTATATAATCTCAGGGACAATTACTTATCAATTAATCTAATATGTTACTCTTTATTTCTTTTATATTTTTGTGGATGTAGCCATTGTAATTGTTTGTTCCTTAAGCATTTTTTTTTTATTAAACCCTGATTATGTATTGTAAGGGATGGCTAATCTACATTCAATTTAGCTTAAATATATAATTACACAAATGTTGAAATAACATTATATATACAATGTACTGTCTTGGTTGTTAATTGTCATAGATGTGAATTCTGTTTTGTGTTAGATATACATCATATTTTGTAAACAATATTAGAAACAAGGACAGATATTAATACTTTTGTACTTCTATTTGTTTCACGTCATGTTACTGCATCGAATGGTGATGGATGTCACACATCACCTACATCCTCCATGTTCCAGAGGAGATGAACTCTTACCGATTCTTCAGATAATGAAGGATAGTTTCTCCAATACGACAGAACTTTGATGGTCCAGAACCAACAATAGTGAACAAAAAGAACATCCTACAGCACAATTAATAAACAGAAATGAGTAAAACCAAGAGACACTGTCATAATTCTCCAAGAACACTTACCACTTTTTACTGTGTTAATTTTTTTTTGCTGCAAAGATTGTTGTTGTTTCTCCAACCAGGTAAGGTTGTCATGTGCAAAAGTGTAAAAACATGAACAGTAATTATCCTCAGACAACAATATTTATGTATTGTACACTATATGTTGAACACATTGTTATATTTGACACCTTTTGTTTAATTTAGGTTAATTTGATTATGTAAGAGGAAAGATGTCTGATTTTTCCCCCATAAAGGCCCCATGCTCAATCTTTGAGAGTTGTGTAATGCTTTAAATTTTGGGCACGTGAAATTTTCTTTTCACTTGCGCAAAATCTACTGGTGGCGCGGAGGGGTGTTAAAAATGCATTTATTTTTAACCGTATTAGTACGTTCTTAGAGAGCACAGGGGCCTCATACTTTCACTGCGCTGTATCTGTCATACAATATTTACTTCACCGGAGAAGGCAGAATTACTTTCGTTTTTCGCATGGGAGCAGAGCCGCACCCACGAAATTCCAAAATCACCGTCCGACGCCTGCCGTACGTTATTTATTTGTGGAGCGGGCAAGCGTCCGAGTGTATTGTTGACCGAAAACAGAAAAGTCGCGGCGCTAGTCATAAAAACAGGGGAGTTAGATTTTCGGAGAACACTACTAGTATTGTGTTTGATTCAGGCATCAGCAGAGTGTTTATTATTTCATAGTTTCTTGTGTCGGAGTAGACGATTTTATGTCCGTTTTGGCCTTTGGGCGAGCCTCATACAAACATGTAATTCTTTCAACGACTTTCATAAATCGGATTTTCGGTTGAGTCTGAACACTGTAAAGCTACAGTTCCCCAGATGTTTTTCCGCTTGATGAAACTAACTAGAGGGGAAATAGGGGGAGGCAGTTCGGTTAGCAGCTAGGGTGTGGTAAGGGAGAGAGCAGTTGGAGCTGAGCCTTGGACAGTGTCGTTGGTCGGTGAATGAGCTGTTGACTTGTAAGGGAGTTAGCGGAATTTGAGTTAGGATTTTGTTAAGATAGAGAGCCGTCGCAATGATAATCTTTTTTAGAATGTGAAGAAAATATTCTTAAGAAGGGGAAACGAAAAGTCGGAAGAAGAAGAAGGCTAAAAACTCGTTAATGAGATATAGGAAGGAATCGAGATGAACTACTGTCCTGTAACTACAGTTCCTGAGACGTTGCTGAATTATTCGGGTAAGTTAACCCTCGTTATTTAATTATAAACGGAACTTAATTGCGCTAAGTCGAATATACTTCCATCCCCCCCCCCCTTTATATATTTTTTATGTGCTTAAAGACATCGATCCTCACGCACACTCATACTTTGATGAGAGTTTTGTTATTTTACTTAGCATTTCATATTTAATAGATACTGTAACTTGTACATGAATACCGGACGTTATTTAATTAGAATTAATTATAATTAAATATTAAAACTGAATGATCCTAATTAACATTAAAACTGAATATTATAATTAAATATTATAACTGAATATTATAATTAAATATTATAACTGAATATTATAATTAAATATTATAACTGAATATTATAATTAAATATTAAGACTGAATATTAATCATGGCCTACAATCTTACATGTTCCACCAATGTGGTGTAATATTCGTCAGCGCGATGTATGAACGCTCTTTGGCTGTCGATTGTTCATGAAGAACATAACAATTTGCAAACCCATACCATTATTAATTAATCCGTTGGTTACCTAAATATGTAAAGGTATAAAGCTCAAGGCTATTTTACTAAAGACTTATACACTGTTTTGTCTAACTGTATTTTGTAACAATTTAGTATGTTTAATAAACCATGTTTTGTTTGCTAATTTTCTGCCTATTGATTACTCTCTGAGGACACATGATTTCTTTGAATAGATTACTGATAAAGAACTGTTAAGGCGGCGCTTTTGATTCTAATCAAATAGAAAGGAGTCAAAGGTGAAAATCACACAACGCAATCTTTGATGTTGCAGACTAGCTCAACGTCCATCTGGGTTAGTTTTCAGAACACGGGATTTGTCCTAACTAACTGCTAGACGATTACATGAAAGCCAGGTTTCTCCGGATGCAAATATTAGTGTAACTCTTGCAAAGAACATTTATTCCTAACTGACACATCACACCATAACTGAGAATTGTTGGAACCCTAGCAAGTTTATACTAGAACGGAGAAAAGACCTGCGCAACAGTTCAGATGGGGGGAAAACAGCCAAGAATTAAAATTCACCTAGAGGAGTGAGACTAATTCCCTGTGTGTTTCTAGGGGTGGCAAGAAACAATAATGATATCTAATATGCTGTATTGTACACAGGGGAAAAGTTTGCAAAACACTTTGCGTTTGCGTAACAAACGTTTGCGTTTATGATGGAGGGGTGAACACAAAAATCGTAATTATTTGGCAGTTTTGCGCTTAAATCGGCGAAAAACGGGACTCTGACTTGGTCCATATTACTCATAGTTCGGAAGCATCCCAGTCAAGATCCAGACTTCAGCTCGGCAGCCGCGTTATATCGGTGCACTTCCGTATGTCCTCATTGTGACCATGCGGTCTCACAAAAAAAAAGGAAATAGAAAAAAACGTTGAAATCTGGTAAATACCCCAGGAATTTCACAAAACTATGCTCACCACAATGTTTCAAGTGATGATAACTCGCTGTATGCAGAGAACTTTAGCTGTAGACTGGAAAAAATACACATTTTAGAACTAAAAATCAGGAGCACGAAATAACGTGTCCATCCATAGATATACTCTCAAACCCCAATCCGCTCCAGTTTACTAAACTAAACTAAACTAAACTAAACTAAACTATTATATTTAGGCCACCCGAATAATTAAATTCATCTGCCGTGCTGTGTCTTATGTCTGTTAATTGCATATGTTCTATGGTCGATTTGTCTGTTTGCTGGACAAAACATTCCAGTTTCTGGGGGACAGTCCTTGCCAACTACGCCTGAGACCGCCTAACTCAGCCACGGAGTGAAAAAAGCCCTTTAAAGTTCCTCGCAGCATCGACGGGATTCATACCTGGGCCTTTTCCACCCGGTGTGGGGAAAACGGTGATGATACCACTGTGCTACCCCGCAGACTGATGCTTAGGTAAACAAAACAAACACAAACTATTATTTTTAGGCCACCCGAATAATTAAATTCATCTGATGTGCTGTGTATCTTATGTCTGTTAATTGCGTATGTTCTATGGTCGATTTGTCTGTTTTGCTGGACGAAAAATCCCAGTTTCTGGGGGGGGGAAACCTTGCTATCTACGCCTGAGACCAACTATCTCAGCCACGGGGTTGAAAAAGCCCATTCAAGTTGTTCGCGTCATCGACGGGATTCGAGCCCGAGCCTTTTCCACCCCTTGTGGAGAGGACGGTGACGGCACCACTGCATTACCAGTGATGTTTAGGTAGAGTCTACACTCTACCTAAACAGGGTGTTTAGTGTCAAACGGCAGCAGGGGTTTCCCCTATCTCTGCGTACTATACATTGTGGGTGTGAAATAGAACACTGTCAATGCCAGAGGTTTAAAAGTGTATGTATTTTGTATATGTGTAGTGTCGTGTACCGTTGTTCCTCTGGTCATTTAGCCGCTGGGCCCCTAATGGGACCCAACTTTGTCCACACTCTGCCCCATGGAGGCAGACCCGGTACCCAGTAGTTTAAATATTATTTACTCTGCCAGGTCCTGCCACCTACCTTCTTGAGATTTTAGTGGCTAGGATCTTAAAAAAATAATAAAATAATAATAATAATAATAATAATTAAAAATATAAATTACAATAAAAAGTAATTAAATAAAATAAATAAAATAATTTAATAAAAAAAAATAAAAAGGAGGAAAACGCTAGAATTTGGTAGCCAAAAGTTATTGTGCGAAGTTCAATTTTGCATGATTCAATTTTGACGTGTGGAGCGTACTCTGATGTATAGATAGAGTGGGAGAGGGAGACTGAAGACTGGGGGAAAATGACAGAAGAATGGGGATGATAGAGAAGACGACCCAGGTAGTCAGTGGGGCCTACCCGGGCCCCACCAGAGCAAAGGAGGGGTTGCAGGAAGGGGAGGAGACGGAGAACCGTATCCCCCAACAGGTAGGATGGTATAAAGTAAATCCAGACAGGGAGCTAGGTTTAGATCGCAAATAGGGCGCATTGCAGCAGAACTGCACTGTCAGGTCTGGTGGTAATCGTCTAGCCTACACAGAGGTCCAATCAAGTAAGGTGTAAGGTATGTTAGTGTCTAACGGCTCCTGGGATTTCTCCCATCTCCGCGGGTTTACATTGTATCGGGCCAGAGATTTGAAGTATGTGGGGGTCATGTGCTGTATATTGTGTTGTGCCCTTTGTTCCTCCGGTCTATTAGCCGCCGAGCCCCTAGTGGGACCCGATGTTACCACACCGTGCCGCGGGGAGGCTGACCGGGTGCACCACTGATTCTA